>NC_080383.1:44637164-44951398 GCF_014773155.1 Arachis stenosperma | reverse complement strand
TGGCTTCTTTAGGAACTCAGAATCCAGATAGTGTTATTGATTCTCCTAGTTAAGTATGATGATTTTGAACACAGCTACTTATTGAGTCTTGGCCGTGGCCCAAAGCACTCTGTCTTCCAGTATTACCACCGGATACATACATGCCACAGACACATAATTGGGTGAACCTTTTCAGATTGTGACTCAGCTTTGCTAAAGTCCCCAATTAGAGGTGTCCAGGGTTCTTAAGCACACTCTTTTTGCCTTGGATCACAACTTTTATTTCTTCCTTTTTCTTTTCTTTTTCTTTCTCTTTTTTTTTCGTTTTTCTCCTTCTCTCTCTTTTTTTTTTTTTTATATTCACTGCTTTTTCTTGCTTCAAAAATCATTTTTTTATGATTTTTCAGATCCTCAGTAACATGTCTCCTTTTTCATCATTCTTTCAAGAGCCAACATTCATGAATCACAAATTCAAAAGACATATGCACTGTTTAAGCATACATTCAGAAGACAAAAGTAATGCCACCACATCAAAATAATTAAACTGCTATAAAATTCAAAATTCATGCAATCTTTCTTTTTCAATTAAGAACATTTTTCATTTAAGAAGGGTGAGGGATTTATAGGATTTCATAACTTTAAGGCATAGACACTAAGACACTAATGATCACAAGACCAAACATGGACAAACAAGCATTAATTTTCGAAAAACAGGAAAATAAAGAACAAGGAAATTAAAGAACGGGTCCACCTTAGTGATGGCGGCTCTTTCTTCCTCTTGAAGATCCTATGGAGTGCTTGAGCTCCTCAATATCTCTTCCTTGTCTTTGTTGCTCCTCTCTCATGATTCTTTGATCTTCTCTAATTTCATGGAGAATGATGGAGTGTTCTTGATGCTCCACCCTTAGTTGTCCCATGTTGGAATTCAATTCTCCTAGGGAGGTGTTTAGTTGCTCCCAATAGTTTTGTGGAGGAAAGTGCATCCCTTGAGGTAACTCAGGGATCTCATGATGAGTGGGGTCTCTTGTGTGCTCCATCCTCTTCTTAGTGATGGGCTTGTCCTCATCAATAGGGGTGTCTCCCTCTATGTCAACTCCAACTGAATAACAGAGGTGACAAATGAGATGAGGGAAGGCTAACCTTGCCAAGGTAGAGGACTTGTCCGCCACCTTATAAAGCTCTTGAGCTATAACCTCATGAACTTCTATTCCTTCTCCAATCATGATGCTATGAATCATGATAGCCCGGTCTATGGTAACTTCGGACCGGTTGCTAGTGGGAATGATTGAGCGTTGGATAAACTCCAACCATCCTCTAGCCACGGGTTTGAGGTCATGCCTTCTCAATTGAACCGGCTTCCCTCTTGAATCTCTCTTCCATTGGGCGCCCTCTTCACATATGACTGTGAGGACTTGGTCCAACCTTTGATCAAAGTTGACCCTTCTAGTGTAAGGATGTTCATCTCCTTGCATCATGGGCAAATTGAATGCCAACCTTACACTTTCCGAACTAAAATCCAAGTATTTCCCCCGAACCATAGTAAGATAATTCTTTGGATCCGGGTTCATACTTTGATCATGGTTCTTGGTGATCCATGTATTGGCATAGAACTCTTGAACCATTAAGATTCCGACTTGTTGAATGGGGTTGGTAAGAACTTCCCAACCTCTTCTTCGGATCTCATGTCGGATCTCCGGATATTCACTCTTTTTGAGTGAAAAAGGGACCTCGGGGATCACCTTCTTCAAGGCCACAACTTTATAGAAGTGGTCTTGATGCACCCTTGAGATGAATCTTTCCATCTCCCATGACTCGGAGGTGGAAGCTTTTGCCTTCCCTTTCCTCTTTCTAGAGGTTTCTCCGGCCTTGGATGCCATAAATGGTTATGGAAAAACAAAAAGCAATACTTTTACCACACCAAACTTAAAAGGTTTGCTCATCCTCGAGCAAATTAAGAAAGAAGAGAGTAGAAGAAGAAGAAATGAAAGAGATGGGAATGGCTTTTGTTTTCGGCCAAGGGGAAGAAGTGGTGTTTAGGTTGTGTGAAAATGAAGGAGTGAAGATGGGTTTATATAGGAGAGGGGGAAGGGTAAGGTTCGGTCAAGTGAGGGTGGGTTTGGGTGGAAAAGTGGTTTGAATTTGAATGGTGAGGTAGGTGGGGTTTTATGAAGGATGGATGTGAGTGGTGAAGAGAAAGAAGGGATTTGATAGGTGAAGGGTTTTTTTGGGAAGAGGTGTTGAGGTGATTGGTGAATGGGAAAGAAGAGAGAGAGAGTGGTGGGGTAGGTGGGGATCCTGTGGGGCCCACAGATCCTGAGGTGTCAAGGAAAAGTCATCCCTGCACCAAATGGCATGCAAAATTGCGTTTTTAGCCATTTCTGGCGTTAAACGCCGGGCTGGTGCCCATTTCTGGCGTTTAACGCCAGGAGCTTGCTCTTTTCTGGCGTTTAACGCCAGTCTGGTGCCCCTTTCTGGCGTTAAACGCCCAGAATGGTGCCAGACTGGGCGTTAAACGCCCATCTGCTAGCCTCACTGGCGTTTAAACGCCAGCAAGCTCTCCTCCAGGGTGTGCTATTTTTCTTTCTGTTTTTCATTCTGTTTTTGCTTTTTTTCATTGATTTTGTGACTTCTCATGATCATCAACCTACAAAAAACATAAAATAACAAAAGAAAATAGTCAAAATATAATATTGGGTTGCCTCCCAACAAGCGCTTCTTTAATGTCATTAGCTTGACAGAGGACTCTCATGGAGCCTCAGAAATGCTCAGAGCTATGTTGGAACCTCCCAACACCAAACTTAGAGTTTGAATGTGGGGGTTCAACACCAAACTTAGAGTTTGGTTGTGGCCTCCCAACACCAAACTTAGAGTTTGACTGTGGGGGCTCTGGTTTGCTCTGTTTTGAGAGAAGCTCTTCATGCTTCCTCTCCATGATGACAGAGGGATATCCTTGAGCTTTAAACACCAAGGATTCTTCATTCACTTGAATGATCAACTCTCCTCTATCAACATCAATCACAGCCTTTGCTGTGGCTAGGAAGGGTCTGCCAAGGATGATGGATTCATCCATGCACTTCCCAGTCTCTAGGACTATAAAATCAGTAGGGATGTAATGGTCTTCAACCTTTACCAGAACATCCTCTACAAGTCCATAGGCTTGTTTTCTTGAGTTGTCTGCCATCTCTAGTGAGATTTTTGCAGCTTGCACCTCAAAGATCCCTAGTTTCTCCATTACAGAGAGAGGCATGAGGTTTACACTTGACCCTAAGTCACACAAGGCCTTCTTGAAGGTCATGGTGCCTATGGTACAAGGTATTGAAAACTTCCCAGGATCCTGTCTCTTTTGAGGCAGTTTCTGCCTAGACAAGTCATCCAGTTCTTTGGTGAGCAAAGGGGGTTCATCTTCCCAAGTCTCATTTCCAAATAGCTTGTTATTTAGCTTCATGATTGCTCCAAGGTATTTAGCAACTTGTTCTTCAGTGACATACTCATCCTCTTCAGAGGAAGAATACTCATCAGAGCTCATGAATGGCAGAAGTAAGTCCAATGGAATCTCTATGGTCTCATTTTGAGCCTCAGATTCCCATGGTTCCTCATTGGGGAACTCAGTGGAGGTCAGTGCACGCCCATTGAGGTCTTCCTCAGTGGCGTTCACTGCCTCTCCTTCCTCTCCAAATTCGGCCATGTTGATGGCCTTGCACTCTCCTTTTGGATTTTCTTCTGTATTGCTTGGAAGAGTACTAGGAGGGAGTTCAATAATTTTCTTGCTCAGCTGTCCCACTTGTGCCTCCAAATTCCTAATGGAGGACCTTGTTTCAGTCATGAAACTTTGAGTGGTTTTGATTAGATCAGAGACCATGGTTGCTAAGTCAGAGTGGCTCTGCTTAGAACTCTCTGTCTGTTGCTGAGAAGATGATGGAAAAGGCTTGCCATTGCTAAACCTGTTTCTTCCACCATTAATGTTGTTGAAACCTTGTTGAGGTCTCTGTTGATCCTTCCATGAGAAATTTGGATGATTTCTCCATGAAGAATTATAGGTGTTTCCATAGGGTTCTCCTAGGTAATTCACCTCTTCCATTGAAGGGTTCTCAGGATCATAAGCTTCTTCTTCAGATGAAGCATCCTTAGTACTGCTTGGTGCATTTTGCATTCCAAACAGACTTTGAGAAATCAAATTGACTTGTTGAGTCAATATTTTATTTTGAGCCAATATGGCATTCAGAGTATCAATCTCAAGAACTCCTTTCTTCTGATTTGTCCCATTATTCACAGGATTCCTTTCAGAAATGTACATGAATTGGTTATTTGCAACCATTTCAATTAGTTCTTGAGCTTCTGTAGGCGTCTTCTTCAGATGAAGAGATCCTCCAGCAGAGCTATCCAAAGACATCTTGGATAGTTCAGAGAGACCATCATAGAAAATACCTATGATGCTCCATTCAGAAAGCATGTCAGAAGGACATTTTCTGATTAATTGTTTGTATCTTTCCCAAGCTTCATAGAGGGATTCTCCTTCCTTCTGTCTGAAGGTTTGGACTTCCACTCTAAGCTTACTCAATTTTTGAGGTGGAAAGAACTTTGCCAAGAAGGCATTGACTAGCTTTTCCCATAAGTCCAGGCTTTCTTTAGGTTGTGAGTCCAACCTTGTCCTAGCTCTGTCTCTTACAGCAAAAGGGAATAGCATAAGTCTGTAGACCTCAGGGTCAACCCCATTACTCTTGACAGTGTCACAGATTTGCAAGAATTCAGCTAAGAACTGATGAGGATCTTCCAATGGAAGTCCATGGAACTTGCAATTCTGTTGCATTAGAGAAACTAATTGAGGCTTAAGCTTAAAGTTGTTTGGTCCAATGGCAGGGATAGAGATGCTTCTCCCATAGAAGTCGGGAGTAGGTGCAGTAAAGTCACCCAGCACCTTCCTTGCATTATTGGCATTGTTGTTGTTTTCGGCTGCCATGTGTTCTTCTTCTTTGAAGATTTCTGTTAGGTCCTCTGCAGAGAGTTGTGCCTTAGCTTCTCTTAGCTTTCGCTTCAAGGTCCTTTCAGGTTCAGGGTCAGCTTCAACAAGAATGCTTTTGTCTTTGTTCCTGCTCATATGAAAGAGAAGAGAACAAGAAAATGTGGAATCCTCTATGTCACAGTATAGAGATTCCTTGAGGTGTCAGAGGAAAAGAAAAATAGAAGAAAGAGGTAGGAGAATTCGAACTTAGTGAGATAGAGTTCAAATTGTGCATTGAAGAGGAGTGATACTCCATAAATAGAAGGATGTGAGAAGAGAGGAAGAGCTTTTTCGAAAATTAAGTTAAAGAATTTGGAAACATTTTGAAAAACACTAATTAATTTTCGAAAATAAGGGTGGGAAAGAAATCAAGTGATTTTTGAAAAAGATTTTGAAATTAGAAGTCAAAAAGATTTGATTGAAAATTATTTTGAAAAAGATGAGGTTAAGAAGATATGATTGGTTTTTAAAAAATATGTGATTGAAAAGATATGATTTGAAAACAATTTTAAAAAGATTTGATTAAAAAAAATAATAACTTGGCTATCAAGAAAAGATATGATTCAAACATTAAACCTTTCTCATCAGAAAAGGCAACATACTTGAAATGTTGAATCAAATCATTAATTGATAGCAAGTATCTTTGAAAAAGGAAAGAAATTGATTTTGAAAACATTTGATTGAAAAGATATAATTTGAAAAAGATTTGATTTTGAAAAACTTTGAAAACTTGAAAAAAAATTGATTTGAAAACAAAAATCCTCCCCCTTGTGCCATCCTGGCGTTAAACGCCCAGAATGGTGCGCATTCTGGCGTTTAACGCCCAATGCACTACCTTTTTGGGCGTTAAACGCCCAACCAGGCACCCTGGCTGGCGTTTAAACGCCAGTCTGTCCTTCTTCACTGGGCGTTTTGAACGTCCAGCTTTTTCTGTGTAATTCCTCTGCTGCATGTTCTGAATCTTCAGTTCCCTGTACTATTGACTTGAAAATAGAACCAAGATCAAATAAATAATGCATGCAAGACACCAAACTTAAAATTAGACACTAGACTCAAACAAGAAACATAAAATATTTTTGGTTTTTATGATTTTGAAATTTTTCTTTTTTTGGATTTTTTGAAAATTATATGGAAATAGAAAATAAAGTTATCAAAATTCTTAATGAGAATTCCAGGAATCATGCAATGTTAGTCTAAAGCTTTAGTCTAAAGGAATTAGACATGAATAGCCAAGCTTCAGCAGGACATTGCATCCAAGAGCTAAATTGATGATAATCAATCAGCTTTGGTGATGGTAAGATCATCATCTTGAAACACTAGAATTCACTCTTAAGAATTCTGAAAAGTACCTAATCTAAGCAACAAGATGAACCGTCAGTTGTCCATACACAAAACAATCCCCGGCAACGGCGCCAAAAACTTGGTGCACGAAATTGTGATCATCAATGGCGCCATCAACATGGCACGCTCATTGCAATCTCAACTCTTTATCACAACTCCGCACAACTAACCAGCAAGTGCAATGGGTCATCCAAGTAATAAACCTTACGCGAGTAAGGGTCGATCCCACGGAGATTGTTGGTATGAAGCAAGCTATGGTCACCTTGTAAATCTTAGTCAGGCAGACTCAAATGGGTATAGATGATGAATAAAACATAAAGATAAAGATAGAGATACTTATGCAATTCATTGGTAGGAACTTCAGATAAGTGTATGAAGATGCCTTCCCTTCCGTCTCTCTGCTTTCCTACTGTCTTCTTCCAATCCTTCTTACTCCTTTCCATGGCAAGCTTATGCAAGGGTTTCACCGTTGTCAGTGGCTACCTCCCATCCTCTCAGTGGAAATGTTCAACGCACCCTGTCACGGCACGGCTATCCATCTGTCGGTTCTCGATCAGGCTGGAATAGAATCCATTGATTCTTTTGCGTCTGTCACTAACGCCCCGCCTTCAGGAGTTTGAAGCACGTCACAGTCATTCAATCATTGAATCCTACTCAGAATACCACAGACAAGGTTAGACCTTCCGGATTCTCTTGAATGCCGCCATCAGTTCTTGCCTATACCACGAAGATTCCGGTTAAGAAATCCAAGAGATAAACATTAGAGCCTTGTTTGCTTGTAGAACAGAGTGGTTGTCAGTCACTTGTTCATAAGTGAGAATGATGATGAGTGTCACATAATCATCACATTCATCATGTTCTTGGGTGCAAATGAATATCTTAGAACAAGAACAAGCGGAATTGAATAGAAGAACAATAGTAATTGCATTAATACTCGAGGTACAGCAGAGCTCCACACCTTAATCTATGGTGTGTAGAAACTCCACCGTTGAAAATACATAAGAACAAAAGTGATCATTGGTTTCGGCCCTAGAGAGGGAACCAGAAGAACCAAGATCTGATCTAAGAACTAGATGTCCAAAGATGAAAATACAATAGTAAAAGGTCCTACTTATAGAAAACTAGTAGCCTAGGGTGTACAGAGATGAGTAAATGACATAAAAATCCACTTCCAGGCTCACTTGGTGTGTGCTTGGGCTGAGCAATGAAGCATTTTCGTGTAGAGACTCTTCCTGGAGTTAAACGCCAGCTTTTATGCCAGTTTGGGCGTTTAACTCCCATTTTGGTGCCAGTTCCGGCGTTTAACGCTGGGATTTCTGAGGGTGACTTTGAACGCCGGTTTGGGCCATCAAATCTTGGGCAAAGTATGGACTATCATATATTGCGGGAAAGCCCAGGATGTCTACTTTCCAATGCCGTTGAGAGCACGCCAATTGGGCTTCTGTAGCTCCAGAAAATCTACTTCGAGTGCAGGGAGGTCAGAATCCAACAGCATCTGCAGTCCTTTTCAGTCTCTGAATCAGATTTTTGCTCAGGTCCCTCAATTTCAGCCAGAAAATACCTGAAATCACAGAAAAACACACAAACTCATAGTAAAGTCCAGAAAAGTGATTTTTAACTAAAAACTAATAAAAATATACTAAAAACTCAACCAAATGTACTAAAAACATACTAAAAACAATGCCAAAAAGCGTACAAATTATCCGCTCATCATTGTTCCCAATAGTTGTGTAGAGGAAAATGCATCCCTTGAGGCATCTCAGGAATTTGTTAATGAGGGGCTTCCTCATGCTCTTGTTGAAGTCCATGAGTGGGCTCTCTTGTTTGCTCCATCCTCTTTTTAGTGATGGGCTTGTCCTCTTCTATGAGGATGTCTTTCTCTATGACAATTTCAGCTAAATTGTATAGGTGACAGATAAGATGAGGCAAGGCTAACCTTGTCAAAGTGGAGGGCTTGTCAGCCACCTTGTATGGTTATAGAAGTATGATCTCATGAACTTTCACTTCCTCTCCAATCATGATACTATGGATCATGATGGCCCGATCTACAGTTACTTTGGACCAGTTGCTAGTAGGAATGATAGAGCGTTGTATGAACTCTAACCATCCTCTAGCCATGGGTTTGAGGTCAAGCCTTCTCAGTTGAACCGGTTGGAGTCTCTCTTCCATTAGGCTCCTTCCACATAGATGTCCATGAGAATTTGGTCCAACCTTTGATCAAAGTTGACCCTTCTTATGAAAGGATGGAGATCTCCTTGCATCATTGGCAAGTTGAATGCCAACCTCACATTTTCCGGACTGAAATCTAAGTATTTCTCCTGAACCATTGTGAGCCAATTCTTTGGGTTTGGGTTCATACTTTGATCATGGTTCTTAGTGATCCATGCATTCGCATAGAACTCTTGAACCATTAAGATTCTGACTTACTGGATGGGGTTGGTTAAAGCTTCCCAACCTCTTCTCTGAATCTCTTGTCGGATCTCTGGATATTCGCTCTTTTTGAGCTTGAAGGGGACCTCGGGGATCACCTTCTTCTTGGCTACAACTTCATGGAAGTGATCTCCATGGACCTTTGAGATGAATCTCTCCATCTCCCATGACTCGGAGGTGGAAGCAATTGCCTTCTCTTTCCCCTTTCTAGAGGTTTCTTCGGCCTTAGGTGCCATTAATGGTTATGAAAAAACAAAAAGCAATGCTTTTTCCACACCAAACTTAAAAGGTTTGCTCGTCCTCGAGCAAAAGAAGAAAGAAAAGAGGAGAAGAGAAGAAGAAATAGAGGAGATGGAGGTGTGTGGTGAATTCGGCCAAGGGGGAAGAAGTGTTTGTGAAGTGTGAAAGTAAAGGTGGTAAGGAGGGATATTTATAGGGAAGGGGAGAGAGGGGGGTCCGTGTGGAATTGGGTGGGTTTGGGAGGGAAATGGTTTGAATTTGAATGGTGAGGTAGGTGGGTTTTTATGATGGGAAATAGTGAATGGATGTAGATGGTGAAGGGATACTGGGGAATATGGTAGGATTTAATAGGTGAATAGAGTCTGAGGAAGGGTGTTATGGAAAGGTATGAAAAGAAGTGAGAATGAGTTGGGGTAGGTAAGGATCCTGTGGGGTCCACAGATCCTGAGGTGTCAAGGATATCTCATCCTTGCACCTTTTGGCATTTAAATGCCCTCTGTGTGGCATTTCTGGCGTTAAACGCCAGTCTGCTTCTCTTTTCTGGCATTAAACGCCAGTCTGGCTGCTAGTTCTGGCGTTTAACGCCCAGAATGCTGCCAGACTGGGCGTTAAATGCCCATTCTGCTACCCTTATTTGCGTTTAACGGTAGTGATGAGCGGATATTTTATACGCTTTTTGGGGATAATTTCATGTAGATTTTAGCATGTTTTAATTAGTTTTTAGTTAAATATTATTAGTTTTTAGGCAAAAATCATATTTCTGGACTTTACTATGAGTTTGTGTATTTTTCTGTGATTTCAGGTATTTTTCTGGCTGAAATTGAGGGAGCTGAGCAAAAATCTGAGTTAGGCTGAAAAAGGACTGCTGATGCTGTTGGATCCTGACCTCCCTGCACTTGAAATGGATTTTCTGGAGCTACAGGAGTCCAATTGGAGCGCTCTCAACGGCGTTGGAAAGTAGACATCCAGGGCTTTCCAGCAATATATAATAGTCCATACTTTGCACGAAGATAGACGACGTAACTTGGCGTTGAACGCCAAGTACATGCTGTTGTCTGGAGTTAAACGCCAGAAACACGTCATGATCCGGAGTTGAACGCCCGAAACACGTTATAACTTGGAGTTCAACTCCAAGAAAAGCCTCAGCTCGTGGATAGCTTTAGTCTCAGCCCCAGCACACACCAAGTGGGCCCCAGAAGTAGATTTCTGCACCAATTATCTTAGTTTACTCATATTCTGTAAACCTAGGTTACTAGTTTACTATTTAAACAACTTTTAGAGAATTATTTTGTATCTCATGACATTTTCAGATCTAAATTTTATACACTTTGATGGCATGAGTCTCTAAACTCCATTGTTGCGGGTGAGGAGCTCTGCAGCGTCTCGATGAATTAATGCAATTGTTTCTATTTCACTCAAACGTGTGTATGGTCCGATCTAAGATGTTTATTCACGCTTAATTATGAAGGAGGTGATGATCCGTGACACTCATCACCTCCTGCAATCCATGAACGTGTGCCTGACAAACACCTCCGTTCTACATCAGACTGAATGAGCTTCTCTTAGATTCCTTAATCAGAATCTCCGCGGTATAAGCTAGAATTGATGGCGGCCACTCTTGAGAATCCGGAAGGTCTAAACCTAGTCTGTGGCATTCCAAGTAGGATTCAAGGATTGAATGGCTGTGACGCGCTTCAAACTCGCGATTGCTGGGCGTGATGACAAACGCAAAAGGATCAATGGATCCTATTCCAACATGATCGAGAACCAACAGCTGATTAGCCGTGCTGTGACAGAGCATCTGGAATGTTTTCACTGAGAGGATGGGAGGTAACCACTGACAATGGTGACACCCTTTACAAACAATTGAGTTGAATATTACATTGCAGAAATTCAGAGGACAAAGCATCTCCAAAACTCCAACATATTTCTCATTACTGCACAACAAGTAACTATTTCACACTCTTTTATTTCTCTAATAATTCCAAACACTTTTACTTCTTACAATTAAATCCAAATAACATTATTGGCATCCTGACTAAGATTAATAAAATAAACATAGCTTGCTTCAAACCAATAATCTCCGTGGGATCGACCCTTACTCACGTAAGGTATTACTTGGACGACCCAGTGCACTTGCTGGTTAGTGGTACGAGATCATAAGAAATTTTGATTTTGATAATTGGGATTAAGATTTCGTGCACCAAGTTTTTGGCGCCGTTGTCGGGGATTGTTCGAGTTTGAACAACTAGAGGTTTATTTTATTTCTTAGATTAGGAATAATTTATTTTTATTGTTATAGAGTCATTAAATCCTGATAGGATAGTTTCTTTTCAAAAATATTATTTTTCTTAATTAATTGTTAATTTTCGTGAGTTTAGTGTCTTGTTCTAAGTTTGGTGTTAATTGCATGTTTTATATTTTTCTTTAAATTTTCGAACTTGTGTTCTTTGTTCTTCATTGATCTTCAAGTTGTTCTTGTTTATTTTTCTTGTTTGATCTTGAGTTTTTCTTATTTTGTGTCTTTTCTTGTTTTTCTTGTGCTTTTTTAAAATATTAACTCTAAAAAATTATACTTTTATCCACGAAAATAATACATCTTTAAAATACATTACATTTTTAGCTCAGTTGGTTATAGCGTTGGCTTATGTTCTTGGCAATTGGGCACCTTCTTTTAAAATCTTTTTTCAAAAATAATTTTTCTTGATTTAATCTTGTGCCAAACTTTAAGTTTGGAGTTTTCTTGTTGATCTTTCTTTAATTTTCGAAAATTTATCTTGGTTTTCTAAAAATTTTAAGTTTGGTGTTCTTTCTTTTGTTCTTGGTGTTCTTGTGAATCTTCAAGGTGTTCTTGAGTTCTTCTTGTGTTTTGATCTTAAAATTTTTAAGTTTGGTGTCCCTTGGTGTTTTCCCTCCAAAATTTTCGAAAATAAGGGGTACTAGATCTAAAAATTTTAAGTCTTGTGTCTTTTATTTGTTTTTCTCTTTCATCATAAAATTCAAAATTCAAAAAAAAAAATTTACTCTTTTCTAACTAATTTTAAACTACATTTTCGAAATTTTTATAAAAAAATTCAGATTTCAATTTCAAAATATTTTGAAAAATTTTCACAAAATATTTTCAAATTTTTTTTATATATTCTGTTTTTATTTATTCCACTTCTATAAAATAAATAATATCAACATACATATCATCTCCATTGTTCCATCATGGAATTAAGTGGAAATGAACAGTCCAGGAGGACTCTGGGGTTATATGCTAACCCCACTACTGCTTCATATGGGAGTAGTATCTGTATACCCTCCATTGGAGTTAGTAGCTTTGAGTTGAATCCTCAGCTCATTATCATGGTGCAGCAAAGCTGCCAGTATTCTGGTCTTCCACAGGAAGAACCTACAGAGTTTCTGGCACAATTTTTGCAAATTGCTGACACAGTACATGATAAGGAAATAGATCAGGATGTCTACAGATTATTATTGTTTCCATTTGCTGTAAAAGATCAAGCTAAGAGGTGGTTAAATAACCAGCCTAAGAACAGCATAAAAACATGGAAACAGCTGTCAGAAAAATTCCTGAATCACTATTTACCTCCAAAACAGATGACACAGCTAAGGCTAAGCATCCAAGGCTTCAAACAAGGAGATAATGAATCCCTTTATGATGCCTGGGAGAGATACAGAGAGATGCTAAGAAAATGCCCCTCTGAAATGTTTTCAGAGTGGATGCAATTAGACATCTTCTACTATGGGCTTACAGAAAAAGCTCAGATTTCTCTAGACCACTCAGCCGGTGGATCTATACATATGAGAAAAACAATTGAAGAAGCTCAAGAGCTTATTGATACAGTTGCCAGAAATCAGCATCTGTACCTAAGCAGTGAATCTTCCATGAAAGAAGAAGCTAAAACAGTAACTGCTGAACTCAGTCCTGTAGATCAGGCTAATGAATTCAATCAGCAATTAGACTTTCTAACTCAGCAGCTAGCCAAATTCAAGGAAATACTACAGGAAACAAGAATGGCTAACAGGAATATAGAAGTACAGTTTAAGGCAAACAGAAAAGCAACTGTCAAAACAAATAGCAGAAGAATGCCACGCGGTTCAATTAAGAAGTGGGAAGACATTAAATACGTCACTTCAAAGCAGCAGGAAGCCAAGAAATGAACAAATGGCTACTCAAAATCCCTCTGAGGACAATCAGAGCCCAGAGAGGAATAAGGCTGGCGCTGAACGCCCAGACCATGCTCATTTCTGGCGTTCAACGCCAGAAACAAGCATGAATCCGGCGTTGAACGCCCAAGGGAAGCATAGTTCTGGCGTTCAGATGCCAGTAACAGATAAGGAGTTGGTGTCTAACGCCACTCCAGCTTCCACCCCTGGCATTCAAACGCCAGTGGGAAATCAGTCACATACAAGTGCTGATAACAACCCTTCTAAAAAGGCTTCCCAACCCACTTCTACAGGTAATAAACCTGTAGCAACTAAGGTTGAGGAATACAAAGCCAAAATGCCTTATCCTCAAAAACTCCGCCAAGCAGAACAGGATAAACAATTTGCCCGCTTTGCAGACTATCTCAGGACTCTTGAAATAAAGATTCCGTTTGCAGAAGCACTTGAGCAAATACCCTCTTATGCTAAGTTCATGAAAGAGATCTTAAGTCATAAGAAGGATTGGAGGGAGACTGAAAAAGTTTACCTCACTGAAGAATGCAGTGCAGTCATTCTGAAAAGCTTACCTGAGAAGCTTAAAGATCCTGGGAGCTTCATGATACCATGCACATTAGAAGGTAACTGCACCAAGACAGCTCTATGTGATCTTGGGGCAAGCATCAACCTAATCCCTGCATCCACTATCAGAAAGCTTGGCTTGACTGAAGAGGTCAAACCAACCCGGATCTATCTTCAACTTGCTGATGGCTCCATTAAATACCCATCAGGCATAATTGAGGACATGATTATTGATGATTGGATTTTTGACGGTTTAGAATTTCACTAATGAAATCTCGTTGTAAAGTATAGTTTCTAAACCAAACAATAATCCTTTCATACAAAAGATTGTTTGTCACAAGTAACAAACCCCTAAATTTATAAACCGAAGTATTGGACCTCGGGTCGTTCTCCCTAGGATTTACAATAAAGTGTCTTGTTATTGGTTGAGAATTATTTTGGGGTTTTGGATAGGAAGCATGAAAAGTAAATGGTAATGAAAATAAACTAGCAACTAACAAAGCTCTTGGCAAGATGTGAGAACTAGAAATCCTATCCTAGTTACCTTTCTCAATTGTGATGATAATTGTTCATTACTCCCACTTAGTTAACCTCTAACCATGGAGGAAAGTCAAGTGGATGAATCAATTTGATTTCTCAAGTCCTAATCAACTCCCAAAGGAATGACTAGCTTTAGAGGCATTCAAATCAATTAGCAACTTCCAATTATCAATCAACAAAGGAATTAGATAACTCAAGAGTCACTAATTACTCTACCTAGGCCAAGAGAAACAAAACCTACACTAAAATCCAAACAAGCATTTTATCAAACACTTGGTATGCATAAAAGGAAAACATAGTAAAGCAACAACAAGAATGAAATCTAACAACAATTATTGAAAGAAATTAACTACAACAATCAAAAGAAACACTTTTATTATGAATTACCTTTATTGAATTGGAAGAGAGTAAAAAGGAACAATACTAGATCTATAACAAAATACAAGAACAACATAAGAGAGATTATAACAAAAGAATGGAAGAAGAATCAATGTAACTACAAGGAATTGAGATGTAGAAGTAGAAGAAAGCAAAGATTAAAACCTAGATCTAAGAACTAAACCTAATCCTAATTCTAGAGAAAAGAGAGAGCTTCTCTCTCTAAAACTCTAAAACTAATCTTCTAACTAAAACTATCTCTAATGATCTAAAATTAGTCTATGGATGTGAATCTGTATCAATCCCCTTCAATCCTTGGCTCTTACATGCATTTTGGCGCCAAAGTTGGTTGTTGAAACCTTCCAAAATCGCCAGGCACGTGTTGCCTTAATGAAGTCATGTGCGATCATCGACGCGTGCGCGCACGGTACGCGTGCGTGTCCTTGGTCGATTCCGCAATGTGCGCGCGAGCGCCTTGTGCGCGTACGCGTGCACGGCTGACTTTGCTTCTTTGACTTTTTATGCTTCTCTCCACTTGCATGCTTCCTTCCCTGCTTTCTTTGATCCATACCTAGCCTACTCCAATCCTGGAATTACTAGCAAACATATCAAGGCATCTTATGGAATCAAAGAGAAACTAGAATTCATCAAAATAAGGCTTAAAAGCATGTTTTTACACTTAAGCACAAATAAGGGAGAGATAACAAAACCATGCTAATTCCTAGGCTAAATGTGACAAAAGGTTATCAAAATACTCTAAATTCAATACAAAACAAACCGTCAAATTGGGGTTTGTCAACCTCCCCACACTTAAGCCTTAGCATGTCCTCATGCTAAAATAAGAAGGAACTAAGGGTTATAACATTTATTGAATGCAACTAAACTATGTGAATCCTATCTAAAGGCAACTATCTAAGGCAATTGGAAATGCTTAGTTCAAATAAATCAATTCCCAAGAGACATGCATGAGCACAAGAGCTAGGCATATAGGAACTAAGTCCAAACCACAATTGTATTGAATTATCATGAAGAGTTCAAACTTGCAAGAATATAGACAATAGAGATGAATACATGTAATTGAACTTTTGAACCCTCACCGGATGTATATCCGCTCTAATCACTCAAGTGTTTAAGGGTTAATTCACTCAATTCTCTTCTAATCATGTTTTCCAAAATTTGATTTTCTTCCAACAATCAACACTTATTCAATGCATGCATACATTCATCATGAGGTCTTTCATTTTAGGTTGTAATGGGGTTAGGGTCAAGGTAGGATCATTTATGGTTAAGTGGGCTAGAATTTGAATCTTTGATTAGCATAGACTTCCCCACCTAACTATATAATGACCTATACAAATTCAAACTATTCTAACTACCCATTCTTCACTTTTTTTCTTACATATTCATGCATACTTATTTGATTCATAACACCTATGCATTGATTCTTTTTTATTGACTTCACTTCGGGGCATTTTGTCCCCTCTTTATTATATATTTTTTTTCTTTTTCATCATCATATTTTTTCTCTTTTTTTTCTTTTCATTTTTTTTCTTTTCTTTATATATTTTTTTCTTTTTCTTCCTTCAAACTAAATACAAGAACATCAATGCATAAGGTCTCTACATTTAATCAATACATGAATATGTACCTGTTCATACCCTGACCGGGCTCCTCCAAACTCGGACAGTTCATAAAAGGTCCGACCTCATCCTAAGGCTCACGCCTAAAGGTCGGACCTCGGACGAATAAAGCAAGGGAAGGCCCATCAAAAGGAACGCAGCCCAAACCTAAAGGCCGAAAAGGCCTAGCAAAGGCGGTTCCACAAAGATAGGGATAAAACTCCCGAAAGATAAGATAAGATAAGAATATCTTATCCAGGGAAGATCACGGCCAACTACTATAAATACACTGGAGCACCCAGGTATGGCATTCATTCCACATTCTACACATATCTGCTTGGACCCATGCTAACTTAAGCATCGGAGTGTCATTGCAGGTACAACCACCAACCACCCCGCATATCAAAGCTCGGGTCCCTGAACCCCCACCTCGGGCCTCTCCAGACGACCAAGCTACACGTTTCAGGTAACACTCGGAACATTGGCGCCGTTGCCGGGGACCTGGAAGTCATCCCTCTATCATGGCGGACGACCCTCTCAACAATGACCACGCTGCATCTGAACAAGAGGACGAAATTGACACCGGAGAACGACCGGACAGCCCTCTATCACCACGCACTCCAGGAGGAAACAAACAGAATCGCCCAAAGACATCACTCCCAAACAAAGATCCACAAAGTTCCGAAAAAGAGAAGAACTCGGAGATTCTAGAAACAGTCCGGGCACAACAAGACCGACTGAAACAACTCGAAGAGGACATAAAGAAGCAGAAAGAAACTGAACAAGATCTGAGAAGGGAGACCCGAAAGCGCAGAGAATTAGAAGAAAAACTGCGGAAAATAGAGGCCAACTTGAAAGACCGAACAGAACGCGGCACCACCCCCGAAGGCAACCATGATCCCTTCACGCGAGAGATCATGAAGGAGAAGGTACCGCGAAACTTCAAACCACCCGATATGGATCTCTACGACGGCACCACCGATCCAAGTCACCACCTCAGCAACTTCAGAAGCAGAATGTACCTAGTCGACGCCTCCGACGCGATTCGGTGCAAAGCCTTCCCCACCACTCTCACCAAGTCAGCCATGAAGTGGTTCGACAATCTGCCACCAAGATCAATCACCAGCTTCGAAGACCTGACCAAAAAATTCCTAACAAGGTTCTCTATTCAAAAGGACAAGACAAAACATGCCCCCAGTCTACTCGGGATCAAGCAAGGTAACCAAGAAACTCTCCGAGAATACATGGAGCGATTCAACAAAGCCTGCCTGGACATACAACACTTGCCCACTGAAGCAGCCATCATGGGACTAGCCAACGGCCTAAAAGAGGGACCGTTTAGCCAATCCCTATCCAAACGATACCCGACCTCCCTATACGAGGTGCAGGAGCGGGCAGAAAAATATATCAACATGGAGGAAACCTCCCAGCTAAGAGACTCTTCTAGGAAGGAATCAACCTACCCACTCCGAGATCGGGATCGGGAACAGAAGAAGAAAGAAGACCCCAACTCGGACAAGCCACGGAAGTACCACAACTACACCCCCCTCCGAGTCTCCCTGGTAGACGTCTACAGAGAAGTATGCCACACAGAAAAGATCCCACCTCCCCGACCGCTAAAACACAAGAGAGCGGGAAGAGATCGGTCCGAATACTGTGAATATCACAAGCTCTACGGTCATTCTACTAACGACTGCTATGACCTAAAAAATGTTATAGAAAAGCTGGCCAGAGAAGGAAAACTCGACAGATACATAACAGAGAAAGGAGAAGAGACCAGGAAGAGAAGGCGGGGAGATAATGAAGGTCGGGCCGAACAAACCCCGCGAACCCCTGAAAGACACGTTCACATGATAAATGGAGGTTTTGCAGGCGGAGGAACATCCAGATCCTCGCGAAAAAGACACCTCAAAGAAGTCTATCATGTCCGAGAAGACAGTCCCCTGCCCGAGTTACCTACTATCTCATTTACCCGAGAAGATGCTCAAGGGATAATTCCCGGGCACGACGATCCAATGGTAGTCACCATTATCCTAGCAAACGCCAACTTACATCGAACCCTGATTGACCAGGGAAGCTCAGCAGATATCCTGTTCAAAACGGCATTCGACAAGCTCGGACTTGAAGAAAGAGAACTAAAGGCCTATCCCACCGACCTATTTGGGCTAGGGGATACCCCGATCCATCCCTTAGGATACATCCCACTACACACCACCTTCGGAAGAGGCAAGCAATCTAAAACATTAAGCATCGACTACATTATAGTCGACGTCACTTCGGCATACAATGCCCTCATCGGGCGACCAACCCTAAACAGACTGGCAGCTATAGTCTCGACCCCACACCTCTGTATGAAGTTCCCTACCGCAAAAGGAATCGCTACCCTAAAAGGCGACCAAAAACTAGCGCGGCAATGCTACAACGAAAGCCTGAGCCTAAAAGGGAAGGAGGTCAACACGATAGAACTCGGACGAGTTCAGTCCCGAGAAGATCTTCGACCACAACCAGAGGGAGAGACCGAAAAAGTCCAGATTGGGAACACACCTGAAAAAATAACAAACATAGGAGCGAACCTCAAAACGGGCCTAAAAGAGGAACTCATAACCCTCTTAAAGGAGAATTCCGACCTCTTCGCCTGGAAAGCCTCCGACATGCCAGGCATAAGCCCCGACCTGACGTGCCATAAGCTATCAGTTTACCCGGGATCCCGACCTGTCCAACAAAGACGCCGGAAGCTCGGACCCGAGCGCATGCAAGCAATAGAAGAACAAGTACAAGCACTACTAGATGCAGGGTTCATTAGGGAAGTAAAATACCCCCTATGGCTCGCAAACGTGGTCCTAGTAAAAAAGCCCAACGGAAAATGGAGGATGTGCGTCGATTACACAGACCTCAACAAAGCCTGCCCCAAAGACCCATATCCACTACCAAACATCGACGCCTTAGTAGACGCAGCCTCAGGCTACAGATATCTCTCCTTCATGGACGCATACTCGGGATACAATCAAATCCCAATGTACGGACCCGACCAAGAAAAGACCTCGTTCATAACCCCAAGGGCAAACTACTGCTACATAGTAATGCCCTTCGGGCTGAAGAACGCAGGGGCAACCTACCAGAGGCTAATGAACAAAGTGTTCTCAGAGCACATCGGACTACAGTTGGAGGTGTACGTCGACGACATGCTGGTAAAGACACAAGAAGACAGAAACTTGCTGACCGACCTCACCAGTGTCTTCGGCACCCTCAGAAAACACAACATGAGACTTAACCCGACAAAGTGCACCTTCGCCGCAGAAGCCGAAAAGTTCTTAGGCTTCATGCTGACTCAAAGGGGCATCGAAGCAAACCCGGACAAATGCCAAGCGATACTCAATATGAAGAGCCCGACGTGTGTCAAAGAAGTACAACAACTGAATGGAAGGCTAGCCGCCCTATCAAGATTCTTGGCAGGATCAGCGATAAAGTCACTACCTCTCTACTCACTCCTAAAGAAAGGGAAACCCTTCTCATGGACCCCGGAGTGCGAAAAAGCCTTTCAAGAATTCAAAGAATTCCTCGGGCAGCCACCCATCCTAACCCGACCTTTAAAAGGAGAAGAACTCGTACTATACCTCTCGGTTGGACATCGAGCAGTCGCTTCAGCGTTAATACGAGAAAATGACCAAGGACAACATCCCATATACTTCGTAAGCAAGGCACTACAAGGGGCCGAATTAAACTATCAGAAGATAGAAAAATTCGCCTACGCCCTAGTGTTCACAGCTCGGAGGCTCCGTCCCTACTTTCAAGCCCACACCATCAAAGTCCGGACAAACAACCCATGAGACACATCCTCCAAAAAACAGACCTGGCAGGACGAATACTGCAATGGGCGGTGGAACTGTCCGAATTCGACCTCCACTATGAAACCCGGACTGCCATAAAATCTCAGTATCTAGCCGACTTCATCGCAGAATACACTGAGACCCCTGGAACCCCACTCTCATGGAACCTGTATGTCGACGGGTCCTCAAACAAAACTGGAAGCGGAGCCGGGGTTATACTCGAAAGCGACCAAGGAACGCGGATAGAACTATCCCTAAAATTCGAGTTCCAAGCTTCGAACAACCAAGCCGAATACGAGGCCCTACTAGCAGGTCTAAAGCTGGCCGAAGAGGTCGGAGCCCAGAAAATCACGATCTTCAGCGACTCCCAGGTCGTCACATCACAAGTAAATGGAAGCTACCAGGCCAAAGACCCCACCATGAAAAAATACCTGGACCAAACGCAGGCACAACTGCGCCACTTTTCAGAGATACAGATTCAGCACATACCCCGGGAACAAAACGCCCGGGCAGACGCCCTCTCAAAGCTTGCCAGTACCAAGCCCGGAGGCAACAACAGAAGTCTCCTCCAGGAAACCTTACAATCCCCCTCCGTGTTAAGAGAGGAAGAAACGCTAAATATATCCAACCAACAACAAGGATGGATGACCCCCATACTCAACTACCTGAAGTCGGGAACTCTCCCCGCCGAAAGAAAGGAAGCTAAAAGACTCACGAAAAATGCCCAGAATTATACACTAATTCACGACGTATTATACAGAAGAGGATTCTCAAACCCCCTCCTTAGGTGCGTCCCGACCTCAGAAACAAAGAACGTCCTCGAAGAAGTCCACGGAGGCATGTGTGGGAACCATCTCGGAGCTCGGGCATTATCCAAGAAAGTAGTCCGGGCTGGGTTCTACTGGCCAACTTTGCAAAGAGACGCAACGGAGTTTGTGAAAATATGCCCCCCCTGCCAAAAACACGCCAATTTTCACAAGGCACCACCCGAAGACCTCATCAGCATCACCGCACCATGGCCCTTTACAAAATGGGGACTTGACCTACTCGGCCCGTTCCCCCAAGGACCGGGGCAAGTCAAATACCTCATAGTAGGGGTCGACTACTTCACAAAGTGGATCGAAGCTGAACCTTTAGCCACCATCACGGCTCAGAAAAGCCGCAAATTCCTATACAAAAACATCGTCACAAGGTTCGGAGTCCCCTACTCCATCACAACAGACAATGGAACACAGTTCACGGACACAAGTTTTCAGAACTTGGTGGCCGAACTAAAAATCAAACAGCAATTCACCTCAGTCGAGCACCCACAAGCCAACGGACAAGCAGAGGCCGCAAATAAAGTCATCTTGGCCGGGTTAAAACGAAGACTCCAAGAGGCCAAAGGGGCATGGGCCGAGGAGCTCCCCCAAGTATTATGGGCATATCGGACAACTCCACACTCTACAACGGGAGAATCGCCATTCCGATTAGCTTACGGGATGGAAGCAATGATTCCTATCGAAATAGATGAAGGGTCACCCAGAGTCATCTTCTACAACGAAGAAGGTAACCCGCGGGCACAAAAGGAAGAACTCGACCTCCTCCCCGAGGTCCGAGAAAGAGCCCGGATCCGAGAAGAAGCCTTAAAACGGCGAACGGCCCTCAGATACAATCAGAAAGTAATAAAACGAAGCTTCTCCACTCACGACCTAATTCTAATCCGAAATGACATCGGAACACAAAAGTCGGGAGAAGGAAAGCTAGCTGCAAATTGGAAAGGACCCTACAAAGTAACAGAAGTCTTAGGAACAGGCTATTACAAGATATCCGACCTAGAAGGCAATGAGCTGCCCAGGACCTGGCACGCCTGTAATCTAAGACGGTACTACAGCTAGAAAAATTTGACCCGAGGTGTACTCTTTTTCCCTACAAGGGTTTTTTAATGAGACACCCGGTCAAGTAAGGCACCCGACCTAGTCAAGGGTAAACACTCTGTAAAATATTCTTTCTTTTTTAATACTAATCAAATTTTTCTATTTTCTTTTGTTCTTCCGCGTGATGAAACAAATCCTGAAAAAGTACCCCGCCAAGGCGCATTAATTTATGCTCGACAAAACGCAAAAAATCATTGCCGAGAGACCACACAAGGTCGGCAAAGATAAAAGCGACGAGGTTCAAATTAATGTGAGAAGTTATAAAGTAACTCTGAAAAAGGCTCAAAAAGCCAAATAAAAAGAGATTACAAAAATAACTTAAAAGGCCGACCAATGACAAGGTCGGACCCAACAAAGGGTGTACTCGACCGCCCAACCCGAGGTCCGAGAAAAAGCCCGGACCCGAGAAGGAAGCCTTAAAACGGCGAAAACAAAGATTTCGAAAACGCTTACTAAAAAGTTGCTATACAAAAAACAACTAAAAAGTACAAGCGAAAAAACGAAATCAAAAGGAAAAAACAAAAGTTTTAAAGAAAAAAGCGCTAGCTAAAAGGTTGTTATCCAAAAAACAACTAAAAAGCATAAAAGCGGAGCAAAAAGTCAAAACGCGAACAAAAACACCGCATAATAAGCTAAAAAGTTACTACAAGTAGCTAAAAGCAAAAAAGGTGTCCAAAGCATTCACAGAAACCATCCAAAAACAAAAGAGCCCACAGGCTGGGCAAAAAACCAAAAGATAAAAAGGATTGCAGAGAATCAAAGATCCTTTCCGGACGCCACATCAACAGAAGGCTGCGAAAGAAACATAGAAATCGGGACAGCATCGACGGCACCGTCATCTCGATTTAAAACCTCCACACCAGATCCATCCCCGGCCAAAGGTGAAGTCGGGTTCACAACCGGAACTTTGGGGTCGGACACCGGAACTTTGGGGTCGGACACCGGAACCTCATCCTCGTTGGGAGCAGGAACAATCTTTCCCTCCACAACAACGTTATCCGTACTGAATAAACTCAGATCCAAGTCAGGAGCAAGAACCCGGACCTGAGCCTTCAAATTTTCATACATTGCATCCATACCCTTAGCCACATGCCCTTCTAGCTCGTAAAAATCATCCTGAGCAGATTGCAACTTCTCCTTTGTCTCCACAAGCTCGGCAAGTGCCCGAGTATAATTCTCCTTCGCCGCTTTCGCCATCTCCTCGGACGAACTCGCCGCCGCCACAGCCGCGGTAGCTTTAGCTTTCTCCTTCTCCAAAGACTCCTCCAGCTCAGCAATCCTAGCAGCCTTCAGTTTACTAATTCTCTCGAACTCAGACTGAGCTTTCTCAAGTCGGGAACTGGTCGCACCAATAGGGGATTTCTTGAACTCCCGGGCAATAGCGGCATGAAGACTAGCCATCCGGACACAGCTCCGCGCCATATACTGAAAATGGTGCTCCATAGACACATCATCAGTAGAAATAAAAGTCTGAGGGAGAATATGCTGCTCAACCCAACCAAGAGCATCGAAATCCTTGTCATTAAAACCCGCAGGCTCTTGAGAGGTCTTCTGTTTCTTGGGAGGAGGACCCGAGGACAAAGGAGGAGAAGAGGTAGCAGGTCCAGATGTCGGAGGATCTTGATTTATAGCTCGGAACTGGGGAGTCGGAATAGTCTTTGACCGAGTAGTGACACCCACAGTAGTCTTCTCCGGAGAAGATCGGGCAGAAGCCCCCCCAGCCTCGATATTCCGAGCGGCCACAGACTTCTTCGTCCGACGAAGGTACTTCATGGAATCCGCCTGAGAAGACATCTCTGCAGAAATAAAAGAAAAGGATTACCACAACAGAAATTCCACCAAAACAAGCAAAGCCAAAAATACTAAAAAAGATGAATCTCGGAGAGGTCGGGAACTACCTAACTCGGAACGGAGAAGGCTTGGATCTCCCAACATTTTCTTCGTGTCCAAGTGAGGTGCCCGACCCCATAAACTGCTTACCACACCCACAAAAGCCTGCTCCACCTCATCTAGACTCTCAAAAGTATACTTAGTAGACACTACATTCTCCTGCCAACAAAGAGGAAAAGAAGGCTCCCTACTCTCATCTAGAAAGAAAGGTCGGACGTCTCCGGTAGCCCGGACCTTGAAATAAAAGTTCTTAAAATCATGAAAAGACTCATCATACAGGGTACAAAACTTCCTTCCCTGGTTAGCCCTAAAAGAGACCCAAGATACCTTCCCTCCACCCGACCCCGGCTTCGTCAACACAAACAAGTAGGAAAAAAGAGAAATAGAGGGAGCGACGCCCAAAAACTGACACAAAAGTTGAAACAGCTTTAAAAACGCCCAAGAATTCGGATGGAGCTGCGTAGGGGCAAGGTTACAAGACCATAACACCTCGGACTCCAGGTTGGTAAAAGGAAGTCGGACACTCAGCTTAGAGAAAAAACAATCATAAGCATAAAAGAAGAGCTTCTCGGAACTATCTAGGGGCGGGAAGCACACTCTCTCCTCGGAATCCGGGGCTACTGGTTCATAATCCCTCTCAGACTCTCTATTTTCACATATGCTACAGTGCCTACGGAACCTAGCTAAATACTCAGAATCTACCACAGAAGGGACTCTTAGAGGAAGAGGGTCTACCCAACCAAGACCACTTGGAATCTTGGTCGACATCGCTTGAAGAACCTTTCGAGACATAAAATTCTTACCTACAAAGAAGAATACAACAGCAAGCAAAAATCACATAAAGAAGACAGCAAAAAAACCCATTCAGCAAAACCCGAAACAAAAATGCCAGAGAACGAAAAAGAGCCCCCCCCATATGCAAACAACAACGGCGGCGCCTCTTTTTGGGGCAACCCAGGCATAAAGAAAAAAAAAAGAAACAAACAAGAGCCACACAAAGAACAGAAGCATATGATCACAAGAAAAGAGAAACATGGGAACAAACCTGGAAGAAAGAAAACGAAGGCGAAGAGCTCCGAAGCAAGGAGAACGAAATGGCGGCGCAGAAGAAACCCCAGAAAGACACACGGAAAGATTCGGGGAAGAAGAACAAAGAGAGAGAAGAAGCGGTGCTCGAAAAAGGAGATGGCAAAACTTAGAAAAACAGGAAGGGAACAGAATAAACGAAGAAAAAAAGGAGCAAATAAATAATGCCTTCACAGAGCACGAACGGAAATCGAGGAGAAACGGTAAAATGCAATAAATGCAGGAACGGCCATTTTTGAAATTTGAAAAACTACTATGCCCGAGCTCGACCTCCCAAAAAAGGACGAACTCGGGCAGGGGCACTGTTCATACCCTGACCGGGCTCCTCCAAACTCGGACAGTTCATAAAAGGTCCGACCTCATCCTAAGGCTCACGCCTAAAGGTCGGACCTCGGACGAATAAAGCAAGGGAAGGCCCATCAAAAGGAACGCAGCCCAAACCTAAAGGCCGAAAAGGCCTAGCAAAGGCGGTTCCACAAAGATAGGGATAAAACTCCCGAAAGATAAGATAAGATAAGAATATCTTATCCAGGGAAGATCACGGCCAACTACTATAAATACACTGGAGCACCCAGGTATGGCATTCATTCCACATTCTACACATATCTGCTTGGACCCATGCTAACTTAAGCATCGGAGTGTCATTGCAGGTACAACCACCAACCACCCCGCATATCAAAGCTCGGGTCCCTGAACCCCCACCTCGGGCCTCTCCAGACGACCGAGCTACACGTTTCAGGTAACCCTCGGAACAGTACCCAATTCCTAAACATGAAAGTGTACTACCCCTTTTATCCTATCCAATGTTCCCAAGCCTCACCAACTTGAATAATAAACACTCTCACTAGCCTAGGCTAATCAAAGATCCAAACAAGGACTTTTCATTGGTTTTCCGCCTTGGGTTTGTAATGAGCTAAATTGAGAATAAGTTGGTTAAGCATAGGCTCAAAATTGGCTAACAATGGAGAGTAAAAGGTTGGCTATTTGGGTAAGTGGCTAATGCAATAATGGCCTCAATCATATAAATGCATAAATACAAGAAATAAATGGATATATAGAATCAAGCAAATCAAGGATCACAATCATAAAAGGAGAGCAATTTCACACAAGAATGGAAAATAAGTGGTTATAAAATGTAACCACACCAATAGGCTCAAATCTCACAAGCTTGTGTTCTCAATTCAATACATGCTTCACAAGGTGATACATTTGCATATTTACTATATTAGCTAGTTAGTTTAGTTGGTTTTAGCTTAGTTTCACTCATTTTCTCTAAATAAACAAGTCCTTTTATGAGTTTTATCTTCATGCATGAGAATACCAAGGAACATGTGATTCTAGCCAAATTCATGCAAATGATTTAAAGAATATATACATGAATGAGTATGAATGAATCTCATGGAATTTGTGCATGAATTGGTAAGACTTTGAAGCTATTTCTTTGGTTTATGATAGGTGATGAAGCAAGAAGACAATGATGCAAGGAAATCTTGGAGCAAGAAGGAGATGCATGTTGCCAACTTGATCCTCAAGTTGGCAACGCCCATTTGATGCAACCAGGATGAGAGAGCACGTTGGCAACTTGGTTTCCAAGTTGCCAACGCCCAAATTGGTGCTGCCAGGAGGTGTAGCACGTTGGCAACTTGGAAACCAAGTTGGCAACGTGCTAGTGCATGATCAGCAGAAATTGCAGCCTGACCTTCCCCTCTTCAAGGATGAATATCTCGAACCACAAGGATCCAATTGACATGATTCCAATTGCGTTGAGAAGCTGACATCAAGAGCTTTCCAACGATATACAATAGTTCATAATGTGGCAAGGAATGGAAGCTCAAATCAGAGGGAAACTTAAGCCCCAAATGCAAGGGAATGAAGCATTGCAAGTTGCCAACTTGAACACCAAGTTGGCAACGCCAGGAGCCACCAGGGGAGGATGTCACCAAGTTGCCAACACCAAGTTGGCAACGCCAGAATGTGCACCAACCACGTTGCCAACGCCCAATGGCCGCACCAACCAAGTTGCTAACGCCAGGGAGAGGCACCACTCAAGTTGCTAACGCCAATCAAGGCACCAACCACGTTGCCAACGCTAGATGGGCGTTGCCAACGCCAACTTGTCAAGCAAACTTGGAGCCTTGAGAAAGGCTCGAGCACGTTGCCAACGTGCTAAAGAGAAGGAGTGTTTGGCAACAACGCCAGGAAATTGTGGTGCACGTTGCTAACTTGGAATGAATGGGCGTTATTCACAACAACTCCAACAAGGCAGCCTGAACATGTCCACTTCAATGGAAGATATCTTGAGCTACAGAGATCCAAATTGAGTGCTTCCAGTTGCGTTGGAAAGCTAACATTCAGAGCTTTCCAACCATATATAATAGTCCATGGTGGAGCACAATATTGGAGCCAAACCAGAGTCATCTTTAGGCCCTAAAAACAAGAACATGAAGTGAAATTTAAGGGAGCTAGAGAGGAGCCTTGGAGTGTGGCTCGAGCACGTTGCCAACGTGCTGGATAGGGGGCGTGTTTTGCAACAACGCCAGCCCCAAGCCCCTGCCTTGGGAGGCTAGGCACGAGCACGTTGCCAACTTGGGGGTTAAGGTGCGTTTTTGGCAACAACTTGGCAACAACTTGGCAGCTTGACCTTACCTTCTTTGAGGAAGCATAACTTGAGCTAGGAAAGTCCAAATGAGGTGATTCCAGTGGCATTGAAAAATAGACATCAAGAGCTTTCCAATGATGTATAATAGTTCATAGTGAGGCAGAAGGTTGACACTCAAATTCTGGGCTACATTTAGCATGAAAGTAGAGCCAAGAAGAGGAAGAGCAAGTTGTTTGCAACAACTTGGGCTAGCAACGCCCAAGTCTCAAACTCACTTCCAGGAAATTGGCATGCACGTTGCCAACGTGCACTAAGGCCTGAGTTATTGCCAACAACGCCCCTCAATGGGCCAGAATTGGTGCCAACTTGCTTTGCTTCCCTTATTCATCACAAAGGCTAACAACTTCTCCAATTGAGCCAAGAATTCAACAAAGAGGAAGCCCATATTGCTAACCCAAGTGAAGATCTTTGGAAGAGCTTTAGGACTAGTATAAATAGAGATTGAGTTTGTACTTGTAGGGGACTTTTTACACTTTTGATTACTTTTTAACACTTAGCATTTTTATTCACTTTTAGCACTTTTACTTGGCTTTGTAAGAACTTCCGGGTACTCTCCCGGAAAGCTCATTTTGGCTTTTCTATTGGAACTTTTCTCCTTCATTTACAAGTTTTAAGCACTTCATTCTTCTTCTTCTTCTTCCTTTACACTTAGTTTAATTCTTGTTTATGGCAATTGTTGTTGAAATTGGAGCAATGATTCACTAAACCCCACTTTCATTAGGGGGAGGAGCTCTGTTTGTTGGAATGGATTGATGAACCCATCTTTCCTCCTCAATTCTAGTGGTTGATCTAAAGAGGGAACTCTTGCTCTTCATAGATTCAACCACCATCGAGAGAGGGGTTAATCTACATGAATTATGAGGTGAGTTTGAGGAATGAGCCACATAATTCAGTTTAGAGTTCATCCTTTCATGATTTCTTTAATCAATATACCTTGGTTAGTATGTGAGATGTAACTCTCCTAGGTTGAGATTATAGAAATTGTGTGGCTGGATAATATATGAGCTTCATCTCTTCTCATGAACAATTAGATCACGAGAGTGGCAATTGGCTATGTTGAGAGAGATTGAATCACCAAGAGATTGGGGTTCAATCACCCACTTGCCATAGATCTATACCCATGATTGAGAAGAATTTGACCAACATCAATTCATGAAAACTAACATCTCTGATCCCTAATGATCCTCTCTAACATAATTCTCATTTCTTTTGTTCTTAGTGTTTGAAAACCCATTACCCAATTCCCTCTACATTCTTGCAATTTATTATTCTTGTCATTTACATTCTGTTTCTTTATTTCTTACTCTCTTGCTCTTTAGAATTCAGCACTTTATTTTATTGCAATTTACTTTTGATGTCATTTAAGTTTCTTGCAATTTAAGTTTCCGTTATTTGCTTGCATTTTATTTCTATCTTCTAGTTCTTTACATTCTGTGTCATTTACATTCTTGCAATTATGTTCAAAAATCAAAATGCTCATGAAATCAAAACAATGTTCGCTTGACTAAATCTACCATTTAACTAAATTTGCTCAATCTACCAATCTCCGTGGGATCGACCTCACTCTTTGTGAGTTTTATTACTTGATACGACCCGGTATACTTGCCGGTTGTACGTGAAATCTTAATTTTTACGTATCAAGTTTTTGGCGCCGTTGCCGGGGATTGGAAAGATTGACAATGATTAAGTGAAAGGTGGTTTAGATTAAGCATTTTTTATTATGTTTTTGTTAAGCCCACTAACTGTTTGATACTTTGTTTCCCTAACCCAATTTCACTCTAGTTCTAGAGTGTCTCACTTGTGATTTTGGTTTTATTTGTGTATGTCAGGAGCTAGTAGACGTAATATTGAGGACGAGAGAACCCTCCGAAGGATAAGGAGAGCAGAAAGAGGAAAGTTCATAGTTGGTGAAGAGGAGTCAGAGGAATCAGAGGGAGAAGATCAAGTCATGGAGGATGAGATACAAAATCCTCCTGGAGGGGTCAACAATAATGGTGGACAAGCTAGAAGGGTGCTATCTTCCTATACCATCCCTGACCCAAGACATTGTGGGAGCAGTATTGCTACACCAAATGTTCAGGCCAATAACTTTGAGTTAAAACCTCAGCTCATCACTTTGGTACAGAACAATTGCTCTTATGGAGGGGGACCTCTTGAAGACCCAAATCAACATCTATCTGTTTTTCTGAGGATATGCAATACAGTGAAGACAAATGGAGTGCATCCAGATGTCTACAAGTTGTTGCTATTCCCATTCTCTTTGAGGGACAAGGCCACTCAATGGCTAGAATCATTCCCCAAGGAAAGCCTCAATGATTGGAATGAGGTGATGAGCAAATTTCTAGCAAAATTCTACCCACCTCAAAAGATCATCAAGTTGAAGACAGAGGTTCAAACTTTCAGGCAAATGGAAGGGGAGTCGCTATATGAAGCCTGGGAAAGGTACAAGGCACTAATGAGAAGATGTCCCCCTGACATGTTTAGTGATTGGGTTAAGCTCCAAAACTTCTATGAAGGCTTAAACTTCGAAGCAAGGAAGGGACTAGACTACTCATCAGGAGGATCACTCAACATGATGAAAACTGCCGAGGAGGCCCAAGACCTCATTGAGATTGTGGCAAACAATCAGTATTATTACTCATCAGAGAGGCAGCACAATCCACCCCCAAAGAAAGGTGTAATGGAGCTTGAAGGTGTTGATGCTATCTTGGCACAAAACAAGTTGATGCACCAACAAATCCAACAACAAATGGAAATGATGACAAGGAGAATGGATGGTTTCCAGCGAGCATTAGTGAACACAACAAATCAACCATCACTTGAATGGAGCCAAGGTGAAGGGGCCACGGTTGAGCAACCACAAGAACGAGTTCAATACATGCAGAACACTTCAAATTCTCAGGATGAATTTCATGGTGATACATACAATTCATCTTGGAGAAATCATCCCAATCTAAAGTGGGGTGAAAACCATTGGCAAAAGAACAACAACCACAATCACACCCGCACCACAAATAACCAAAACCACCATGCCAACAACACTAACCAATATAGAAAAACACAAAACACATATCAACACCCTCACAATAACTCACAAACTCACCAAAACAACTTCCCTGCACCAACATCCAACACACAGAATTACCACACTAATCCACCCAACAACTTCCAACAACAATCAACCCCCATCATATCCCCAATTGACCATCATGAGACTAGAATCTCAAGTCTTGAAGCAACCTTGCAAGCACTTGCTCAAACCACTCAAGCCTTAGCTAAGGGACACAAGGAACATGAGGTCATCATGAAGAATATTGAGAGACAAGTGGGACAAATAGCCAAACAAGCAGAGCGACCAACCAATGTTCTTCCAAGTGATACGATACCCAACCCTAGAGACACAGAAAAAGCCATAAAATGGGAGGAGTGTAAAGCAATCACCCTGAGAAGTGGGAAGAAAGTGGAGACAGAAGCCATTACTCAGGAAGAGCACATCAAAGAAGGCTTAAAAGAAGAGGTGAAGGAACAAAAGCAGGAGCAAGAAACCTATACACAAAGTGATAAATTAGCTAAGAAGGAGGCAGTGAAAGCATACCAACCAATACTCCCATACCCTCAAAGGTTTAAAGAAGAGAACAAAGAGAAGCAATATTCCAAATTCTTGGAAATATTCAAGACACTACACATCAACATCCCCTTCATTGAAGCACTTGAACAGATGCCCCTATATGCTAAGTTCATGAAGGAATTGTTGACAAAGAAAAGAGCCTTGAAAGAGGGACAAACGGTTGTGATGACCAGGGAGTGTAGTGCCATCATCCAGAAAAAGTTGCCAAAGAAGATGAAAGACCCAGGGAGCTTTCACATCCCCTGCACAATAGGTAACATGATGATTGAGAGAGCATTTTGTGATCTTGGTGCAAGCATAAATTTGATGCCTCTATCTTTGATGAGGAAGCTTCAGATTCATGAATTGAAACCTACAAAGATAGCCCTTCAAATGGCAGATAAATCTATTCAACAAGCACTTGGGGTTGTAGAGAATGTATTAGTAAAGGTGGACAAATTTTTCCTCCCAGTTGACTTTGTCATCCTAGACATAGAGGAAGATGACAACACTCCCATTATTCTAGGGAGGCCCTTTTTAGCTACTGCCAGGGCATTGATAGATGTCGAAAAAGGAGAATTAATGCTAAGGGTGCATGATGAGCATATAGTGTTCCATGTCTTCAAGAATTTGCAAGACTCCACCCAAGAGGAAGAGTGTATGAAGATTGATTCCATAGATCCAAACTTGAAAGAGGCACCTGATGAGGCACTTCCAAGCTCATGCAGGAAAGAAAATGAAGAGGTGGAGGTGCTGCAACAAGCTCAAAGAATAGAGGAGAAGCTGCAATCAAAGTCAGCATTTAAGATTCATAGCAAGGACTGTCCAAAAATTGAGATTCCAAAACCTGAACTATCTCCTGGAAAAGAAGAGAGTCCCAAGAAGAAAATGCCAAGAGGATGGAGAAACAAGAAAATCTCCACTGAAGACTTCTCACCAGGGGATAAAGTGATGCTAACTTACCAACCAAAAGAGACATCTCCACACTTTTCTGGATACTACACAGTGAACAAAATCCTCTCACTTGAACATGTGGAAATCATCAAGAATGATACTGGAAGGAAGCTCACGGTGAGAGGGGAAGGATTAAGGCACTATGATCATCATCCGCCCTAAAGAGGGACAAATGTCAAGCTAGTGACAATAAAAGAGCGCTTGTTGGGAGGCAACCCAACCAGAGGTAACCATCTTTTCATATCTAATTCAATAAAACTGTTAATTAGTTTCATCTAGATTGCAAGAAGCTAAGTTTGGTGTTGCACACCAAAACAATCTAAGGGAGAATGAAGGATTCTAAGTTTGGTGTTCCACCAAAATCCCATCATAAAACACATTCTCACTTTCTGCCATAAGGCTAGCTTCATGCATTTAGACGGACTAGTTAATTATCTTGCTGTTTTCTAGTTTTTAGTCTATTACCTTAGAAAAAGAAGAAAGAGTTTCACACATGGTTAATTTGATGCATTGGCAAGGTACTAAGTTTGGTGTTCCCACACCAAAGTAAGTTCAAAAAGCCCACAAATAAATCATGCAGATTAACCACTGTTTCTAAGTGCTTGGGGAACAAGCAACTTTTAATATCATTGTAGAATGTCATACAAGCCTTTGGAGGGATTAAGCATCATCAATCAAAGAAGCAAAAGATGAACATAAAGGCTAGCAATGATGATGATGAGAAGAAAAGCAAGTGAACTCCAACAGGTTGTATTGTTAAGTGATATTTTACATCAAATGTTGCTGTGATTGAAAGTTGGATTGTATCCTTATTTGCCCTGTTTGTCTGCATCATATAATTTTTCTCTTTATATTCCCGCCTGCCTTCATAGCATAGTCTTTCTTTATAATAAGCAAGATGCTTGATTATTCACAACATTCTTATCTTCAAAACTTGTTTGCACTCAATTTTCAAGAATGCATCACATGAAAGTTCTTTGAAAAGAAGGATTGAGGAATAAAATCAGTTTTTGAGGCAAGCAAAAGATTAGGAGAAGTGGTGGTTCTAGTAGTATGATCATGTATTGAGGTTGCATGCTTGTGAAAACTTGCATGGGAGCTCATAGGCAGGACATGAAGTTCAAAGAAGTATTGTAGAGATTCTCAAAAATCTATTGATCCAAGAAGCAGCAAACAAAGCAAAAGGAAGAAAAGAAAGTGCAAAAACAAAAAGAACATGGCCCAAGGCTCTGAGCATCAATTACTAGGCAGAAAAAGAAAGAAAGAAACAAAAACTCAAAAGAGTTGCTATCCTAGTAAATGCTTGTGGTTGAAGTGTGTCAAGGAAAGAGGCTTGAGCAAGTAAATCCTTGGGGGTGCTTTAACACCTAATACCTTAAAACCAACTGGTTTAGGAGTATTGATTGAAAGCTTATCTAAAGAGCCGCCTTGAGACATGACACTTAGAGTCGAGGTCAAAGCACAAAAATTATAAGCTGCTTCAAGGTGATTACATATAAGAGATCTCCATGATATCATTTGAATGAAAGTCCTAAGATCTAAGACTTCCAAAATGTAAGGACTGATAAGCACTGGGACCCTTGCATGAACACATAATTCAGAGTTCACCCCACTATCACCTAATCACTTCACTCACCAAGGTATTACAAGCTATTCCTCAACTCATTCCAATTAAAAGAAATCTCTGTGCATAGTTCTTTTGTTGCTTGAGGACAAGCAAGGTTTAAGTTTGGTGTTGTGATGCATTTGCATATTTACTATATTAGCTAGTTAGTTTAGTTGGTTTTAGCTTAGTTTCACTCATTTTTTCTAAATAAACAAGTCCTTTTATGAGTTTTATCTTCATGCATGAGAATACCAAGGAACATGTGATTCTAGCCAAATTCATGCAAATGATTTAAAGAATATATACATGAATGAGTATGAATGAATCTCATGGAATTTGTGCATGAATTGGTAAGACTTTGAAGCTATTTCTTTGGTTTATGATAGGTGATGAAGCAAGAAGACAATGATGCAAGGAAATCTTGGAGCAAGAAGGAGATGCATGTTGCCAACTTGATCCTCAAGTTGGCAACGCCCATTTGATGCAACCAGGATGAGAGAGCATGTTGGCAACTTGGTTTCCAAGTTGCCAACGCCCAAATTGGTGCTGCCAGGAGGTGTAGCACGTTGGCAACTTGGAAACCAAGTTGGCAACGTGCTAGTGCATGATCAGCAGAAATTGCAGCCTGACCTTCCCCTCTTCAAGGATGAATATCTCGAACCACAAGAATCCAATTGACATGATTCCAATTGCGTTGAGAAGCTGACATCAAGAGCTTTCCAACGATATACAATAGTCCATAATGTGGCAAGGAATGGAAGCTCAAATCAGAGGGAAACTTAAGCCCCAAATGCAAGGGAATGAAGCATTGCAAGTTGCCAACTTGAACACCAAGTTGGCAACGCCAGGAGCCACCAGGGGAGGATGTCACCAAGTTGCCAACACCAAGTTGGCAACGCCAGAATGTGCACCAACCACGTTGCCAACGCCCAATGGCCGCACCAACCAAGTTGCTAACGCCAGGGAGAGGCACCACTCAAGTTGCTAACGCCAATCAAGGCACCAACCACGTTGCCAACGCTAGATGGGCGTTGCCAACGCCAACTTGTCAAGCAAACTTGGAGCCTTGAGAAAGGCTCGAGCACGTTGCCAACGTGCTAAAGAGAAGGAGTGTTTGGCAACAACGCCAGGAAATTGTGGTGCACGTTGCTAATTTGGAATGAATGGGCGTTATTCACAACAACTCCAACAAGGCAGCCTGAACATGTCCACTTCAATGGAAGATATCTTGAGCTACAGAGATCCAAATTGAGTGCTTCCAGTTGCGTTGGAAAGCTAACATTCAGAGCTTTCCAACCATATATAATAGTCCATGGTGGAGCACAAGATTGGAGCCAAACCAGAGTCATCTTTAGGCCCTAAAAATAAGAACATGAAGTGAAATTTAAGGGAGCTAGAGAGGAGCCTTGGAGTGTGGCTCGAGCACGTTGCCAACGTGCTGGATAGGGGGCGTGTTTTGCAACAACGCCAGCCCCAAGCCCCTGCCTTGGGAGGCTAGGCACGAGCACGTTGCCAACTTGGGGGTTAAGGTGCGTTTTTGGCAACAACTTGGCAACAACTTGGCAGCTTGACCTTACCTTCTTTGAGGAAGCATAACTTGAGCTAGGAAAGTCCAAATGAGGTGATTCCAGTGGCATTGAAAAATAGACATCAAGAGCTTTCCAATGATGTATAATAGTTCATAGTGAGGCAGAAGGTTGACACTCAAATTCTGGGCTACATTTAGCATGAAAGTAGAGCCAAGAAGAGGAAGAGCAAGTTGTTTGCAACAACTTGGGCTAGCAACGCCCAAGTCTCAAACTCACTTCCAGGAAATTGGCATGCACGTTGCCAACGTGCACTAAGGCCTGAGTTATTGCCAACAACGCCCCTCAATGGGCCAGAATTGGTGCCAACTTGCTTTGCTTCCCTTATTCATCACAAAGGCTAACAACTTCTCCAATTGAGCCAAGAATTCAACAAAGAGGAAGCCCATATTGCTAACCCAAGTGAAGATCTTTGGAAGAGCTTTAGGACTAGTATAAATAGAGATTGAGTTTGTACTTGTAGGGGACTTTTTACACTTTTGATTACTTTTTAACACTTAGCATTTTTATTCACTTTTAGCACTTTTACTTGGCTTTGTAAGAACTTCCGGGTACTCTCCCGGAAAGCTCATTTTTGGCTTTTCTATTGGAACTTTTCTCCTTCATTTACAAGTTTTAAGCACTTCATTCTTCTTCTTCTTCTTCCTTTACACTTAGTTTAATTCTTGTTTATGGCAATTGTTGTTGAAATTGGAGCAATGATTCACTAAACCCCACTTTCATTAGGGGGAGGAGCTCTGTTTGTTGGAATGGATTGATGAACCCATCTTTCCTCCTCAATTCTAGTGGTTGATCTAAAGAGGGAACTCTTGCTCTTCATAGATTCAACCACCATCGAGAGAGGGGTTAATCTACATGAATTATGAGGTGAGTTTGAGGAATGAGCCACATAATTCAGTTTAGAGTTCATCCTTTCATGATTTCTTTAATCAATATACCTTGGTTAGTATGTGAGATGTAACTCTCCTAGGTTGAGATTATAGAAATTGTGTGGCTGGATAATATATGAGCTTCATCTCTTCTCATGAACAATTAGATCACGAGAGTGGCAATTGGCTATGTTGAGAGAGATTGAATCACCAAGAGATTGGGGTTCAATCACCCACTTGCCATAGATCTATACCCATGATTGAGAAGAATTTGACCAACATCAATTCATGAAAACTAACATCTCTGATCCCTAATGATCCTCTCTAACATAAATTCTCATTTCTTTTGTTCTTAGTGTTTGAAAACCCATTACCCAATTCCCTCTACATTCTTGCAATTTATTATTCTTGTCATTTACATTCTGTTTCTTTATTTCTTACTCTCTTGCTCTTTAGAATTCAGCACTTTATTTTATTGCAATTTACTTTTGATGTCATTTAAGTTTCTTGCAATTTAAGTTTCCGTTATTTGCTTGCATTTTATTTCTATCTTCTAGTTCTTTACATTCTGTGTCATTTACATTCTTGCAATTATGTTCAAAAATCAAAATGCTCATGAAATCAAAACAATGTTCGCTTGACTAAATCTACCATTTAACTAAATTTGCTCAATCTACCAATCTCCGTGGGATCGACCTCACTCTTTGTGAGTTTTATTACTTGATACGACCCGGTATACTTGCCGGTTGTACGTGAAATCTTAATTTTTACGTATCACAAGGTATGAAATTCAAGCAAGTTTCAAAAATTCTCTTTCAATCAATTGGGTTAATGCCCTATATTTAAACTTCTTGAAAAATCTCAATGTTTGACTAAGCATTGTTGTGATTGAAAAGTTCAAAAAAATTTTCTTAGTTTACCCTTTCCTTTTTCACTTAAAACTAATTTCTTATGCAAAAAGGGTGACTAAGTATTTGCAACTCAAAGTATGATTTCTAATCACAACCACAACTAAAAATAAAGATAAACAAAAATGTATAAAGAAAAATCCAACTAAAAGTACGGAATCTATCATCCAAAACATCTAAAAATATCCATAAGCATCAAAATATCTAAAATCCAAAATAAGCAACTAAAATCCAAAATAAGCAATAAAAGTATCCAAAGCAAACTAGAAATGCATCAAAATATATACAAAGATGTGCAAAATAAGATAACTAGGCCGAAAAGTTCACCGGTTCCCAAATAATGCTACCGGTGCCCTCCCCACACTTAAAATCAAGCATCGTCCTCGATGCTAAACCGAAGGATCAGTGAGAGGTGCAACGATAGGCTCTGGCTCTGGCTGTGGGACCGGCTCCTCATGAGTCCGTGGTGGCTCAGTAGTGTCAGAGGCATCCTGCTGAACTGGTGCCTCCACATCCTCCTCCTGATGACCCTGCTCATCGGAGGCTGGAGAATCGGGAAGTGGAGGTAGCTCAGCGCCCAAAGAGATAAGTGTCTGGTCCATCCGATCTAAACGGCGTCTGACATGGCATCGCTCTCGCTCTAAGAGCCAGAAAAGACGCTGGACCAGGAGATAGGTAGGCTCAGGTGCTGCTGGTGGATCTGTAGATGATGAGGGAGCTGCGGCTGTAGAGGATGATGGGGCAGCTGTAGGGGCTGAAGGTGAAGGTGTCCCCATGACAGCTCTAGCCCTAGAGCGGCGTCTAGCAGGCGGTCGCTCTGTCACCCAAGTGCCCCAAGGAATAGTGATCTCCTTGGCACCGTCCTCTGATGGCGGTGGTATCACATCATCATCGTGGCTAGGAACATCTTCCAGTGATGCCATGCTGGTAATCAGGATAGGGAAAGGCAGGAGGCCACGAATATGGGCGCGCCACATGCTCTGTCGAATCAATCGGGGAAAATAAACTTCCTTCCCCTCCATGACACAGCCAATCAAGAGTAACATCTCCATAGGGACCTCAAAAAAGTGGGTGGTAGGCAGGACGTAGTGGGCGAAGATCATCTGCCAAGTCCTAGCCTCTCTGGTCAAGTGAGTAAATAGCATCCCCTTAGGCTTGGTGTTGCCCGCATCCATAACCCATGTAGCATCCGGTATCCTGATCACGCGCCGAAGCGCCTCATAATCAAAAGTCATGGTATGGATGGCTATCTCTGCCTGCTGATGGGCACACAGGCATCCGGAATGTGTCGGCAATGTAATGCCTCCTCAATGGCAGTCTCGGTGATCATAATCTCTCTACCCCGCACCTGAACCGACTCCAATGTAGGACGGAAGAAGTTGCAGTAGAATTCCTTCACCCAAGATATATTTATATCTCCCAAGTCCCGGTCAACGAAGTCAATGCCTAACTCAAGGATCCGACCGGTGATGGATCGTCTCACATCATTAGGTAGAAGTAACTTCTTCTCAATGTTCAGCTTTGTAGTTCGATATCTAGAAAACCGGAGCTCACAGTAGAGATTGGGGAATTTGTCTGGATTGGTAGAAGGCAACTGCTGATTTTCTTTTTCCTCATCATTCAATGGATTCTTAGCATAATGCTTGTAGATGGAAGGAATGGAAGGTGTAGAGAGTTTTCTTTTCTTGGAGGCAGTGGCTATGGCTTTGCCTTTATCCGACATCCTGAAAAAATATGATTGAATATATAAAACATTTAGCATGTAACAAAGAAGGCATGTTCAGGATACAATTGACAAAAGCAATCATGATGTTGCAATGAATATGCAAAAGTGAACAAGTAAACATAAGCGAATGAACCAAGAACGTAATCTTCATTAAAGGCAACAATTCTTATTCAAAAGGCACTAATATCATCATAATGTAAAAGAATTGTTAAAGAAGGTTAAAGACGAGTGGAGGGTAAATGTTTAAAGAAATTAGTAAGTTAGAAAAGTAGATTAGTGATATGATGATATTTATGCGCAATGAAAGGAAAAGTTGTGGTTCATGTTCACAGTGAATGATGCAAATCCGGGAAGTCAAAAAGAAGACGGAAATTTGCCCAGAATTGAAATAAAGATCAGAAAGAAACTAATTTCCTTGAAAACGGGCAGCATTCCGGCTTAAAATTGGACGTTCCCGGGTAGCAAAAGAGCACAATTAGCACAGAAAAAAACATCAATTACGCATAGCAGCAAACAGATATTATTTGGCAACACATATCACATGAATTATCAACCCAAAACCAACATACAGTACCTAAGGAAGCAAACAGCAAATATGCACATACGGAGCAATTATCAGGCCTAGAATCCTCTATCCAATCCTAGCTACCTAACAGCAAGTATATCTATCTAACCTAACATGCAAAAATTGAATTTAAACAAACTAACAGACAATTAGACTAACTAACAGAAATTGATGATTAAAAGAAAAACAGAAAAAAATAGAAGTTGAATGGGAACCTGGGAGCTGGGAGGAAAGAGAGGTGGGGGCTGAGAGTAGGCAGGGAGGATCGCCGCTGCGGAAGGTGGAGAGCACGGCGGAGCAGCGGCGGGAGGCGACGGGAAAGATGAGGGGTTGAGTGAGAGAGGCCGGCGAGAATGTGTGAGAATAAAAGAGAGGGAAAGGGGCCGGTGAGTGTTGCCGCCGGCAGTGATGGTGGAACGGCGGTGGTGGTGGCTGCCGCTGCTGTGAGGATTAGAGACGGAGGCGGAGAGAGAAAGTGGATAGGAGAGAGAGTGCGAAGTGATTGCAGGGGAGGAAAAGGGTCAGCCGGTGGTGGTTGCCGCTGCTGTGCGGCGGCTATGGCGGAGGAGGAAGAAGAAGGTGAAATGGAGGTTGGGAGGGGGAAAAGTGCGCGACTGCGCAGTGTGCGTCGCGCATTAGGGTTATCCCTTATTTTTGAATCGACGCGCGCGCGGACCTTGCGCGTCCGCGTCCTTTGAGAAAACTTGGAACTTACGCGTGCGCGTACAGTGCGCGCACGCGTGCATGGGGTTGGGCTAGGGGCTTAGAGTTGGCCCAAGTCCGGCCTGACTCTCTGGAGACTGGGCTGGAAGTTGCGCCACCAGATCTGCGTGCACGCGGCATGTACGCGTCCGCGTGCATTGAGAAGAATGGAGATCCACGCGTGAGCGTACGGTGCGCTCTAGCATGGGATGGCAGAATAGGCAGGGGCACGTGCGCGTACGGTGCGCGCACGCGTACATTAGATTGGGCCTGAGGCTTAGAATAGGCTTGAGGCACGCCCAACTCTCAGGTCCGTGGCCTAGATTGGTGGCAGCACGCAAGGACGCGCGCGCGGTAAGTGCGCGTCCGCGTACATGGACGAATTTGTGATATGGCGCGCTAGTGCAATGCGTGCGCTCGCGCAGATCGAGTTGGGCCTGGGGCCTAAAGCTAGCCCAGAAATGGCTCAACTCTCTGGGGTTTGGCTCAATCATTTGCAGCAGCAAATCGGCGCGGACGCGGCAGGTGCGCGTCTGCGCGAACTTCTATGTTCTCATAAACGGCGCGCACGCACGTTGTGCGCGTCCGCGTGGATCGTGTTGGGCTCAAGGCATAATGTTTGGCCAAGGGAGGCCCAACTCTCGGGAGTGTGGCTCATGGTGCATCCACATAGGGACGCGTGCGCGTACATGGTGCGCGCGCGTCCACCACCTCTTTTTTTTTTCAGAAAACAAATTGCTGGGTGCTCCCCTTAGTGTTCACAACTCTTATTCACTCAACCATCATATAATTCACAAAAATGCAATTTTTGATATTATTCATCTACTACTAAACACAACATGCATGTGACTAAACTAACACTTAAGTTGTTCACACAAATTTGTATGAAACATCTACCTACAATGGTAACTCAAATCACTTATTGAGCAAATTTAAAGAGAATGGGAAGAGTTTACCATGGTGGGGTGTCTCCCACCTAGCACTTTTAGTTTAAGTCCTTAAGTTGGACATTTTGAGATGCTTATTGTCATGGTGGCTTATGTTTGTACTCATCCTTGAATCTCCAAGGATCTTTGCTCCTCAATTGGTTGACAGAATTTCCAACCGTCTTCATCAAGCTTGGGCAAGGTCCTACCCAAGATATGAGTTCCCATATTTGGTCTTCACATAGCGAACCGGGATCCCATATTTTATCTTCACACCCGTCTTCAGTTCGATCATCATACTTGTTCTTTCCGGGTGGTTGACATAAGGGTGATTGACAAATAGAATTCTCTTTATTCCACCAATGCTTCCTTCTAGACCCATACAAAGTGATTCTTGTGCCAACATCATCCCTATACCTTAAAGCTTTAACCTTGATAAGCTTAACACCTACTTTCCAACCACTACACAACTCATTCTTACTTTTAATTCCACAAAGAGTTCTAAGTTGGCCATCATTTTCAATTAAACCCTATTCAAGTGAGAAATTAAAGCTTAGAGATAGAGATTTTACCCACTTAAATGTTGTATTGGATGGTAACTTGGGAAGGGAGGTTTCCCCACACTTAGACAATGCAAAGTCCACTTCCTTGTGCTCTTCTTTGTGTATTTCCACCTCTTCACAAGCTTCTTCAATTTTAACCTTTTCCCTTTTTCCACTTGGCTTGGTGTTGTCTTCACGAACTTCATCTTGTCTAATGAGAGGTGATTCAATTTTGGATAGAAATTCATTGATGAATGAGTTCATCTCTTGATCAACCTCTTCATATTCTTCAATTTCAATATACACCATGCCAACTTTTTCCTCTTGGTAGCTCTCCTCCAATTCACTCTCTTTTTCATTGCTCACCAAGGGTACGGGAGGTTGTGCACATTCTTTTATAATTTCAACTTCATGTCCAATGGGAGAGGATTCCATTGTGGAGAGAAATTCGTCCATGATTGAATCCATCTCTTGATAAGCCTCTTCCAAGTCTCCAACGATGATATGTCTTGGAGGTTGCGCACCCTCCTCAACATCAATATCAAGCTTCTTGGAAGAGTTCTTCATGATGCCACATTCCCATGGACTTTCAACATCTCCTAAATCTTCAACCACCTCTTCCTTTTCTTCAATGATCATAGGCTCCTCCAATTGTTCCAATACAAAATTTGACTCCTCCTTCTTCACCGGATTTTCCAATTTCTCCTTCATGCTTTGCTCTTCTTTTGACTTTGCACATGGGGTCACGGAAGTACCTTGAGTGTTCAAGCATTGGTAGGCTAAGGTGGACACTACCTTGGTCAAGTTGGTCACAAACTCAAGTGTATCCCGCTTCATGGCTTCTTGTCCTTGAAGTAACAAAGTGAGAGAATCGTCTATTGGGGCTTGTGGTGGGTAGGAAGGTTCATCATTTTGGAGAGAGGGTTCATAATAGGAAGGTGGTTCTTCTTGGTAAGGTTGTGGAGATTGTGTGTATTGAGGTGGTTCTTGGGAGTAATCTTGATAGGGTTGTGGTGGTTCTAAGAGTTCTTGCTCATAATGGTCATAAAAATATGGTACGGATGATTGGTCATATGATGGATATGGATCATAGGAAGGTGCTTGGTATGGAAAGGCTTGTGAGAATGGTTGAGGTTCATGTTGAGGGTGAGATTCATAGGCATATGGTGGCGGTGCTTGGAAGTCACAAGGTGATTCACCATAGCCATTGGATTGGTATGCATCATAGAATGGCTCTTCTTCATAATGCATTGGTAGAGGTTGTTGCCATGAAGATTGATCATATGCATATGGCTCCTTCCACCTTTGATTGTCCCATCCTTGATACACTTCCTCATTGAAGCTCTCATCACCTACAACACAATTAAAACCAAGCTCATAGCCAAAGTGAGAATTCATGGTGGAAAAGCAAAAATAAAACTAACAAAACTAGAAAACAAGCAAAAGCCAAGCTATTTACAATATTCACATATGTACAATGACCAATAACATAACACCATTGCAAATCCCCGGCAACGGCGCCATTTTGATGATTGGATTTTTGACGGTTTAGAATTTTACAAATGAAATCTCGTCGAAGTATAGTCTCTAAACCAACAATAATCCTCTCATACAAAAATTTGTTTGTCACAAGTACAAACCCCTAAAATCTATAAACCGAAGTATTTAAACCTCGGGTCGTTCTCCCTAGGATTTACAATAAAGTGTCTTGTTATTGGTTGTGAGTTGTTTTGGGGTTTTTGAGATTTTAGACAAGAAATATAAATGGCAAAGAAAATAAACTAACAACTAATAAAACTCTTGGCAAGATATGAGAACTAGAAGTCCTATCCTAGTTATCCTTCTTAATTATGATGAGAATTGTGTATTGCTCCCACTTAGTTAACCTCTAACCATGGAGGAAAGTCAAGTGGATGAATCAATTTGATTCCTCAAGTCCTAATCAACTCCTAAAGGAAAGACTAGCTTTAGAGGCATTCAAATCAATTAGCAACTTCTAATTATCAATCAACAAAGGAATTAGATAACTCAAGAGTCACTAATTACTCTACCTAGGCCAAGAGGAACAAAACCTACACTAAAATCCAACCAAGAATTTCATCAAACACTTGGAAGGCACAAAAGAAAAGCAAAGCAAATTGACAACAAGAATAGAATCTAACAACATTTATTGAAAGGAATTAACAACAACAATCAAAAGAAACACATTTATTATGAATTACCTTTTATTGAATTGGAAGAAAGTAGAAGGAACAATACTAGATCTACAACAAAATATAAGAACAACATAAAGGAAATTACAACAAAAGAATGGAAGAAGAATGAATGTAACAACAAGGAATTGAGAAGATAGAAGTAGAAGAAGATGAATTAAAATCTAGATCTAAGAACTAAACCTAATCCTAATCCTAATCCTAGAGAGAAGTGAGAGCTTCTCTCTCTAGAAACTAACTCTAACTACTAAACTAAACTAATGGTAACTAACATGTGTTTCCCTCTTCACTCCTTGGGTTAAATAGCATCAGAAATGAGTTGGATTGGGCCCACAAGGCTTCTAAAATCGCTGGCCACGTGTTGCATTAAGTGGGTCATGTGCCACCATTGGCGCGTCCGCGTACCGTGTGCGTGCGCGCCCATATGCGCGATGCAACTATGGCAAATCTTATATCGTTTCGAAGCCCCGGATGTTAGCTTTCTAACCCAACTAGAACCGCATCATTTGGACCTCTGTAGCTCAAGTTATGGTCGTTTAAGTGCGAAGAGGTCGGCTTGACAGCTTTCCGGTTCTTTCATTTCTTCATGAGTTCTCCAACTTTTCATGCTTCTTTCTTCATTCCCTTGATCCAATCTTTGCCTCCTAAACCTTAAATCACTTAACAAACATATCAAGGCATCTAATGGAATCAAGGAGAATTAGATTTAGCTATTTTAAGACCTAAAAAGTATGTTTTCACTCTTAAGCACAATTAAAGGAGAAGTTATAAAACCATGCTATTTCAATGGATAAATGTGGGTAAAAGGTTATAAAATCCCCTAAAATCAATACAAGATAAACCATGCTATTTTTTTTATCGACGCATGCGCGTCATGCGTGCTTACGCGTTGATGTGCATATTGGTTGAAGGACGTGTACGCGCCAGGTGCGCGCACGCGTGCATCGAGTTAGGCCGGAGGCATAATGTCGGCCCAAGTCTGGCACAACTCTCGGGTAAAAGTACCGAGAGTGCAGATTGTGCAATCGACGCGCGCGCGCACAGTGTGCGTGCGCGTGCATTGCCAATTTAAGATCATGTGCGCGTACGCGCCAGGTGCGCACACGCGTGCATAGACTTGTGCCCTAGGCCCAATGTTCGCACAGTGTAGGCCTAACTCTCGGGTTTTTTTGGCTGGAGGTGAAACTTTGCATCCACGCGTACGCGTACAGTGCGCGTCCGCGTGGATGGTCGAAAAATGCTCAGGTGCGCGTACGCGTTAGGTGCGCGCACGCGTGGATGGTGTTCTGTTTTTTTTCAAAAAAATATTTTTCTAAGTTCTTACACCAATCCGAGCCTTTCAATCCTCCAAACAGCTACCAAAATACCCTAAAACCTTATTTATCATATTATACTTCTAACTAAACTTAACAAACCAATAAAAACATGAAGTTAAACTAATTCCACCAATATGTACAAAGAAAGAAAATGAAAAGATGTTACCATGGTGGGGTGTCTCCCACCTAGCACTTTTGTTTATTGTCCTTAAGTTGGACTTATGGGGAGCTCCTCTCAAGGGGACTTGTGCTTGTACTCATCTTGGAACTTCCACCAATGCTTGAATCTCCAATAAGATTCATTCTTCAATTTCAATATCTTCAAGCTTTGATGGAGTTCTCCACAAACCATGAGCTCCCAAATTTGATTTTCATTGTGCGATCCGGGATCCCACACTTTGTTTTGACACCCGTCCTTAAATTGATCGTCATTATTCCATCCGGGTGGTATGGCCTTAGAATTCTCAAAGAAGCTTCCAAACAACTTCCTAGACCCATGCCATTTGGTTTCACACCAACCATTGCTCTTGAATTTTGAGCTTACAACCATCATGAGCTTAGAATGATGTTTCCAACCACTACACAACTCTTTCCTACTCTTAACTCCACAAAGAGCTCTAAGTTGACCATCATTTTCAATTAAACCATATTCAAGTGAGAAAGTAAAGCTTAGGGATAAGAATTTTACCCACTTGAATGTTGTGTTGGATGGTGACTTGGGAAGGGAGACCTCCCCACACTTAGACAATGCAAGGTCTACTTCCTTGTGCTCTTCTTTAGTTGTTTCCACCTCTTCACAAGCTTCTTCAATTTCAACATTTTCCCCTTTTTCACTTGGCTTGGTGTTGTCTTCAAGAACTTCATCTTGCCCAATGGAAGGTGATTCAATTTTGGATAGGAATTCATTGATGAATGAATCCATCTCTTGATCAACCTCTTCATATTCTTTAATTTCAATATACACCATGCCAACTTTTTCCTCTTGGTAGCTCTCTTTTGATTCACTCTCTTCTTCATTGTTCACCAAGGGTATGGGAGGTTGTGCACACTCTTCTATAATTTCAACTCCATGTCCAATGGGAGAGGATTCCATTGTAGAGAGAAATTCATCCATGATTGAATCCATCTCTTGATAAGCCTCTTCCAAGTCTCCAACGATGATATGTCTTGGAGGTTGCGCACCCTCCTCAACATCAATATCAAGCTTCTTGGAAGAGTTCTTCATGATGCCACATTCCCATGGACTTTCAACATCTCCTAAATCTTCAATCACCTCTTCCTTTTCTTCAATGATCATAGGCTCCTCCAATTGTTCCAATATAAAATTTGACTCCTCCTTCTTCACCGGATTTTCCAATTTCTCCTTCATGCTTTGCTCTTCTTTTGACTTTGCACATGGGGTCATGGAAGTACCTTGAGTGTTCAAGCATTGGTAGGCTAAGGTGGACACTACCTTGGTCAAGTTGGTCACAAACTCAAGTGTATCCCGCTTCATGGCTTCTTGTCCTTGAAGTAACAAAGTGAGAGAATCGTCTATTGGGGCTTGTGGTGGGTAGGAAGGTTCATCATTTTGGAGAGAGGGTTCATAATAGGAAGGTGGTTCTTCTTGGTAAGGTTGTGGAGATTGTGTGTATTGAGGTAGTTCTTGGGAGTAATCTTGATAGGGTTGTGGTGGTTCTAAGGGTTCTTGCTCATAATGGTCATAAGAGTATGGTATGGGGGTTTGGTCATATGATGGATATGGATCATAGGGCGGTGTTTGGTAATGAAAGGCTTGTGAGAATGGTTGAGGTTCATGTTGAGGATAGGATTCATAGGCATATGATGGTGGTTGTTGAGTGTCACAAAAAGAATCATCATAGCCGTTAAATTGACATGCATTAGGATGGGAATTATACCTATAAGTATCCGGAGGTTGTTGCCAATAGGAGTGATCAATTCCTTGAGGTTCCTCCCATCTTTGTTGGTTCCATCCATAATGAGTGTCATTATTGAAGTGCACATTTCCTACAATATAATTAGAACCAAACTCATAGCCAAAATGAGAATTCATAGTGGAAAAACAAATTAAAACTAACAAAATCTAGTAAACAAGCAAAAGACAAGCTATTTACAATATTCACATATGTACAATAACCAATAACATAACACCATTGCAAATCCCCGGCAACGGCGCCATTTTGATGATTGGATTTTTGACGGTTTAGAATTTCACTAATGAAATCTCGTTGTAACGTATAGTTTCTAAACCAAACAATAATCCTTTCATACAAAAGATTGTTTGTCACAAGTAACAAACCCCTAAATTTATAAACCGAAGTATTGGACCTCGGGTCGTTCTCCCTAGGATTTACAATAAAGTGACTTGTTATTGGTTGAGAATTATTTTGGGGTTTTGGATAGGAAGCATGAAAAGTAAATGGTAATGAAAATAAACTAACAACTAACAAAGCTCTTGGCAAGATGTGAGAACTAGAAATCCTATCCTAGTTACCTTTCTCAATTGTGATGATAATTGTTCATTACTCCCACTTAGTTAACCTCTAACCATGGAGGAAAGTCAAGTGGATGAATCAATTTGATTTCTCAAGTCCTAATCAACTCCCAAAGGAATGACTAGCTTTAGAGGCATTCAAATCAATTAGCAACTTCCAATTATCAATCAACAAAGGAATTAGATAACTCAAGAGTCACTAATTACTCTACCTAGGCCAAGAGAAACAAAACCTACACTAAAATCCAAACAAGCATTTTATCAAACACTTGGTATGCATAAAAGGAAAACATAGTAAAGCAACAACAAGAATGAAATCTAACAACAATTATTGAAAGAAATTAACTACAACAATCAAAAGAAACACTTTTATTATGAATTACCTTTATTGAATTGGAAGAGAGTAAAAAGGAACAATACTAGATCTATAACAAAATACAAGAACAACATAAGAGAGATTATAACAAAAGAATGGAAGAAGAATCAATGTAACTACAAGGAATTGAGATGTAGAAGTAGAAGAAAGCAAAGATTAAAACCTAGATCTAAGAACTAAACGTAATCCTAATTCTAGAGAGAAGAGAGAGCTTCTCTCTCTAAAACTCTAAAACTAATCTTCTAACTAAAACTATCTCTAATGATCTAAAATTAGTCTATGGATGTGAATGTGTATCAATCCCCTTCAATCCTTGGCTCTTACATGCATTTTGGCGCCAAAGTTGGTTGTTGAAACCTTCCAAAATCGCCAGGCACGTGTTGCCTTAATGAAGTCATGTGCGATCATCGACGCGTGCGCGCACGGTACGCGTGCGTGTCCTTGGTCGATTCCGCAATGTGCGCGCGAGCGCCTTGTGCGCGTACGCGTGCACGGCTGACTTTGCTTCTTTGACTTTTTATGCTTCTCTCCACTTGCATGCTTCCTTCCCTGCTTCCTTTGATCCATACCTAGCCTACTCCAATCCTAGAATTACTAGCAAACATATCAAGGCATCTTATGGAATCAAAGAGAAACTAGAATTCATCAAAATAAGGCTTAAAAGCATGTTTTTACACTTAAGCACAAATAAGGGAGAGATAACAAAACTATGCTAATTCCTAGGCTAAATATGACAAAAGGTTATCAAAATACTCTAAATTCAATACAAAACAAACCGTCAAATTGGTGTTTGTCAATTATCAAGGTTGGGCCATTTGCCTTCCCTATTGACTTTGTAGTGCTGGAAATGGAGGAGCACAAGTGTGCAACTCTCATTTTAGGAAGACCATTCCTAGCAACTGGACGAACCCTCATTGACGTCCAATGAGGATGAGTTTAAGTTGAATGTTGTCAAAGCTATGCAACATCCAGACACATTAGATGACTGCCTAGGTGTTGATATTATTGACTCCCTGGTGGAAGAGGTCTATATGACTGAGAGTCTCGAATCAGAGCTAGAGGACATTTTTAAAGATGTTCAGCCTGATCTGGAGGAACCAGAGGAAATAAAAGAACCTCTAAAAACTCCTCAGGAAGAGGAGAAACCCCCTAAACCCGAGCTCAAACCACTACCACCATCCCTGAAATATGCATTTCTGGGAGAAGGTGACACTTTTTCTGTAATCATAAGCTCTGCTTTAGGGCCACAGGAAGAGAAAGCATTAATTCAAGTGCTAAGGACACACAAGACAGCTCTTGGGTGGTCCATCAGTGATCTCAAGGGCATTAGCCCAGCCAGATGCATGCACAAGATCTTACTGGAGGGTGACGCCAAGCCAGTGGTTCAACCACAAAGGCGGCTGAATCCAGCCATGAAGGAAGTTGTGCAGAAAGAGGTCACTAAGTTACTAGAGGCTGGGATTATTTATCCTATTTCTGATAGCCCCTGGGTAAGCCCTGTCCAAGTCGTCCCTAAGAAAGGTGGCATGACAGTGGTTCATAATGAAAAAAATGAACTGGTTCCTACAAGAACAGTTACAGGGTGGCATATGTGTATTGATTATAGAAGGCTCAATACAGCCACCCGAAAGGATCATTTTCCTTTACCATTTATAGACCAGATGCTAGAAAGACTAGCAGGTCATGAATACTACTGCTTCCTGGATGGATATTCAGGTTACAATCAAATTGCAGTAGATCCCCAAGATCAAGAGAAAACGGCATTCACATGTCCATCTGGAGTATTTGCATACAGAAGGATGCCATTTGGCTTGTGCAATGCACCTGCAACCTTTCAAAGGTGCATGCTCTCCATCTTCTCTGATATGGTGGAGAAGTTTTTGGAAGTCTTCATGGATGACTTTTCAGTATTTGGAGACTCATTCAGCTCCTGCCTTAACCATTTAGCACTTGTTCTGAAAAGATGCCAAGAGACCAACCTAGTTTTAAACTGGGAAAAATGTCACTTTATGGTGACTGAAAGGATTGTCCTTGGGCACAAAATTTCAAACAAGGGAATAGAGGTGGATCAAGCTAAGGTAGAGGTAATTGAAAAATTACCACCACCTGCTAATGTTAAGGCAATCAGAAGCTTTCTGGGGCATGCAGGATTCTATAGGAGGTATATAAAGGATTTTTCAAAAATCGCCAATCCTCTGAGCAATCTGCTAGCTGCTGACACGCCATTTGTGTTTGACACAAAGTGTCTGCAGGCGTTTGAGACCCTGAAAGCTAAGCTGGTCACAGCACCAGTTATTTCTGCACCAGACTGGACATTACCCTTTGAACTAATGTGTGATGCTAGTGACCATACCATCGGTGCAATATTGGGACAGAGGGATAACAAGCTTCTGCATGTCATTTATTATGCTAGCAGTGTTTTAAATGATGCCCAGAAAAATTACACAACCACAGAAAAAGAATTACTTGCAGTGGTTTATGCCATTGACAAGTTTAGATCCTACTTAGTAGGATCAAAAGTGATTGTGTACACTGACCATGCTGCTCTTAAATATCTACTCACAAAGCAGGATTCAAAGCCCAGGCTCATAAGATGGGTGTTGCTTCTGCAAGAGTTTGATATAAAAATAAGAGACAGAAAAGGAACAGAGAGTCAAGTAGCTGATCACCTGTCCCGGATAGAACCAGTAGCAGGAGCATCCCTCCCTCCTACTGAGATGTCTGAAACCTTTCCGGATGAGCAATTGTTTGCTGTTCAGGAAGCTCTGTGGTTTGCAGACATTGCAAACTATAAGACACAAGGTTCTCCTTTTGTAACAATGAAGAGGAAGCATGAAAAGCTTCTCTCACTGCAGAGTCAACCAAAGCCCCCACAGTCCAACTCTAAGTTTGGTGTTGGGAGGCCACAACCAAACTCTACGTTTGGCGTTGAACCCCCACATTCAAACTCTAAGTTTGATGTTGGGAGGTCCCTACCTTGCTCTGATTATCTGTGAGACTCCATGAGAGCTCACTGTCCAGCTAAGGACAATAAAGAAGCGCTTGCTGGGAGGCAACCCAGCCAATCACAAAATTTAATTTTATTCGTTTTGATTAATTAATTGATTTTTACAGGTATATGTCAAAGTATCTTCAAGGTAAAATAGCAATTGATTGGATTCACAGAGTTACAAGGGAATTTGGAAGCTCACTGGCGTGAAAAAGCCAGTAAGAAACATTTTGGGCGTTGAACGCCCAAAAGAAGCACCCACTGGGCGTTCAACGCCAATAAGGGTAGCCATCTGGGCGTTAAACGCCAGAAAGGAGCATCTTCTGGGCGTTGAACGCCAGAAAGAAGCACCTTCTGGGCGTTTAACGCCAGATTGACAGCATCCTGGGCGTTCAGAAAAACGCCCAGTGACAAAGGACTTCCTGGCGTTCAACGCCAGAAAGAAGCAACAGTTGGGTGTTGAACGCCCAGGAGAAGCAGCAATTGGGCGTTAAACGCCCAAAACATGCAGCATTTGGGCGTTTAACGCCAAGATGGTGGGGAGGAGGTAAAATTCATTTTTCTTCACAAATTTTCTAATTTTTATGTTTCAATTCATGATTTCTTGCATAAACATGTTTCCAAATATCATCCTTCAATTTCAAAAATTTTAATTCTAATTTCTAAGAACCCTAATTTCTAAAATCCCTTTTTCAAAAAAATTACATGCATCTTAATCCATAAAAACAAATTGTTTTCCAATCCAATCCAACTCTTTTTTTTTTTCAACACTTAATTATCTTCTAAAATATTTTTCAAATTAAAAATTCAGATTTATTTTTAAATATCATTCATATCTTTTTAAATTATATCTTTTTCTTATCATATTTATCTTTTATAAATCATATCTTTTATCTTATATCTTTTTTTTAAATCTTTTTCAACTCATCATATCTTTTGAATTTCGAAATTGCCTCTCCCTCTAGTCATAAGTCAATGATATTACGGTGGTACGACTCTCAGGTGGATTTTTAATATATAAATATAGGTAATTTCGAAAGGAGTATTAATCGAGAAGCCTGAAAAGAGTAGAAATAAAATCGCGAAGACGTATCACTCACGTTTCAACAACGAAAAGATAAAACGTGAAGCCGAAAGCGATATACGGACAGGGCATAAAGGAGATTAAGAGATAGATAACAGATAGATATATATAACATAAGTAATACCCACTAGTTGCGACCCGCGAAGTTTAGGCCGGCTAGGGTACAGTATGAAAGTAACTGACAACAGTACATCCTAATCTCTCCCAAAGGAAACATAAGAGCCTCTATAGGCAAGTTCCAAAAGAGTTCAACACATAATATAATCTTTTCAAAACAAAGGTGGAGAGATTCTAAGCAAAACACAAAGTAGAGAAAATAAATATCTTCGCCGTCTCACAGACGAACCACAGCTCACTTCTGAGCACCTGGACCTGTATCTGAAAAATAAGAGATATATACGGAATGAGAACCCCAGGCCCATGGGTTCCCAGTACGGTAAAAGTGCCAAATAAATACAATGCACTGCAATAAAAACTCACTAAGCATCCTAAACTCCTTTTCACCAAGTATCCAGCCTAGATTCTCACTAATCCATAAATAGGCATCTGTCGTAAGGGGATACTAAATCTATTTCATGTTACACATGTTTCCCAACTCGCTGATTCTTCCACGAATCAGACTCAGAATCATAAGCAAAACCATCACCAGTTGTTCTGCCTCAGCAACTCTATATCAATACATCATACCCTCGCCTGGAGCTAGTGAAATCACATCACTGCGTCTACCCAGGGGGCTCAAATTATCTCATTCAAAAATCATCATCATCATACAATCGCATTATCAATTCATCTCATCAAGAACAGCCACCAACATCCACCGACACCAACATGAGGGATCTCTCAGTTGTACAAACACAAGCAATACAGACAAGTAATACACAAATAAGGTACAAGTAGAACAAGTAGCACGTAATCAGGTAACATAGCATATATGATATAGAAATCCAAAACAAATAGGCAAACCCAAACAATTCAAACATATGCAAATGATGTATGCCTGCCCTATGGCTGATGATATCATCTGTCGGTTATATAGCCAACCCGACATGTCCTGGTAGCTAACCATTGGACAAAAACACCCCTTGCGGAGCAAGTAGGTTTGAGCTACAACCCCCTTGCTACTACCCGCTCAACCCAGAGCCAGTGGAACAACCACTACTATGGCTACTACCCAGGCGGGTGTTTAAAAGCTCAACCTGGAGCCAGTGGAATAACCACTACTGCGGCTACTACCTAGGCGTCACAATCTCTGACCTAGAGCAAGTGGGACGAACCACAACCCTTGCTACTGCCCAGGTATCTTAAGCATTAACCCGGAGCAAGTGGGACGAACCACAACCCTTGCTACTGCCCAGGTATCTCAAACATATATTCATTCAATCTCAATTCATATTATCAATCATCATTGTTATCAAATCTCAAACATTAACCTGGAGCAAGTGGGACGAACCACAACCCTTACTACTACCCAGGTATCACAAATACATTCATTCAAAACTCCATAATTAAACTCATTTATCATAAACATCCTTTTCCGTCTCACACCCGGAGCAAGTGGACAACGCCACTGCCTACTACCCGGGGTTACACATCACATTTCAACATCTTCCATTATTATCCATTTAACACATTCATTCATTAATTATATTTGCAATTATTCTCAGCCATAATCAATAATGGCTTTGCTGTGACCTGGCAATAACTCAGCCATCCGGCTCATGGTCCAATCAAGAACCAGTCATTTATCAATAAATATAGCCCTTCGGCTCATGGCATACACGGTACTCCCACCGTCATCCTCCATATCTCATTTAATCATCGTTGATCATCATTGATCATAACTTTTCCCCTTGCTTCACTCGCAAGTTACCACATCCCCTAACTCTTTTCTCATTGATAGGCATATCATAATGATTTAATACATAAGGGGTGAGATCGGAGGCTTAAAAGTATGAGATTTGGCTTTTAAAACTCAAAAATCAACTTTGGGATGAAAACAAGGCCACGCGTACGCGTACTCCACGCGCACGCGTGGATGGCCACAAAACTTATCGGCGCATACGCGCCATTCACGCGGACGCGCGGATTGAAAAATAGACAACGACGCGTACGCGTCAGCCACGCGTACGCGTGGGTACACTTGCACCCCAAGCACAAGACTGGCACAACTCTGGCACAACTCTCGGGAAAATGGCTGGGCAATGGGTGCAGCGCATCGACGCGCACGCGCACACCATGCGCACACGTGGATGGTGCCTTCTTGAAGAACGACGCGTACGCGCCAAGTGCGCCTACGCGTGGAGGGTCATTCTGCTAAAAATTTTCTAAGTTAAAAGCTGCAGAATTCACAGATTCAACCCCCAATCTTCTGACGGACATAACTTTCTCATTTTAAATCGTTTTTCACCCGTTCTTCGAACGGCATGGACATCCCAGATCCAATTTCATTTCTAAATAGATTTGGCACAAAACAGAGATCCGTAGTCTAAGTTATGTCCCGTCAAAGTATGCCCAAAAACCATGTTTTTCATACAAAACCACAAAGTGCCATTTTCAAAACAAGCCATTTTCAACTCTTTTCAAAATCAACCAAAACATGCCAATTTCAACCCTTTTTGAAACCAATCAAAATATATCAAAATTAACATCAAGCCTCCTCAACTCATACATTAACACTTTACCACGATTCACAAAACCGCCATATAACCATCTTTACCCATTTCAAACAAATGGCTAAATTACAAATATATCAACATGTCATACATCCTTCCTCATCCCAATTTCCAACAATACTATTTCCAATCAACCATCATTATACATAACCAATATCATACTCACTATCACGTGGTTTCACCCCCAAATCAACCTTAATCATTTCTCAAGCATATATCACAACATACATATCTCTCATGCATTATCATACCATCAAGGCATCAATAATCATACTCACATATATGACCACATGATATATCTCAACCAAAATCAAACATACCTCATCTATACAATTTCACCCAAAATTACCAATTTCCACACTTCAACTCCTCAAACCTCATTATTCAATAACCAACCCAATCATTCATATATTCATTATATGAAATTCATCCAATCACTTGTGTCATCATACAATGCACACATCAACTTACCTCCCTTACCTCTTTCCAGCCTCTGGCCCAAAATTTACGGCCTCCGGCCCAATTTCACAAGTTAAATGCATAAACCACAAATTAATACTCATTACCCAATACATCAAATTTTCAATACACCAAGCATACAAGGCCACACAATTCTCAACCCAATCATCAATTCACATTACATACCAACTATGCATATTAGCATCAACCATTTACACAATCCAAACTTAATCCTAGGGGCATCTAGCCTAGGAATTCTCATCACACCACACGGTACTTAAATGAAACTTAAACCGTACCTCTTGTAGCCAAATCAATTGAGCCTCTTCTTTGGAAGTCTCCACCAACCTTAGCCCCAAGCCTCACCAAAGCTCCTCAAGCAACACCAATCTCCCAATTGTGCACCAAAACCATCAAATGCACTAACATAACCAATATTACATACATACATCAACCTAGGGCTCATAAAAATGACAAATCACAAGGGTTGGAGGGTTTCTTACCTTAACCCACTAAAGTTTGTGATGAATATCACCCATGGCTCATACTAGAGCACTCCTAAACAATCAAAATCACAAGGTTTCCTCAAAACCCAAACCAAATTCGAATTTGAAGAGGAAAATGAAAACTGGGCAGAGGACAGTGGATTAATCACCACAAAACTTAGATAGAATTCTAGAGGATGAGAAGAGCGACGCGTGGCCGCAAACGGCTCGTCAATCGGAGCTCCGTAGCTCAAGTTATGGTGGTTTGAAGATCAAAGAGAGTTAGGTTTTCTCTCTTCTCTTCTCTCTTCTCTATTTCAGCGCCCCAACCTCTCTTTTAGGGTAAAAATGAGCTGAAATGCTCATAACTAATGTTTATATATGTTGGGTCTTGGGCCCACTTAGGCCCAGTTCACTTATTTTTGTCCGTTGGCCCAATTTTGGACCAAAACCTTTAAGATTAGTGCTCTAAATCGCACTTCAAATATTTCTACCTCCCCTAATTATAATTCCTCATTTCTTAATCTTATTTACTCATAATCAATTTTCTCAGCTGCAATACCAGACAGGTCTCAGCCGGTACTGCCGATCAAAATTCCACTGCGCGCTTTTACGCAGAAAACTATGTCTTCCGACTCGAAAAAATTCACTGAATCCAAATATCATATTGAAATCATCAAATTCCAATCGCCAAATCTTCCAACCATATTCGCTCATACTTAACTCATTATTTAATTAATTTCGGTTAGACCGGGTATTACAATTTTGATTTTGATAATTGGGATTAAGATTTCGTGCACCAGGTAGCCAGACACTAGACACCCTTTTCTGGCATTAAACGCCAGTCTGGCTGCCAATTCTGTCATTTAACGCCCAGAATGGTGCCAGACTGGGCGTTAAACGCCCAATTTGCTATTAGGGCATTAAATCGTCCTCCAGGGTGTGCTATTTTTGATGCTATTTTCTATTTTTCCTAAATTTTTCAGTTATTTTTGTGACTCCACATGATCATCAACCTAAAGAAAATATGAAATAACAATGCAAAATAAATTAATATAGATAAATATGATTGGGTTGCTGATGAGCGGATATTTTATACGCTTTTTGGGGGTAATTTCATGTAGATTTTAGTGTATTTTAGTTAATTTTTAATATATTTTTATTAATTTTTAGGCAAAATTCATATTTCTGGACTTTACTATGAGTTTGTGTGTTTTTCTGTAATTTCAGGTCTTTTCTGGCTGAAATTGAGGGAGCTGAGCAAAAATCTGAGTTAGGCTGAAAAAGGACTGCTAATGCTGTTGGATCCTAACCTCCCTGCACTCGGAATGGATTTTTTGGTGCTGCAGGAGTCTAATTGGCGCGCTCTCAATTGGGTTGGAAAGTAGACATCCAGGGCTTTCCAGCAATATTTAATAGTCCATACTTTACGCGAAGATAAATGACGTAAACTGGCGTTTAACGCCAGTTCTATGTTGCATTCTGGCGTTGAACGCCAGAAACAGGTTGCAAGTTGGAGTTAAACGCCAAAAACAGGTTACAACCTGACGTTTAACTCCAGAAACAGCCCAGGCACGTGAGAAGCTCAAGTCTCAGCCCCAGCACACACCAAGTGGGCCCCAGAAGTGGATTTCTGCACTATCTATCTTAGTTTACTCATTTTCTGTAAACCTCGGTTACTAGTTTAGTATTTAAACAACTTTTAGAGACTTATTTTGTACGTCATGACATTTTTAGATCTGAATTTTGTACTCTTTGATGGCATGAGTCTCTAAACTCCATTGTTGGGGGTGAGGAGCTCTGCAACGTCTCGATGAATTAATGCAATTATTTCTGTTTTCTATTCAAACACGCTTGTTTCTCTTTAAGATGTTCATTCGTACTTAACCATGATGAAGGTGATGATCCATGACACTCATCACCATTCTCAATCTATGAACGCGTGCCTGACAACCACCTCCATTCTACCTTCGATTGAATGAATATCTCTTGGATTCCTTAATCAGAATCTTCGTGGTATAAGCTAGAATCCATTGGCAGCATCCTTGAGAACCCAGAAAGTCTAAAGCTTATCTGTGGTATTCCGAGTAGGATTCAGGGATTGGATGACTGTGACGAGCTTTAAACTGGTGAGTGTTGGGCATAGTGATAGACGTAAAAGGATCAATGGATCCTATTCCGATATGATCGAGAACCGACAGATGATTAGCCGTGCGGTGACAGCGCATTTAGACCATTTTCACTGAGAGGACGGATGGTAGCCATTGACAACGGTGATCCACCAACACACAGCTTGCCATAGGAGGAACCTTGCGTGCGTGAAGAAGAAGACAGGGGAAAAGCAGAGATTCAGAAGACAAAGCATCTCCAAAACTCCAACATATTCTCCATTACTGCGTAATAATTACTTATTTTATGCTCTTTCACTTTTTACAATTGAAACTAAAGAACCCTATTGGTATCCTGACTATGAATAATAAAATAACCATAGCTTGCTTCAAGCCAACAATCTCCGTGGGCTTCGACCCTTACTCACGTAAGGTATTACTTGGACGACCCAATGCACTTGCTGGTTAGTTGTGCTGAATTACATAGTGTGAGTGTAATTTTCGTGCACCAAGTTTTTGGCGCCGTTGCCGGGGATTGTTCGAGTTTGAACAACTGACAGTTTATCTTGTTACTTAGATTAGGAAAAATTTGTCTTTTTTTGTTTAGAGTCACTAGGATTGCATCTTCTATTATTCCTTTTAAAAATCTTTCAAAAATATTATTTTTCTTTACAATCTCTATAACCAATAATAAGAACATACTTCCCTGCAGTTCCTTGAGAAGACGACTCGAGGTTTAAATACTCGGTTATCAATTTTAAAGGGGTTTGTTACTTGTGACAACCAAAACGTTTGCACGAAGGGATTTTTGTTGGTTTAGAAACTATATCTACAACGCAACTATTTTTAGAAAATTCTTTACTAGCAAAAATCCTAACGTCAAAATGGCGCCGTTGCCGGGGAATTGCAAACGTGTGCCTTATTATTGGTTATTGTAAATATTTTTCAAAAAAAAATATTTTTCTTTTACTTGTTTATTTGTTTCTCCTTTTTCCCCCTTATTTCTGATAACTACTATGAATTCTCACCACTCTCGCTTTGAGTTTGGTTCTAACTTTGTTGAAGGAAATAGAAACCACAGCAGGAATATGCATCAAGATCAGACCAATCAAGGATGGATGGAGCCAAGAGGATCTAATCAACCCTTTAGGCAACAACACCCTCCAAGATATCATGGACAACGACCATTCTACAATGCATACCCAGCTGAAAGATATGGTGGACAACCTTGTAACTACCAACAAGCCCCACCCTGTGCTCAGAGACCATCCTCTCGACATAACTTCGAACCACCACACTCACAAGCTTCTTTTCACCATTCACTACTACATGATCCTTATCCACCCCAACACCAATCCAATTACTCCCAAGAACCACCACTCCCTTATGCACCATGTCCATATCCATCAAGCCAAGAATCACAGGTTTGCTTTAAGAAATCAGTAAACCAGTTCAATGCAACCCTTCATCAACTGGAGCAAGCAATAAATCAGTTATCTTCCAGACGTTCAAACACTCGACAGACTCCCATGGCTTCATGTGGAGAATTTAATGAAGAACGCAGCACGAAGAAGACACTAGAGACTCCAGTGGACAACATAGAGCATAACTTCGTACTGGAACAAGTAGAGGGCGCTGTCATTGCAGAAGAAGAAGAGTTGGTTGAAGATTTAGGATATGCCGAACCGCCACCTAAATCCAGAGTTGTGGAGAATTCCCTCAAGGATGTTACAATTGACGCTAAAAAGGATGTTGCACAGCCTCCAATGCAGATATCTTATGAAGAACTGGACGGAGTAACTCAAGACGCATGTTTCCTTGATGATGATAGTCACCAGTCAAGTCCTCCTAGTGATGAACTTGCACCCGCAAGTGAATTCTTTGAGACAGAAGAATCTTCCCCAAGTGAATACCAAGATGATGCAGAGGTCGACTTTTCTCAACCTCCTAATTATGACTCGAGTGATGAGGAAGATATGAAAGACTTTGACCAGGACATGGCTGGAATGGAAAAGGTTTGTGGTGCACGAATTTGTGATTCGCACAACTAACCAGCAAGTGCACTGGGTCATCCAAGTAATACCTTACGTGAGTAAGGGTCGATCCCACGGAGATTATTGGTTTGAAGCAATCAATATTTATTTTATTAATCTTAGTTAGGATGTCAAAGTGTTTAAAATTGTAAGTTGGAATTATTAGATTTGATTGGAAAGATAAACGAGAACAATAGAGTTACTTGTTTTGCAGTACTGAGGAATATGTTGGAGTTTTGGAGATGCTTTGTCCTTTGACTTCAACTCTTCCTTGAAATCCTCTTCCCACACGCAAGGTTCCTTCCATGGCAAGCTCTATGTAGGGTGTCACCGTTGTCAATGGCTACCTCCCATCCTCTCAGTGAAAACATTCCTATGCTCTGTCACAGCACGGCTAATCATCTGTCGGTTCTCAATCAGGTTGGAATAGAATCCATTGATTCTTTTGCGTCTGTCACTAACGCCCAGCCCTCAGGAGTTTGAAGCACGTCACAGTCATTCAATCCCGGAATCCTACTCGGAATACCACAGACAAGGTTTAGACTTTCCGGATTCTCATGAATGCTGCCATCAATCCGGCTTATACCACGAAGATTCTGATTAAGGAATCTAAGAGATATTCATTCAGTCTGATGTAGAACGGAGGTGGTTGTCAGGCACACGTTCATGGATTGAGGAAGGTGATGAGTGTCACGAATCATCACCTTCTTCATAATTAAGCGCGAATAAACATCTTAGATAAGAACAAGCGTGTTTGAATGGAAAACAAAGGAATTGTATTAAATCATCGAGACGCTGCAGAGCTCCTCACCCCCAACAATGGAGTTTAGAGACTCATGCCGTCAAAAGTATGTAATTCAGATCTGAAAATGTCATGAGGTACAGAATAATTCTCTAAAAGTTGTTTAAATAGTAAACTAGTAACCTAGGTTTACAGAATATGAGTAAACTAAGATAATTGGTGCAGAAATCCACTTCTGGGGCCCACTTGGTGTGTGCTGGGGCTGAGACTAAAGCTATCCACGAGTAGAGGCCTTTCTTGGCGTTAAACTCCAGGTTATGACGTGTTTTGGGCGTTCAACTCCGGATCATGACGTTTTTCTGGCGTTTAACTCCAGACAGCAGCATGAACTTGGCGTTCAACGCCAAGTTACGTCGTCTATCTTCGCGCAAAGTATGGACTATTATATATTGCTGGAAAGCCCTGGATGTCTACTTTCCAACGCCGTTGAGAGAGCGCCAATTGGACTTCTGTAGCTCCAGAAAATCCATTTCGAGTGCAGGGAGGTCAGGATCCAACAGCATCAGCAGTCCTTTTTCAGCCTAAGTCAGATTTTTGCTCAGCCTCCTCAATTTCAGCCAGAAAATACCTGAAATCACAGAAAAATGCACACACTCATAGTAAAGTCCAGAAATATGATTTTTGCCTAAAAACTAATAAAATTTAACTAAAAACTAATTAAAACTTACTAAAATCCACATGAAATTACCCCCAAAAAGCGTATAAAATATCCGCTCATCACAACACCAAACTTAAACTGTTGCTTGTCCTCAAGCAACTAGATAAATAAAATAGGATGAAAAGAAATTAAGAAACAATAATATCTCAGAGTTTCAAGTGAAGCTCAGATTCTAATTAGATGAGCGGGGCTAGTAGCTTTTTGCTTCTGAACAGTTTTGGCATCTCACTTTATCCTTTGAAATTTAGAATGGTTGGCATCCATAGGAACTCAGAATTCAGATAGTATTATTGATTCTCCTAGTTTAGTATGTTGATTCTTGAACACAGCTACTTTATGAGTCTTGGCCGTGGCCCTAAGCACTTTGTTTTCCAGTATTACCACCGGATACATAAATGCCACAGACACATAATTGGGTGAACCTTTTCAGATTGTGACTCAGCTTTGCTAGAGTCCCCAATTAGAGGTGTCCAGAGTTCTTAAGCACACTCTTTTGCTTTGGATCACGACTTTAACCACTCAGTCTCAAGCTCTTCACTTGGACCTGCATGCCACAAGCACATGGTTAGGGACAGCTTGATTTAGCCGCTTAGGCCTGGATTTATTTCCTTGGGCCCTCCTATCCATTAATGCTCAAAGCCTTGGATCCTTTTCACCCTTGCCTTTTGGTTTTAAGGGCTGTTTGGCTTTTATTCCTTTTGATCCAAATATTATTTTTTTCGCAAGAAATTTTTTTTTTCACTGCTTTTTCTTGCTTCAAGAATCAATTTCATGATTTTTCAGATCATCAATAACATTTCTCTTGTTCATCATTCTTTCAGGAGCCAACAATTTTAACATTCATAAAATTCAATATCAAAAATATGCACTGTTCAAGCATTCATTCAGAAGACAAAAAGTATTGCCACCACATATAAATAATTAGAATTTTCCTTATTAAGAACTCGAAAAAATTAAATTGTCTCTTTATTCTACAAATCTACTATTTTATTCATGTTTGATGATGATGAGGCAAATAAGTTATAACTTAATTGGAAATAAAGCCAAAATAGATATGCTAATTACTACTACTCCTATATAACTTCTAAGGTAAAATCCTATAATAATACTATCACAGAGTTAAAGCTAGAATTAGAACTTAACAACCTGTATTTTGGGAAGTGGATGTTCCTCTAGTCTGTGGGGTGCCTTCAAGAATTAATTTCTGACGCTTCAGCTCCCTTAAGTTCACATCCTTGCTCTTCCTGTTCTCTTAGGTGCCATGATCTTAATGAGTTTTAACTCAGTGATCATGGCAAATCACACCAAACTTAGAGGTTTGCTTGTCCTCAAGCAAAAGAAAGGAAAGGAGAGGAGTTTCGAAAAAAGATAAGATGAGTTGAAAAAGATATGAGAAGAAATTAAAAATATTTGAAAAGGAATTGGATTGGAAAAAGATTTGTGTTATAAATTAAGATACATTTGATATTTTTGAAAAAGGGATTTTAGAAATTAGGGTTCTTAGAAAACTAATTTGATTTTGAAGAATGACATTTTGAAACATGTTTATGCAAGAAATCATGAATTGAAACATAAAAATTTAGAAAAATTGTAAAGAAAAACGAATTTTACCTCCTCCCCACCATCCTGGCGTTAAACGCCCAAACGATGCATGTTTTGGGCGTTTAACGCCCAAATGCTGCTTCTCCTGGGCGTTCAACGCCCAGCTGGTGCTTCTTTCTGGCGTTGAACGCCAGGAAGTCCTTTGTCACTGGGCGTTTTTCTGAACGCCCAGGATGCTAACAATCTGGCGTTAAACGCCCAAAAGGTGCTTCTTTCTGGCGTTCAACGCCCAGAAGATGCTCCTTTCTGGCGTTTAACGCCCAGATGGCTACCCTTACTGGCGTTGAACGCCCAGTGGGTGCTTCTTTTGGGCGTTCAACGCCCAAAATGTTTCTCACTGGCTTTTTCACGCCAGTGAGCTTTCAAATTTCCCTGTAACTCTGTGAATTCAATCAATTGCTATTTTTACCCTTTGAAGATACTTGGACACATACCTGTAAAAAAAGGAAATTTATTTAATTAATAAATAAACTTTGTGATGAGCGGATAATTTATACGCTTTTTGGCATTGTTTTTATATAGTTTTTAGTAAGTTTAAGCTACTTTTAGGGATGTTTTCATTAGTTTTTATGTTAAATTCACATTTCTGGACTTTACTATGAGTTTGTGTGTTTTTCTGTGATTTCAGGTAAATTCTGACTGAAATTGAGGGATTTGAGCAAAATTCTGAAAAAGGCTGACAAAAGGACTGCTGATGCTGTTGGAATCTGACCTCCCTGCACTCGAAATGGATTTTCTAGAGCTACAGAACTCCAAATGGCGCGCTCTCAACGGCGTTGGAAAGTAGACATCCAGGGCTTTCCAGCAATATATAATAGTCCATACTTTATTCGAATAATGACGACGTAACTTGGCGTTAAACGCCAAGTTCATGCTGCTGTCTGGAGTTAAACGCCAGAAAAACGTCATGATCCGGAGTTAAACGCCCAAAACACGTCATAACCTGAAGTTTGACGCCAAGAAATGCCTCTACACGTGGATTGATCAAGCTCAGCCCAAACATACACCAAGTGGGCCCCGGAAGTGGATTTATGCATCAATTACTTACTCATGTAAACCCTAGTAGCTAGTCTAGTATATATAGGACCTCTTACTATTGTATTAGACATCCTGGATTGTATTTTCTATCCTGTGATCACGTTTAGGGGGCTGGCCATTCGGCCATGCCTGGACCTCTTGCTTATGTATTTTTAACGGTGGAGTTTCTGCACACCATAGATTAAGGGTGTGGAGCTCTGCTGTACCTCAAAGATTAATGAAGTTCTATTTTCTTTTATCCAATTCCTCTTTTATTCTTATTCCAAGATATTCATTCGTATCCAAGAACATGATGAATGTGATGAGTTAATAACCCTCATCATTATTCTCACTTATGAACGCGCGTGATTGACAACCACTTCCGTTCTACATGCAAAGAAGCTTGAATGTGTATCTCTTAGATTCCCCAACAGAATCTTCGTGGTATAAGCTAGATGGATGGCGGCATTATCTGGATCCGGAAAGTCCAACCTTGTCTGTGGTGTTCCGAGTAGGATCTTGGGAATCCGGAAAGTCTCACCTGTCTGTGGTATTCCGAGTAGGATTCCGTTCATGAATGACTGTGACGTACTTCAAACTTTAACCTGCTGGGCGTTAGTGACAAACGCAAAAGAGGGATTCTATTCCAGTAGGAGCGGGAACCAACGGTGATTGGCCGTACTGTGACAGAGTGCGTGCATTAGCTTTCACTGCGAGGATGGGATGTAGCTATCAACCATGGGTGATGCCTCCAGACTGGTTAGCTGTGCGAGTGACAGCCGCACAGGTTATTTCCCCGAGAGGAATGAAAGTAGCCACAGCTGATAGTGAACCCCTATACAAAGCTTGCCATGAAAAGGAGTAAGAAGGATTGAGTAGAAGGAATAGGAAGGCAGGCGTCCGAGAGCTCTACAGCACCTCCATTCCACTTATCTGAAATTCCTACCAATGAATCTGCATAAGTATTTCTATCCCTTTTATTATTCCTTTTTATTTAATGATAATCACAATTACTTTTTAATCTGCCTAACTGAGATTTGCAAGGTGACCATAGCTTGCTTCATACCAACAATCTCTGTGGATTCGACCCTTACTCACGTAAGGTTATTACTTGGACGACCCAGTACACTTGCTGGTTAGTTGAACGGAATTGTGAATTCCAATAAAGAAAACCTCACACAGGTGCTGCCCCTTAGAAGCCTTCATCTCAAAATAAACAGTGTCCTAAGGGTATATTCATACTAAAGCTCAAAAGATAGATTCCATACAAACTTAAGGATGTTGAATCACAATTTCGTCCACCAAGTTTTTGGCGCCGTTGCGGGGATTGTTCGAGTATGGACAACTGACGGTTCATCTTGTTGCTCAGATTAGGTAATTTTCTTTTCAAAAATATTTTCAAAATTTTTCTTTTTATTTTTCGTTTTTCAAAACATATTTTCGAAAAATATTAATAAAAATACAAAAAAATCATAAAATCATAAAAATCAAAAATATTTGTGTTTCTTGTTTGAGTCTTGAGTCAATTTTTAAGTTTGGTGTCAATTGCATGCTTTTAAATTTTTCTTGCATTTTTTTCGAAAATCCCATGCATTATAGTGTTCTTCATGATCTTCAAGTTGTTCTTGACAAGTCTTCTTGTTTGATCTTGATGATTTCTTGTTTTGTGTCTTTTCTTGTTTTTCATGTGCATTTTTGCATTCATATTTTCCATGCATTAAAGATTTCTAAGTTTGTGTTGCATGTTTTCTTTGCATCAAAAATTTTTCAAACTTATGTTCTTGATGTTCATCATGATCTTCAAAGTGTTCTTGGTGTTCATCTTGACATTCATAGCATTCTTGCATGCATTCATGGTTTTGATCTAAAATTTCATGCATTGAGTATTTTGTGTTGTTTCTCTTTCATAATTAAAAGTTCAAAAAATCAAAAAAATATCTTTTCCTTATTTCCCTCCAAAATTTCGAAATTTTGGGATTGACTTGGTCAAAAATTTTCAAAATTAGTTATTTCTTACAAGTCAAGTCAAAATTTCAATTTTAAAAATCTTATCTTTTCAAATCTTTTTCAAATCATATCTTTTTCATTTTTTTATTTTTTTCGAAAAATTTCAAAAATCTTTTTCAAAATAATTTCAAATCTTTTCTTATCTTTTTCTAATTTTCGAAAATTCACTAATAATTAATGTGATTGGTTCAAAAATTTGAAGTTTGTTACTTTCTTGTTAAGAAAGGTTCAATCTTTAAATTCTAGAATCTTATCTTGTAGTTTCTTGTTAGTGAAGTAAATAATTTCAAAAATTTTTTTTATTAAATCTTTTTATCTTTATTTTATCTTTTTCAAAAATTTGTCTTTTTTTTTTTTCAAAATTTGATTTCAAAATATCTTATCTAACCTCTTATCTTCTTATCTTTTTCAATTTTGATTTCAAATCTTTTTCAATCAACAACTAACTTTTTGTTTGTTTCTTATCTTTTTCAAAACCACCTAACTACTTCTCTCTCTCTCTATTTTCGAAAATATCTCCCTCCTTTTTCAAAAATTCTTTTTAATTAATTAATTGTTTCATGTTTAAATTTTAAATTATAATTTTCGAAAACTACTAACTTCTTTTCAAAATTGTCGAATTCTTCCTTCTCTTCTCCTCTTCTATTTTAATTAATTAATTACTAACACTTCTCTTCACCTCTCTTCTTCTAAAAAACCGAACCTCCTTCTTCATTCTTCTACCTATTTCTTTTTCTACTAACATAAAGGAATCTCTATACTGTGACATAGAGGATTCCTCTTTCTTTTTGTTTTCTTCTCTTCATATGAGCAGGAACAAGGATAAAGGCACTCTTGTTGACATTGATCCAGAACCTGAAAGGACTCTGAAGAGAAAATTAAGAGAAGCAAAATTACAACAATCCAGAAACAACCTTTCAGAAATTAGCACAAGAGGTGATGGCCGAAAATAATAATAATAATGCAAGGAGAATGCTTGGTGACTTCACAAAGCCAACATCCAAGTTTGATGGAAGAAGCATCTCCATTCCTGCCATTGGAGCCAATAACTTTGAGCTTAAGCCTCAACTAGTTGCTTTAATGCAACAAAACTGCAAGTTTTATGGACTTCCATCTGAAGATCCTTACCAGTTCTTAACTGAGTTCTTGCAGATCTGTGACACTGTAAAGACAAATGGAGTTAATCCTGAAGTCTACAGACTCTTGCTTTTCCCTTTTGCTGTAAGAGACAGAGCTAGAGTATGGTTGGATTCTCAACCCAAGGATAGCCTGGACTCATGGGATAAGCTTGTCACTGCATTCTTAGATAAATTCTTTCCCTCAAAAGCTGAGCAAGCTGAGAGTGGATGTTCAAACCTTCAAACAAAAAGATGGTGAATCCCTCTATGAAGCTTGGAAAGATACAAGCAGCTGACCAAGAGATGTCCATCTGACATGTTTTCTGAATGGACCATATTAGATATATTCTATTATGGTCTCTCTGAATTTTCGAAAATGTCATTGGATCATTCTGCAGGTGGATCTATTCACCTGAAGAAAACGCCTGAAGAGGCTCAAGAAACTCATTGACATGGTTGCAAACAACCAGTTTATGTATACCTCTGAGAGGAATTCCGTGAATAATGGGGTACCCTCAGAAGAAAGGAGTTCTTGAAATTGATGCTCTGAATGCCATATTGGCTCAGAACAAAGTGTTGACTCAACAGGTCAACATGATCTCTCAAAATCTGAATGGATTGCAACATGCATCCAATAGTACTAGAGAGGCAGCTTCTGAAGAAGCTTATGATCCGGAAAACCCTGCAATGGCAGAGGTTAATTACTTAGGTGAACCTTATGGAAACACCTATAACTCATCATGGAGAAATCATCCAAATTTCTCATGGAAGGATCAACAAAAACCTCAACAAGGTTTTAACAATGGTGGACGCAACAAGCTGAATAATAGTAAGCCATATCCATCATCTTCTCAGCAACAGATAGAGAACTCTGAACAAAACACTGCTAATTTAGCCAATATAGTCTCTGATCTGTCAAAAGCCACTTTCAGTTTCATGAATGAAACAAGATCCTCCATTAGAAATTTGGAGGCACAAGTGGGCCAGCTGAGTAAGAAAGTCATTGACACTCCTCCCAGTACTCTCCCAAGCAATACAGAAGAGAATCCAAAAGGAGAGTGCAAGGCCATTGATTTAATCAAAGTGGCCGAATGCACCAAGGAGGAGGAGGACGAAAATCCCAGTGAGGAAGACCTCCTGAGACGTTCCTCAAGCAAGAAGGAGTTTCCTATTAAGGATTCTGAGGAATCTGAGGCCCATCTAGAGACCATAGAGATTCCATTAAATCTCCTTCTGCCATTCATGAGCTCTGAAGAATATTCTTCCTCTGAAGAGGATGAAGATGTGACTAAAGAGCAAGTTGCTCAATATTTAGGAGCTATCATGAAACTGAATGCCAAGTTATTTGGTAATGAGACTTGGGAAAGTGAACCTCCCTTGCTCATTAGAGAACTGGATACTTGGATTGAGAGAACTCTACCTCAAAAGAAACAAGATCCTGGCAAGTTCTTAATACCTTGCACCATTGGCACCATGAGCTTTGAAAAAGCTCTATGTGATCTTGGATCAGGAATAAATCTTATGCCACTCTCTGTAATGGAGAAGCTGGGAATCATTGAGGTACAACCTGCCTTGTTCTCATTACAACTGGCAATAAGTCAGTGAGGCAAGCATATGGATTAGTAGAGGATGTACTAGTGAAGGTTGAAGGCCTTTACATCCCTATGATTTCATTATCCTAGACACTAGGAAGGAAGATGATGAATGCATCATCCTAGGAAGACCTTTCCTAGCCACAGCAGGAGCTGTGATAGATGTCAACAGAGGTGAATTAGTCCTTCAATTGAATGGGGAATACCTTGTGTTTCAGGCACATGGCCATCCCTCTGTGACAAAAGAGTAAGCATGAAGAGCTTCTCTCAGTTCAAGGTCAAGAAGGGCCCACACAGTCAAACTCTAAGTTTGGTGTTGAAGCCACACCAAACTCTAAGTTTGGTGTTCAAAACCCCATATCCAAACTCTAAGTTTGGTGTTGGGAATACCACACTTAAGTTGACCTGATCACCTTGTGGCTCCATGAGAGCCACTGTCAAGCTATTGACATTAAAGAAGCGCTTGTGGGAGGCAACCCAATTTTATTTATCTAATTTTATTTTATTTTGTTTCTTTGTTATTTTTGTGTTTGATTAGGTACATGCATGAGGAGTCACGAAAAAATCAAAAAAATTAAAAACAGAGTCAAAAAGAAGAAAAAAAATTTTCACCCTGGAGGACGCACGGGCTGGCGTTCAGCGCCCAGAAGGAGCATCTGGCTGGCGTTCAACGCCAGAACAGAGCATCTTCCTGGCGCTGAACGCCCAAAACAAGCTACATTCTGGCGTTTAACGCCAGAATGCGCACACAGAGGACAACCTGGCGCTGAACGCCAGAAACAAGCTTGAAACTGGCGTTCAACGCCAGAAACAAGCATCACATGGGCGTTTAACGCCCAGAACATGCATCAATGGGCGTTTAAACGCCAGAATGATGCATGGAGGCATGTTACATGCTTATAGGGTGAAGGAATGGTATTTCTTTCACCTCAGGATCTGTGGACCCCACAGGATCCTCACCTAACATATTCCCACCTTACTTCCCAATCCTAGTTTTTGTGATGTGATTCCCCATGTCACAATTCCCAACATCTCTTCATCAATCACATCTTCTCCTCTTCCCAATTACCCCATTCACCATTCACATCAACCTCCTCTTCCCCATAAACCCCACCTACCTCCATCAAATTCAAATTCAATTACCCACCCTTTCCCACCCAAAATGGCCGAACCTATCCCTCCCCCCCTCCCTATAAATACCCTTCTTTTCTTTTACATTTTCACACAACACAAAACCCACATTCTCCACTAGCCGACCTCTTCTCCCTCTCTACCATCTTTTCTTCTTCTTCTTCTACTTTTCTTTTCTTTTTTTTGCTTGGGGACAAGCAAATTTTAAGTTTGGTGTGGTAAAAAGCCTAAGCTTTTTGTTTTTCATTCACCATCAATGGCACCCAAGACCGGAGTTTCCTCAAGAAAAGGGAAAGGGAAAGCAAAAGCTTCCACTTCCGAGTCATGGGAAAAAGAGAGATTCATCTCCAAAAGCCATCAAGACCACTTCTATGATGTTGTGGCCAAAAAGAAAGTGATCCCTGAGGTCCCTTTCAAGCTCAAGAAAAATGAGTATCCGGAGATCCGACATGAAATTCAAAGAAGAGGTTGGGAAGTCTTAGCCAACCCCATACAACAAGTCGGAATTCTCATGGTTCAAGAGTTCTATGCCAATGCATGGATCACTAGGAACCATGACCAAAGTATGAACCCAAGCCCAAAGAATTATCTCACAATGGTTAGGGGGAAATACTTGGACTTTAGTCCGGAAAATGTGAGGTTGGCGTTTCATTTACCCATGATGCAAGGTGATGAACGCCCCTACACAAGAAGGGTCAACTTTAATCAAAGATTGGACCAAGTCCTTAGAGACATTTGTGTAGAAGGAGCCAATGGAGAGTAGACTCCAAAGGCAAGCCATCCAACTAAGACTGGATCTCAAGCCTGTAGCTAGAGGATGGTTGGAGTTCATTCAAAGATCCATCATCCCCACAAGCAACCGATCTGAAGTTACTGTGGATCGGGCCCATCATGGTTCATAGCATCATGATTGGTGAAGAAGTAGAGGTTCATGAAGTCATCTCCAATGAACTCTACAAAATAGCTGACAAGCCTCATACATGGCACGGCTAGCCTTCCCCACCTTATATGCATCTATGTTACTCAGCTGGAGTTATCATAGAAGAGATGCCTCCATTGAAGAAGACAAGCCATTACCAAGAAAAAGATGGAGCAAACAAGGGAAGCTCCTCACGGCCTCCAAGAAGAACATGAGGAAGTGCATCATCAACAATGCCTCAGGAATGCACTTTCCTCCTAACACTATTGGGAGCAACTCACACCTCCTTAGGATTTGAGCCATAATGTTGAACAACTAAGGGTGGAATATCATGAACACGCCCTCACTCTCCAAGAAATAAGAGAAGATCAAAGAGCAATGAGGGAGGAGCAACAAAGGCAAGGAAGGGACATAGAAGAGTTGAAGAACATCATTGGTCCTTCAAGAAGAGACGCCACTAAGGTGGATTCATTCCTTGTTCTTTATTTCTTTCTGTTTTCGTTTTAATGCTATGTTTATTTATGTTTTTGTGTCTCTACTTCATGTCATTAGTATGTAAACCATGCCTTAAAGCTATGAATAAAATCCATTAGTCCTTCACCTCTTAAAAGAAAAATGTTTTAATTCAAAAGAACAAGAAGTACATAATTTTTCGAAATTATTAGTAAATTTAATTTAATTATATTGATGTGGTGCAATAATTTTGTTTTCTGAATGAATGATTGAACAGTGCATAGTCTTTTGATCTTGTTGTTTATGAGTGTTTAAAATTGTTGGTTCTTGAAAGAATGAGGAACAAAGAGAAATGTTATTGATGATCTGAAAAACATCATGAAATTGATTCTTGAAGCAAGAAAAAGCAGTGAAAAAGAAGAAGCATTCGAAAAAAAAAAAATTTGGAGCTAAAAAGAGCATATAGAAAAAGAAGGAGCAGTAGAAAAAGCCAATAGCCCTTAAAACCAAAAGGCAAGGGTAAAAAGGATCCAAGGCTTTGAGCATTAATGGATAGGAGGGCCTAAGGAAGTTAAATCCAGGCCTAAGCGGCTAAATCAAGCTGTCCCTAACCATGTGCTTGTGTCATGAAGGTCCAAGTGAAAAGCTTGAGACTGAATGGTTAAAGTCGTGATCTAAAGCTAAAGAGTGTGCTTAAGAGCTCTGGACACCACTAATTGGGGACTTTAGCAAAGCTAAGTCACAATCTGAAAGGGTTCACCCAGTTATGTGTCTGTGGCATTTGTGTATCCGGTGGTAATACTGGAAGACAAAGTGCTTAGGGCCACAGCCAAGACTCATAAGAAGCTGTGTTCAAGAATCAACATGCTTAACTAGGAAAGTCAATAACACTATCCGAAATTCTAAGTTCCTAGAGAAGCCAATCATTCATAAACTTCAAAGGAAAAAGTGAGATGCCAAAACTGTTCAGAAGCAAAAAGCTACAAGTCCCGCTCATATAATTAAATTAATATTCATTGATATTTTGGACTTTATAGTATATTCTCTTCTTTTTATCCTACTTGATTTTCAGTTGCTTGGGGACAAGCAACAATTTAAGTTTGGTGTTGTGATGAGCGGATAATTTATACGCTTTTTGGCATTGTTTTTATATAGTTTTTAGTAAGTTTAAGCTACTTTTAGGGATGTTTTCATTAGTTTTTATGTTAAATTCACATTTCTGGACTTTACTATGAGTTTGTGTGTTTTTCTGTGATTTCAGGTAAATTCTGACTGAAATTGAGGGATTTGAGCAAAATTCTGAAAAAGGCTGACAAAAGGACTGCTGATGCTGTTGGAATCTGACCTCCCTGCACTCGAAATGGATTTTCTGGAGCTACTGAACTCCAAATGGCGCGCTCTCAACGGCGTTGGAAAGTAGACATCCAGGGCTTTCCAGCAATATATAATAGTCCATACTTTATTCGAAGAATGACGACGTAACTTGGCGTTAAACGCCAAGTTCATGCTGTTGTCTGGAGTTAAACGCCAGAAAAACGTCATGATCCGGAGTTAAACGCCCAAAACACGTCATAACCTGAAGTTTGACGCCAAGAAATGCCTCTACACGTGGATTGATCAAGCTCAGCCCAAACATACACCAAGTGGGCCCCGGAAGTGGATTTATGCATCAATTACTTACTCATGTAAACCCTAGTAGCTAGTCTAGTATATATAGGACCTCTTACTATTGTATTAGACATCCTGGATTGTATTTTCTATCCTGTGATCACGTTTAGGGGGCTGGCCATTCGGCCATGCCTGGACCTCTTGCTTATGTATTTTTAACGGTGGAGTTTCTGCACACCATAGATTAAGGGTGTGGAGCTCTGCTGTACCTCAAAGATTAATGAAGTTCTATTTTCTTTTATCCAATTCCTCTTTTATTCTTATTCCAAGATATTCATTCATATCCAAGAACATGATGAATGTGATGAGTTAATAACCCTCATCATTATTCTCACTTATGAACGCGCGTGATTGACAACCACTTCCGTTCTACATGCAAAGAAGCTTGAATGTGTATCTCTTAGATTCCCCAACAGAATCTTCGTGGTATAAGCTAGATGGATGGCGGCATTTATCTGGATCCGGAAAGTCCAACCTTGTCTGTGGTGTTCCGAGTAGGATCTTGGGAATCCGGAAAGTCTCACCTTGTCTGTGGTATTCCGAGTAGGATTCCGTTCATGAATGACTGTGACGTACTTCAAACTTTAACCTGCTGGGCGTTAGTGACAAACGCAAAAGAGGGATTCTATTCCAGTAGGAGCGGGAACCAACCGGTGATTGGCCGTACTGTGACAGAGTGCGTGCATTAGCTTTCACTGCGAGGATGGGATGTAGCTATCAACCATGGGTGATGCCTCCAGACTGGTTAGCTGTGCGAGTGACAGCCGCACAGGTTATTTCCCCGAGAGGAATGAAAGTAGCCACAGCTGATAGTGAACCCCTATACAAAGCTTGCCATGGAAAGGAGTAAGAAGGATTGAGTAGAAGGAATAGGAAGGCAGGCGTCCGAGAGCTCTACAGCACCTCCATTCCACTTATCTGAAATTCCTACCAATGAATCTGCATAAGTATTTCTATCCCTTTTATTATTCCTTTTTATTTAATGATAATCACAATTACTTTTTAATCTGCCTAACTGAGATTTGCAAGGTGACCATAGCTTGCTTCATACCAACAATCTCTGTGGATTCGACCCTTACTCACGTAAGGTTATTACTTGGACGACCCAGTACACTTGCTAGTTAGTTGAACGGAATTGTGAATTCCAATAAAGAAAACCTCACACAGGTGCTGCCCCTTAGAAGCCTTCATCTCAAAATAAACAGTGTCCTAAGGGTATATTCATACTAAAGCTCAAAAGATAGATTCCATACAAACTTAAGGATGTTGAATCACAATTTCGTCCACCACTTTGTAAATGGCTGGGTTGCCTCCCAGCAAGCGCTTCTTTATTGTCTTTAGCTGGACTACCACTGAGTTCTAATCAAGTCTCAGTTTTGAGCATTCTTGCTCGAAGTTACTTTCAAGATAATGTTTAATTCTCTGTCCATTAACAATGAACTTTTTGTTAGAGTCATTATCCTGAAGCTCTACGTATCCATATGGTGATACACTTGTAATGACATATGGACCTCTCCACCGGGATTTTAATTTCCCGGGGAATAATTTGAGCCTAGAATTAAATAGCAGAACTTTCTGCCCCGGCTCAAAGACTCTGGATGACAATTTCTTATCATGCCATCTTTTCGCTTTCTCTTTATAAATTTTTGCATTCTCGAAAGCATTGAGTCTAAATTCCTCTAGCTCATTTAACTGAAGCAATCGTTTTTCTCCAGCTAATTTGGCATCAAGGTTTAGGAATCTGGTTGCCCAGTAGGCCTTATGTTCCAGTTCCACTGGCAAGTGACATGCCTTTCCATACACAAGCTGGTATGGAGAGGTCCCTATAGGGGTCTTGAATGCTGTTCTGTATGCCCACAGAGCATCATCCAAGCTTCTTGCCCAATCCTTTCTACGGTTAATTACAGTCCGTTCCAGGATTCTTTTGAGTTCTCTATTTGAGACTTCAGCTTGCCCATTAGTCTGTGGGTGATATGGAGTGGCTACCCTATGGCTAACTCCATAACGCACTAGAGCAGAGTAAAGCTGTTTATTGCAGAAATGAGTGCCCCCATCACTGATTAATACTCTAGGGATACCAAATCTGCTGAAGATGTGTTTCTGGAGGAATTTTAACACTGTTTTAGTGTCATTGGTGGGTGTTGCAATAGCCTCCACCCATTTGGATACATAATCCACTGCCACCAGAATATAAGTGTTTGAGTATGATGGTGGGAAGGGTCCCATGAAGTCAATGCCCCATACATCAAACAACTCAATCTCCAAGATCCCTTGCTGAGGCATGGCGTAACTGTGAGGTAGATTGCCAGATCTTTGGCAACTGTCACAATTAAGTACATACACTCGGAGTCTTTATAGAGAGTAGGCCAGTAGAAGCCACTTTGGAGGACTCTTGTGGCTGTTCGCTCACTTCCAAAATGTCCTCCATACTGTGATCCATGGCAGTGCCATAGGATCTTCTGTGCTTCTTCCTTAGGCACACATCTACGGATTACTCCGTTTGCACATCTCTTAAAGAGATACGGCTCATCCCAAAGATAATACTTTGCATCCGTGATCAGCTTCTTTATTTGCTGTCTACTGTACTCTTTGGGTATAAATCTCACTGCCTTGTAGTTTGCAATGTCTGCAAACCATGGCACTTCTTGGATGGCAAAGAGTTGCTCATCTGGAAAGGTTTCAGAGATCTCAGTGAGAGGGAGGGACGCCCCTTCTACTGGTTCTATTCGGGACAGGTGGTCTGCTACCTGATTCTCTGTCCCTTTTCTGTCTCTTATTTCTATATCAAACTCTTGCAGAAGCAACACCCATCTTATAAGTCTGGGTTTTGAATCCTGCTTTGTGAGTAGATATTTAAGAGCAGCATGATCAGTGTACACAATCACCTTTGATCCTACTAAATAGGATCTGAATTTATCAATGGCGTAAACTACTGCAAGTAGTTCTTTTTCTGTGGTTGTGTAATTCTTCTGTGCGTCATTTAAAACACGGCTGGCATAGTAAATGACGTGCAGAAGCTTGTCATACCTTTGTCCCAATACTGCACCAATGGCATGGTCACTGGCATCACACATTAATTCAAATGGTAATGTCCAGTCTGGTGCAGAGATGATTGGTGCCGAGACCAATTTAGCTTTCAGGGTCTCAAATGCCTGCAGACACTCTTTATCAAAGATAAATGGCGTGTCAGCAGCTAGCAGGTTGCTCAGAGGTTTGGCGATTTTTGAAAAATCCTTTATAAACCTCCTATAGAATCCTGCATGCCCCAGAAAGCTTCTGATTGCCTTAACATTAGCAGGTGGTGGCAATTTTTCAATTACTTCTACCTTAGCTTGGTCCACCTCTATTCCCTTGTTTGAAATTTTGTGCCCAAGGACAATTCCTTCAGTCACCATAAAGTGACATTTTTCCCAGTTTAAAACCAGGTTAGTCTCTTGGCATCTTTTCAGAACAAGTGCTAAATGGTTAAGGCAGGAGCTGAATGAGTCTCCAAATACTGAAAAGTCATCCATGAAGACTTCCAGGAATTTTTCCACCATATCAGAGAAAATTGAGAGCATGCACCTCTGAAAAGTTGCAGGTGCATTGCACAGGCCAAATGGCATCCTTCTGTATGCAAATACTCCGGATGGGCAGGTGAATGCCGTTTTTTCCTGATCCTGGGGATCTACTGCAATTTGATTATAACCTGAATATCCATCCAGGAAGCAGTAGTATTCATGACCTGCTAGTCTTTCTAGCATCTGGTCTATGAATGGTAAAGGAAAATGATCCTTTCTGGTGGCTGTATTGAGCCTTCTATAATCAATGCACATACGCCACCCTGTAACTGTTCTTGTAGGAACCAGTTCTTTTTTTTCATTATAAATCACTGTCATGCCACCTTTCTTAGGGACAACTTGGACAGGGCTCACCCAGGGGCTGTCAGAAATAGGATAAATAATCCCAGCCTCTAGTAATTTAGTAACCTCCTTCTGCACCACTTCCTTCATGGCTGGGTTCAGCCGCCTTTGTGGTTGGACCACAGGCTTGGCGTCACCTTCCAATAGGATCTTATGCATGCATCTGGCTGGGCTAATGCCCTTAAGATCACTGATGGACCACCCAAGAGCTGTCTTGTGTGTCCTTAGCACTTGAATTAGTGCTTCCTCTTCCTGTGGCTCTAAGGTAGAGCTTATAATTACAGGAAAGGTATCACCTTCTCCCAGAAATGCATATTTCAGGGATGGTGGTAATGGTTTGAGTTCGGGTTTTGGAGGTTTCTCCTCTTCTTGAGGGATTTTCAGAGGTTCTATTATCTTCTCTGACTCCTCCAAATCAGGCTGAACATCTTTAAAGATGTCCTCTAGCTCTGATTCGAGACTCTCAGCCATATTGACCTCTCTTACTAGAGAATCAATAATATCAACACTCATGCAGTCATTTGGGGTGTCTGGATGTTGCATGGCTTTGACAACATTCAACTTAAATTCCTCCTCATTGACTCTCAAGGTTACTTCCCCTTTTTGGACATCAATGAGGGTTCGGCCAGTTGCTAGGAAAGGTCTTCCTAGAATGAGAGTTGCACTCTTGTGCTCCTCCATTTCCAGCACCACAAAGTCAGTAGGGAAGGCAAATGGCCCAACCTTGACAATCATGTCCTCAATCACGCCTGATGGGTATTTAATGGAGCCATCAGCAAGCTGAAGACATATCCTGGTTGGTTTGATTTCTTCAGTTAAACCAAGCTTTCTGATAGTAGATGCAGGTATTAGATTGATACTTGCCCCAAGATCACATAAAGCTTGCTTGGTGCAAGTGCCCTCTAATGTGCATGGTATCATAAAGCTCCCAGGATCTTTAAGCTTCTCAGGTAAGCTTTTCAGAATGACTGCACTGCATTCTTCGGTGAGGTAAACTTTTTTAGTTTCCCTCCAATCCTTCTTATGACTTAAGATCTCTTTCATGAACTTAGCATAAGAGGGTATTTGCTCAAGTGCTTCTGCAAACGGAATCTTTATTTCAAGAGTCCTGAGATAGTCTGCAAAGCGGGCAAATTGCTTATCCTGTTCCGCTTGGCGGAGTTTTTGAGGATAAGGCATTTTGGCTTTGTATTCCTCAACCTTAGTTGCTGCAGGTTTATCACCTACAGGAGTGGGTTGGGAAGCCTTTCTAGAAAGGTCAGCACTTGTATGTGACTGATTCCCCACTGGCATTTGAATGCCAGTGGTGGGAGCTGGAGTGGCGTTAGACGCCACTTCCTTGTTTGTTACTGGCGTTTGAACGCCAGAACCATGCTCCCTTTGGGCGTTCAACGCCGGATTCATGCTTGTTTCTGGCGTTGAACGCCAGGAATGAGCATGGTCTGGGCGTTCAGCGCCAGCTTTGTTCCTCTCTGGGCTCTGATTGTCCTCAGAGGGATTTTGAGTATCCTCTTGTTCATTTCTTGGTTTCCTGCTGCTTTGAAGTGAGGTATTTAATGTTTTCCCACTTCTTAATTGAACTGCTTGGCATTCTTCTGTTATTTGTTTTGACAGTTGCTTTTCTGTCTGCTTTAATTGTACTTCCATGTTCCTGTTAGCCATTCTTGTTTCCTGTAATATTTCCTTGAATTCGGCTAGCTGCTGAGTTAGAAAATCTAATTGCTGATTGAATTCATTAGCCTGATCCACTGGACTGAGTTCTGCAGTTACTGTTTTAGCTTCTTCTTTCATAGAGGATTCACTGCTTAGGTACAGATGCTGATTTCTGGCAACTGTATCAATAAGCTCTTGAGCTTCTTCAATTGTTTTTCTCATGTGTATAGATCCACCAGCTTAGTGGTCTAGAGAAATCTGAGCTTTTTCTGTAAGCCCATAGTAGAAGATGTCTAATTGCACCCATTCTGAAAACATTTCAGAGGGGCATTTTCTTAGCATCTCTCTGTATCTCTCCCAAGCATCATAAAGGGATTCATTATCTCCTTGTTTGAAGCCTTGAATGTTTAGCCTTAGCTGTGTCATTCGTTTGGGAGGGAAGTAGTGATTCAGGAATTTTTCTGACAGCTGTTTCCATGTTTTTATGCTGCTCTTAGGCTGGTTATTTAACCACCTCTTAGCTTGATCTTTTACAGCAAATGGAAACAGTAATAATCTGTAGACATCCTGATCCACTTCCTTATCATGTATTGTATCAGTAATTTGCAGAAATTGTGCCAGAAACTCTGTAGGTTCTTCATGTGGAAGACCAGAATACTGGCAGTTTTGCTGCACCATGATAATGAGCTGAGGATTCAGCTCAAAGCTACTAACTCCAATGGAGGGTATACAGATACTACTCCCATATGAAGCAGTAGTGGGGTTAGCATATGACCCCAGAGTCCTCTTGTCTTGTCCATTCATACTTACTTCCATAATGGAATACAAGAGATAATTTATATGTTGAAAATTATTTATTTTATAGTTGTGGAATAAATAAAAATGGAATATATAAAAAAAAATTTGAAAATATTTTGAAAGATTTTTTTTTTCGAAAAAGATTTGAAATTGAAATCTGAATTTTATATAAAAATTTTCGAAAAATGTAATTCAAAATTAGTTAGAAAAATAATTTTTTTTTGAATTTTGAATTTTATGATGAGAGAGAAAAACACACAGAAGACACAAGACTTAAAATTTTTAGATCTAATGCTCCTTATTTTCGAAAATTTTTGGAGGGAAAACACCAAGGAACACCAAACTTAAAAATTTTAAGATCAAGACACAAGAAAAACTCAAGAACACTTTGAAGATTCACAAGAACACCAAGAACAAAAGGAAGAACACCAAACTTAAAATTTTTAGAAAACTTTAATAAAATTTTCGAAAATTATGAAAGATTAACAAGAAAACACCAAACTTAAAGTTTGGCACAAGATTAAATCAAGAAAAATTATTTTTGAAAAAGGTTCCAAAGCGTATACCCAATTATCAAGAATATAAACCAATACTCTAGCCAATTGGAAATAAATATAACACTTGTTCTAAATATTCCAATTAATGCTTTAAAAAGAACACAAGTGAAACAAGAAAAGACACAAAGCAAGAAAAACTTAAGATCAAACAGGAAAAATAAACAAGAATAACTTGAAGATATGAAAGACTTTGACCAGGACATGGCTGGAATGGAAAAGGTTTGTGGTGCACGAATTTGTGATTCGCACAACTAACCAGCAAGTGCACTGGGTCATCCAAGTAATACCTTACGTGAGTAAGGGTCGATCCCACGGAGATTATTGGTTTGAAGCAATCAATATTTATTTTATTAATCTTAGTTAGGATGTCAAAGTGTTTAAAATTGTAAGTTGGAATTATTAGATTTGATTGGAAAGATAAACGAGAACAATAGAGTTACTTGTTTTGCAGTACTGAGGAATATGTTGGAGTTTTGGAGATGCTTTGTCCTTTGACTTCAACTCTTCCTTGAAATCCTCTTCCCACACGCAAGGTTCCTTCCATGGCAAGCTCTATGTAGGGTGTCACCGTTGTCAATGGCTACCTCCCATCCTCTCAGTGAAAACGTTCCTATGCTCTGTCACAGCACGGCTAATCATCTGTCGGTTCTCAATCAGGTTGGAATAGAATCCATTGATTCTTTTGCGTCTGTCACTAACGCCCAGCCCTCAGGAGTTTGAAGCACGTCACAGTCATTCAATCCCGGAATCCTACTCGGAATACCACAGACAAGGTTTAGACTTTCCGGATTCTCATGAATGCTGCCATCAATCCGGCTTATACCACGAAGATTCTGATTAAGGAATCTAAGAGATATTCATTCAGTCTGATGTAGAACGGAGGTGGTTGTCAGGCACACGTTCATGGATTGAGGAAGGTGATGAGTGTCACGAATCATCACCTTCTTCATAATTAAGCGCGAATAAACATCTTAGATAAGAACAAGCGTGTTTGAATGGAAAACAAAGGAATTGTATTAAATCATCGAGACGCTGCAGAGCTCCTCACCCCCAACAATGGAGTTTAGAGAATCATGCCATCAAAAGTATGTAATTCAGATCTGAAAATGTCATGAGGTACAGAATAATTCTCTAAAAGTTGTTTAAATAGTAAACTAGTAACCTAGGTTTACAGAATATGAGTAAACTAAGATAATTGGTGCAGAAATCCACTTCTGGGGCCCACTTGGTGTGTGCTGGGGCTGAGACTAAAGCTATCCACGAGTAGAGGCCTTTCTTGGCGTTAAACTCCAGGTTATGACGTGTTTTGGGCGTTCAACTCCGGATCATGACGTTTTTCTGGCGTTTAACTCCAGACAGCAGCATGAACTTGGCGTTCAACGCCAAGTTACGTCGTCTATCTTCGCGCAAAGTATGGACTATTATATATTGCTGGAAAGCCCTGGATGTCTACTTTCCAACGCCGTTGAGAGCGCGCCAATTGGACTTCTGTAGCTCCAGAAAATCCATTTCGAGTGCAGGGAGGTCAGGATCCAACAGCATCAGCAGTCCTTTTTCAGCCTAAGTCAGATTTTTGCTCAGCCTCCTCAATTTCAGCCAGAAAATACCTGAAATCACAGAAAAATGCACACACTCATAGTAAAGTCCAGAAATATAATTTTTGCCTAAAAAATAATAAAATTTAACTAAAAACTAATTAAAACATACTAAAATCCACATGAAATTACCCCCAAAAAGCGTATAAAATATCCGCTCATCAGTTTGCAAGGAAGTGGAGGAATTCACTGAAGACCACAAGGGAGTAAAACTTACAAAATCACTGGAACCACCTGTCCCGAGGCCACTACCACCCAATACAAGCTTTAAGTGGGTACAATCCTTAACTCTTAGCTTTATTTTTCCACTTGAATATGGTTTGCTTGAAACAGATGGCCAGCTTAGAGCTCTCTGCGGCTTTAAGAGTAAGAGGGAAATGGTTTGCACTCAGAGCTGGTGTACAAGGTTCAATAAGGTTCCACGCTTTAACATGAAGTGCACGGATTGGTATCATGTTCAATCGAATGGATCTCGGAAAATGTTTGGTCATCTTGGTGAGAATCTAATTTCCAAACCGCCCGGATGAAAAAGTATAGATCAAAACGAAAGCGGATTTGGAACCAAAGTTTGGAATCCTGGAAAATATTCTGATATTCATCACCCCGGGAGCCTGAAAATCTATTTGAAGCTGCTCAGAAGCTTCACATGCCTAGTTTGGGACCTCGGAGGCTATTGGCATTCCAAGCATTGGTGGAGATTTTTGGATGAATTTAAACATAAGCCGCCATAACAGGAAGCTCAACCAATGTCCAACTTAAGGACTTTAACCAAAAGTGCTAGGTGGGAGACAACCCACCATGGTATGATCGTCCCTTTTTCATTTTTTTATTTAGTCTTATTCGTCTTCAAGTTTTATTTTATTTTATTATATTGAACCTGGAGTTTTGCATATCATTCATATTAATCATTGCATTCTGCATACTGCATATTTGCATACCTGCAAAAAAAAGGCGTGGGATGCGACCGCATCACTCATGCGATCGCGTCAGTTGCGATAAAACACCTCCCACGCGTCCGCATCAATCACGCGGTCGCGTGACCTGGAAATCGGCGTAAAGATCCAACGCCCAGAAAGTTGGGCTGGAATCCTGTGGCCGTTGTGCATTTCGCACGAAATGAACCACCCGGTCGCGTCCCTGACGCGATTGCGTCACATACACAAACATTAATCCCACGCGACAGCGTGAGCGACGCGATCGCGTTGCATGGATAGCACACCACCCCAAAGGAGACAGAGAGTTGCGCTGACACGACGCTGGAATCGTGCGTTTAGCACAATTTCCAGCCACGTGATTGCATGCCTCAGGCGATCGTGTCATTCCCTCTTTTCCCCATTCCATGTGATCGCGCAACCCACGCGATCACGTCAACACTACTACACCCTAGCCACGCGACCGCGTGCTCCACGCGATCGCATGAATTCAAATTTATAACCCCCCCGAGCCACGCGAACCCTATCCGTCGCGCCCCCCACCCATCTTCTTCATCTCTTCTCTCCACAGCCACTACACCCAACCACCACCAACCACCGTCACCACCGCCGACCACCCAGAAGCCACCACCACGCCACCCCCTCCTCCTTCCCCCTCTTTCTTCCTCTCCTCTTCTCCCTCCACCGCCGCTGCCCCCCTTCGCGATTGCTACCCTCCCCGCCGCCCACAACAGTCGCGCCACCTCCAACCAGCAACATCCTCAACCCCTGTCCCAACCCTACCTATCCCCACTACCCCTTCCTTTCCCACAGCCCCTGCCCCGCACAGTAGCCACCGCCGCCGCACCAACCTCCACCGCCGCGCCGGACGCCATCACCGCCATTCCCCAGCCACCTCTCTACCCCAATCTCCTTCCTTAGCCTTCCAGGTTCCGCAAAACGTCACCCTTCTATCCATTCGTAGTTACTTCATATTTTTCTCTTTTTGTTCATATTTAGGCCAGTTAGATATGCATGTTGTAGTAGATTCTAAGTTGTTAGGTAGCCTAGGATGTCGTTAGTGGATTTAGGTCTGATAATTGTGCTGTTCGTGTTTCTTGCTTTATGATTTTCGCAATTCTGCTGTGTCTGTGTTGTTGCTATTGTTCATATATTGTACTTTCTTGTTTCATGCTGCTTTTTACATTGCCTTTTTCATGTTCATATTCCTTATATATAATTGCAGCTTTATTTTTTGATTCATATGAACTATTCTATTGCTGTTTATTTTCTGGGACAGTCCAATTTTAGTCGAAATGCTGCCCAATTTTCTGTAAAATGTTTCCATTCATGTCTTGGTTTTGGCATTTTCAACTGTGCTTTCCTTAGATTTCACCAAACCAATTCATGCATGCCAGGGCACGCATTCTTATTCTCTTTGATCTCCTGGTTCATAAATCACATTGTTGATGTTTAATTCCAATTTTTGCTATTTCTATCTCTATCTGAATCATCATCAAACTATTTGCCTATTTTTTTTCCTATTTTTATTAGATCCTGGTTTTCTGTTTTTCAGGATGTCAGATTCCCAGAGAAAGGGAAAAGAAAAGGCTACCACTGGCAAACGTAAAAGAGGAGACTCATCTATGTCTATCATAGATCTTATGCATGATGCCTCCTGGCAGGAGAAACACTTTACCGCACAGGAGAAGGCTGACCAGCTACTCCCTGCTACTGATCCCATAAAGTTTGCAAACTGGTACTGTGAGCTGAAGTTTCCTAAGTTTGCTACCTCCAGAAATCTGTACCTGAAGAGGACCTTGAAAATCCCAGAAGAACTACAGCAGTACACCTCCGATCAGATCAAACAGAGAGGCTGGTTCTTCTTAGAGCAAAACTTGACTGAGGTAAATGCTTCCTGGGTTAGAGAATTTTACTGCAATTACTTCATCACTTCCCTAGATGCAGTGAACCTAAGAGGAAAGCAGATACTGGTCACTGAAGAGGCCACTGAGGACATTCTGCAGCTCCCACCCAAGTTCGATCAGCCTGATGGGTACAAAAAGACTGAGGAAGACATACGTTTCATGAAGTTTGATTGGGATGCTGTCAAGGCCAGGATAGCCCTTGACCCGACTGTTCCGTGGGAAATGGGTTAGGACACCACCATGCCTAAGGGAATCAAGCGGATTTACTTAAATGATGATGCTCGGCTATGGCATCAGATCTTGAGCAACTATGTTATGCCGAGTACCCATGAGACAGCGATACCGACCGCTATGATCACCCTCCTTTGGTGTGTGATGGAGGGTAAGGACCTGTACCTGCCACATTTTATCCGGTCCTACATGGCCAGGGTCCACGTCCGAGGCACTCTTCCCTTTCCCTATTTAGTTACACAGCTGGGCCGTCGAGCTGACGTGCCTTGGGAGGATGCCGATGAGAAACCACCGGCTACAGACTGCAGGAAGATTATTCCTCACAGTAGGAACTTTCTAGCCTTGGGCTACAGATCTGATTTCTTTACTCCTTTAGATGAGACAGCCACACCTTCAGCTGCCCCCTCTTCTTCGACTGCTGCACCTACCCCGCCCACTGCTCCTCCAGCTATTCATGAGCCTATTTACCATTTTGTGCATCGACTGTTCGCCCACTTGGACCGTATGGAGCATTGCAGCAAGCGACGCTATGAGCACCTCAAGTTGATGATCCGGTCCGGCAGCGACATCCCCTCCGAGCCTGACACCCCTTCTGATACATCTGAGGCGGAGGCATTCGATCACGAGGAGCCGACACCCACACAGGCTGCCCAGGCAGGCTTAGAGCAGACTGCACCCCAGCCAGAGGACCCACCTCGGATTCAGGCTGCAGACCCTGAGATCTCTATTCAGACAGCCCCTCCTCTTCAGCAGCTAGATCCTCAGACCACCACCACAGAGACTCCAGCTACCCATCCTTCTGGAGATGACACTCCTTCACACCCAGCTTGAGTGAGCATCGAGGACGATGCTATTATTTAAGTGTGGGGAGGTTGCCATCTCTGGCATATCTTTATTTTGGTGAACCACTACAAACTTTCTCTTATTTTGTTCATTTTCTGTATTTTTGCATATTTTTCTCTTTTTGCTTTTTATTGTACTTTTTGCATTTTGCACTTTGAGCTATATGTATACTATTTTGGATATTTTAGCTTGATTTGCACATTATTTTACTAGTTTTATTTTAAGTGGATTAATTAGTATAGTTTATCCTTTTTAGTATATGATAGTTGACTTGATTGAAAATAAAAAGGAAGTAAGCTAGAGACTTTAACAGAATTGAAACAATCCACACCTTGTATATATAGCATTACATGTTAGTTAGTAAAGAACATTTCATCAAGGAGGAACACTAAAACCTTAAAGGCCACCCAAAACAATTTTTTTATGAGAATAATGGGAATTTTTAACTAAACCTGCATGACATATATGAATGATATATGATGTTTGAGTTAGAGAACACACAGCCTGTGAGTTTTGAGCTTCATTGTATGGTTACATTTAAACCATAATATTTTATTCCTGTGTGTTCCATCCTTCTTCTTTTTTCTGGTGTTCTTTACTTTGTTTTAATCTATATGTCCAATTATAGAATATAGATACATACCAAGAAAGTGATTGCGGCCTTGTTTGATTTTAACTCACTTATCCCAAATAAAGCCTACCTTTTACATCACCCTTGTTAGCCCCTTTGAGCTTCAATCCCCCTTGTCTTATAACCACATAACTAGCCTTAAGCAGAAAAATAAATTAAAAAAATCCCAAGTTAAATCCTTGGTTAGCTTAAGATAGAAATTGTGTAATTGTTTAAGTGTGGGGAAAACTTTATGGGAACATGGATGATAGAAACAAAGATAGAAGAGTTGAAAAGAATAAAGATGTTTTAGGAAGCATGCTCATGTAAAATTAAAATAATTAATTACCATGTGCATTTAAAAAAAAATGCAAATTAAAGCAAGTGCACATGGAGCAAAAATTAAAACTAATGCATGAGTATGTAATATCAAAAGTGGGAAAAACATGGGAAAATAGGTAAAGAAGCTTTGCTCTAGAAATTATGTATGTTAGGTGAGATCTTAGACTAATTAAGGATTCACTTATTAGCTCACTTAGCCTTATACATATACCCTTACCTTTACCTTGGCCCCATTACAACCTTAATTAAAGACCTCATGATTTTTGGTATGTTTATATTTTATAATTGTTGATTGGTTAGATGAAGAAAAAAGTTATAGAAAGTAAGGATAAAAAGAAGAATAGAGTGATTAACCCAATAAACACTGAGTGATTAGAGAGTAAACACAAAATCTAGTGAGGGTTCAATAACTCATCAACATATATCTATGCTTAATTTGTTAATTGTCTTGCAAGTTTATAAAATATTTTTCTTCCCATCTCAAGTGTAAAAGTGCTTTAACATGATTCAAGGTTGGCTATGTACATACGATTCCTTGAGAATGTGAATTGATTTAACTACATGTAAGCTTTATATATGAGTGAATAAAATTAGGATTGCATGACTCATTTAGGTAGTTGCATTTAGATTAGATTGCATTGCATGGCATTCCACCACTTCAACCTTACTTTTTACCTTGGATATAGCATGAGGACATGCTATTGTTTAAGTGTGGGGAGGTTGATAAACCTATATTTTGTGATATATTTTGTGCTTAGTTTGAGTGATTTATTCAATCCTTCACCCACTTATTCATATTAATTGCATGGTTTTACTTTCCCTTCCTTATTATGTGATGTATGTGAAAAACATGTTTTCTATGCTTTAAAATTAATTATTTTAATTACCTTTATTTCCATTCGATGCCATGATTAGTGTGTTGAGTAGTTTAAGATCTTCTAAGGCAGGAATGACTTAAAGGATGGAAAAGGAAACATACAAAAATGGAAGTAAAGCATAAAACGGAGTTTGTGAAGAAATTGGCAGCGACGCGACCGCATGGACGATGCGGCCGCATGCCAAGCGCGAAGAAGCAGCGACGCGGCCGCATGACTGACGCGACCGCGCGCCTAAAGAAGAACACATATGACGTGGCCGCATGACTGACGCGACCATGCGACAAGGAAGACTCCAATTGACGCGACCGCATGACCCACGCGGACGCGTGAGAGAGGCCACGCACCAGAAATTGCAGAAAATGCTCATAGCGGATTCTGAAGCCCTTTTTGGCCCAAATCCAAGTCCAGAAGGCATAGACCAGAGGTTATGAAGTGTGGGAATGCATCCATTCAGGGAATCTCCAATTTTTAGTTACTTTCCATGATTTAGTTTTGGGAGAGAGAGGCTCTCTCCTCTCTCTTAGGATTTAGGATTTGGATTTTTAGAAATTAGGAATTTATCTCATCTTCTTATCAGGTTCAATATTCCTTTTTCATTACTTGCTTTTCAAATCAGTTTATGAATTCTTCTATGTTACAGATTACTCTTTCGAATTAATGTTATTTGAGGTATTCCAGTTAATATTGCTTTCTTTTATTTATGTTATTGATTATTCCCAATCTGAAGACATTTTTTTATTCTAGTATATTTAATTCCTTTTCCTTTTGGTCTTGGTTAAGAAATTAGTAACTCAGGAGTTATCTTAGCTCAACATAATTGATAACTGTTATCTTTGCTAATTAAACTGAACTTCAATAATCCCAACCTTTTCTTAGGAAATAAATAGGATTCGAAGGTCAAACTAATTAGTCCCTTGACTTTCCTTTGCTTTAGCAAAGGTTAACTAAGTGGAATTAAGATTCAACTTTCATTATTATTGATAAGAATAACTAAGTCTGGACTTCCAATTTCTTGTACCTTGCCAAAGGGTTTTCTTTACAGTATTTATTTATTTTAATTGCCATTTAAATTACTTGCCATATTAATTCTTCATTCTCAACCCCAATTTAAAATCTCCATAACCAATAATAAGAACATACTTTCCTGCAGTTCCTTGAGAAGACGACTCGAGGTTTAAATACTCGGTTATCAATTTTAAAGGGGTTTGTTACTTGTGACAACCAAAACGTTTGCACGAAGGGATTTTCGTTGGTTTAGAAACTATATCTACAATGCAACTATTTTTAGAAAATTCTTTACTAGCAAAAATCCTAACGTCAGTATCACCTCGGCTCCACCGGAAGTGGTGTTGGATGAGCCGTTGATGAGCGGATAATTTATACACTTTTTGGCATTATTTTTAGGTAGTTTTTAGTATGTTTTAGTTACTTTTTAGTATGTTTTTGTTAGTTTTTACGCAAAATTCACATTTCTGGACTTTACTATGAGTTTGTGTTTTTTTCTGTGATTTTTGGTATTTTCTGGCTGAAATTGAGGGACCTGAGCAAAAATCTGATTCAGAGGCTGAGAAAGGACTGCAGATGCTGTTGGATTCTGACCTCACTACACTCGAAGTGGATTTTCTAGAGCTACAGAAGCCCAATTGGCGCGCTCTCAATTGATTTGGAAAGTATACATCTTGGTCTTTCCAGCAATGTATAATAGTTTATAATTTGCCCGAGACTTGATGGCCCAAACTGGCGTCCAAACGCCCACCAGAGACCCTTTACTGGCGTAAAACGCCAGAACTGGCACCAAAGCTGGAGTTAAACGCCCAAATTGGCACCCAAGCTAGAGTTTAACTCCAAGGATGGCCTATGCACGTGAAAACTTCAAAGCTCAGCCCAAGCACATACCAAGTAGGCCCCAGAAGTGAATTTCTGCACTATCTACTCATTTTCTATAAACCTAGTTTACTAGTTTAGTATAAATAGCACGTTTTACTATTGTATGAGGGTCTTCTTTAGAACCCTTGAGCTTTATAATCATCTTTGGGGAGGCTGGCCAGCCATGCCTAGACCTTTTTCTCTTATGTATTTTCAACGGTAGAGTTTCTACACCTCATAGATTAAGGTGATGAGCTCTACTGTTCCTCATGAATTAATGCAAGTACTATTGTTTTTTCCTTCAATTCACGCCTACTTCTTCTCCAAGATATACTCTTGTACTTAATTCAGTTAAGTCAGACTGAAGGGGTGACCCGTGACAATCACCCACTATCTTCAGTACTTGCTTAGCCAAAATCTGCGTGCCTGACAACCACAAAGCGGTCTACATGATGTTCAACATAGTCATTGGATGCCAGCCAGAGTATTCTCTCTTGGGTCTCTGATCCATGGATTCGCATCGTCTCTCCTGACAATAGAGCATCCGACCCCGTGATTAGGATCTTTGTGGTACATGCTAGAATCAATAGACAGCATTCCTGAGATCCGAAAAGTCTAAACCTTATCTGTGGTATTCTGAGTAGGATCTGGGAAGGGATGATTGTGAGGAGCTTCAAACTCGCGAATGTTGGGCGCGGTGATAGTGTGCAAAAAGATCAATGGATCTTATTCCGACACAAGTGAGAACCGACAGATGATTAGCCCTGCGATAGCTGTGCCTGGTATTTTTCATCCGAGACGAGAAATCTGACAGTTGATTAGCCGTACAGAGACCATAGCCAGACCATTTTCACTGAGAAGATCATACAGCTTGCCATAGAAGGGAGCATGCATGATTGGATGAAAACAATAGGAAAGTAGAGGTTCAAGAGCAATAAAGCATCTCCAAACGCTTATCTGAAATTCCCACCAATGAATTACATAAGTATCTCTATTTTATTTTACATTTTAGTTATCCTTTAATTATCAAACTCATAACCATTTGAATCCGCCTGACTGAGATTTACAAAATGACCATAGCTTGTGTTCATACCCTGACCGAGGTCCTCCAACCCGGCAAACTCATAAGAAGTCGGACCTCGGACAATAGGCAAAGAAGGCCCATCAAAAGGAACGCAGCCCAAAAGCCTAAAGGCCGAAAAGGCCTAGGTAAGGCGGTTCCACAAAGATAGAGATAAAACTCCCAAAAGATAAGATAAGATAAGAATATCTTATCCAGGGGAGATCACCGCCAACTACTATAAATACACTGGAGCACCCAGGTATGGCATTCCATTCCAAATCTACATATATCTGCTTGAACCCATGCTAACTTAAGCATCGGAGTGTCATTGCAGGTACAACCACCAACCGTTCCGCACATCAAAGCTCGGGTCACTGAACCCCCCACCTCGGGCCTTTCCAGACGACCGAGCTGCACGTTTCAGGCAAACCCACGGAACATTGGCGCCGTTGCCGGGGACCTGGAAGTCATCCCTCTATCATGGCGGACGACCCTCTCAACAATGACCACGCTGCATCTGAACAAGAGGACGAAATTGACACCGGAGAACGACCGGACAGCCCTCTATCACCACGCACTCCAGGAGGAAACAAACAGAATCGCTCAAAGACATCACTCCCAAACAAAGATCCACAAAATTCCGAAAAAGAGAAGAACTCGGAGATTCTAGAAACAGTCCGGGCACAACAAGACCGACTGAAACAACTCGAAGAGGACATAAAGAAGCAGAAAGAAACTGAACAAGATCTGAGAAGGGAGACTCGAAAGCGCAGAGAATTAGAAGAAAAACTGCGGAAAATAGAGGCCAACCTGAAAAACCGAACAGAACGCGGCACCACCCCCGAAAGCAACCATGATCCCTTCACGCGAGAAATCATGAAGGAGAAGGTACCGCGAAACTTCAAACCACCCGATATGGATCTCTACGACGGCACCACCGATCCAAGTCACCACCTCAGCAACTTCAGAAGCAGAATGTACCTAGTCGACGCCTCCGACGCAATTCGGTGCAAAGCCTTCCCCACCACTCTCACCAAGTCAGCCATGAAGCGGTTCGACGATCTGCCACCAAGATCAATCACCAGCTTCGAAGAACTAACCAAAAAATTCCTAACAAGGTTCTCTATTCAAAAGGACAAGACAAAACATGCCCCCAGTCTACTCGGGATCAAGCAAGGTAACCAAGAAACTCTCCGAGAATACATGGAGCGATTCAACAAAGCCTGCCTGGACATACAACACTTGCCCACTGAAGCAGCCATCATGGGACTAGCAAACGGCCTAAAAAAGGGACCGTTTAGCCAATCCCTATCCAAACGATACCCGACCTCCCTATACGAGGTGCAGGAGCGGGCAGAAAAATATATCAACATAGAGGAAACCTCCCAGCTAAGAGACTCTTCTAGGAAGGAATCAACCTACCCACTCCGAGATCGGGATCGGGAACAGAAGAAGAAAGAAGACCCCAACTCGGACAAGCCACGGAAGTACCACAACTACACCCCCCTCCGAGTCTCCCTGGTAGACGTCTATAGAGAAGTATGCCACACCGAAAAGATCCCACCGCCCCGACCGCTAAAACACAAGAGAGCGGGAAGAGATCGGTCCGAATACTGTGAATATCACAAGCTCTACGGTCATTCTACTAACGACTGCTACGACCTAAAAAATGTTATAGAAAAGCTAGCCAGAGAAGGAAAACTCGACAGATACATAGCAGAGAAAGGAGAAGAGACCAGGAAGAGAAGGCGGGGAGACAACGAAGATCGGGCCGAACAAACCCCGCGGACCCCTGAAAGACATGTTCACATGATAAATGGAGGTTTTGCAGGCGGAGGAACATCCAAATCCTCGCGAAAAAGACACCTCAAAGAAGTCTATCACGTCCGAGAAGACAGTCCCCTGCCCGAATTACCTACTATCTCATTTACCCGAGAAGATGCTCAAGGGATAATTCCCGGGCACGACGATCTAATGGTAGTCACCATTATCCTAGCAAACGCCAACTTACATCGAACCCTGATTGACCAGGGAAGCTCAGCAGATATCCTGTTCAAAACGGCCTTCGACAAGCTTGGACTTGAAGAAAAAGAACTAAAGGCCTATCCCACCGACCTATTTGGACTAGGGGATACCCCGATCCATCCCTTAGGATACATCTCGCTACACACTACCTTTGGAAGAGGCGAGCAATCCAAAACATTAAGCATCGACTACATCATAGTCGACGTCACTTCAGCATACAATGCCTTCATTGGGCGACCAACCCTAAACAGGCTGGCAGCTATAGTCTCGACCCCACACCTCTGTATGATGTTCCCTACCGCAAAAGGAATCGCTACCCTAAAAGGCGACCAAAAACTAGCGCGGCGATGCTACAACGAAAGCCTAAGCCTAAAAGGGAAAGAGGTCAACACAATCGAACTCGGACGAGTTCAAGCCCGAGAAGATCTTCGACCACAACCAGAGGGAGAAACCGAAAAAGTCCAGATTGGGAACACACCTGAAAAAATAACAAACATAGGAGCAAACCTCGAAGCAGGCCTGAAAGAGGAACTCATAACCCTCTTAAGGGAGAATTCCGACCTCTTCGCCTGGAAAGCCTCCGACATGCCAGGCATAAGCCCCGACCTGATGTGCCATAAGCTATCAGTGTACTCGGGATCCCGACCTGTCCAACAAAGACGCCGGAAGCTCGGACCCGAGCGCATGCAAGCAATAGAAGAACAAGTACAAGCACTGCTAGATGCAGGGTTCATTAGGGAAGTAAAATACCCCCTATGGCTCACAAACGTGGTCCTGGTAAAAAAGCCCAACGGAAAATGGAGGATGTGCGTCGATTACACGGATCTCAACAAAGCCTGCCCCAAAGACCCATATCCACTACCAAACATCGACGCCTTAGTAGACGCAGCCTCAGGCTATAGATATCTCTCCTTCAAGGATGCATACTCGGGATACAATCAAATCCCGATGTACGGACCCGACCAAGAAAAGACCTCGTTCATAACCCCAAGGGCAAACTACTGCTACGTAGTAATGCCCTTCGGGCTGAAGAACGCAGGGGCAACCTACCAGAGGCTAATGAACAAAGTGTTCTCAGAGCACATCGGATTACAGCTGGAGGTGTATGTCGACGACATGCTGGTAAAGACACAAGAAGACAAAAACTTGCTGACCGACCTCACCAGTATCTTCGGTACCCTCAGAAAACACAACATGAGACTTAACCCGACAAAGTGCACCTTCGCCGCAGAAGCCGGAAAGTTCTTAGGCTTCATGCTTACTCAAAGGGGCATCGAGGCAAACCCGGACAAATGCCAAGCGATACTCAATAGGAAGAGCCCGACGTGTGTCAAAGAAGTACAACAATTGAATGGAAGGCTAGCCGCCCTATCAAGATTCTTGGCAGGATCAGCAATAAAGTCACTACCTCTCTACTCACTCCTAAAGAAAGGGAAACCCTTCTCATGGACCCCGGAGTGCGAAAAAGCCTTTCAAGAATTCAAGGAATTCCTCGGGCAGCCACCAATCCTAACCCGACCTTTAAAAGGAGAAGAACTCGTACTATACCTCTCGGTTGGAAATCGAGCAGTCGCTTCAGCGTTAATACGAGAAAATGACCAAGGACAACACCCCATATACTTTGTAAGCAAGGCACTACAAGGGGCCGAATTAAACTATCAGAAGATAGAAAAATTTGCCTACGCCCTGGTGTTCACAGCTCGGAGGCTCCGTCTCTACTTTCAAGCCCACACCATCAAAGTCCGGACGAACCAACCCATGAGACACATCCTCCAAAAAACAGACCTGGCAGGACGAATACTGCAATGGGCGGTGGAACTGTCCGAGTTCGACCTCCACTATGAAACCCGGACTGCCATAAAATCTCAGTATCTAGCCGACTTCATCGCAGAATACACTGAGACCCCTGGAACCCCACTCTCATGGAACCTGTATGTCGACGGGTCCTCAAACAAAACTGGAAGCGGAGCCGGGGTTATACTCGAAAGCGACCAAGGAACGCGGATAGAACTATCCCTAAAATTCGAGTTCCAGGCTTCGAACAACCAAGCCGAATACGAGGCCCTACTAGCAGGTCTAAAGCTAGCTGAAGAGGTCGGAGCCCAGAAAATCACGATCTTCAGCGACTCCCAGGTCGTCACATCACAAGTAAATGGAAGCTACCAGGCCAAGGATCCAACTATGAAAAAATACCTGGACCAAACACAGGCACAATTACGCCACTTTTCAGAGATACAGATCCAGCACATACCTCGGGAACAAAACGCCCGGGCAGACGCCCTCTCAAAACTTGCCAGCACCAAGCCCGGAGGCAACAACAGAAGTCTCCTCCAGGAAACCTTACAATCTCCCTCCGTGCTAAGAGAGGAAGAAACGCTAAATATATCCAACCAACAGCAGGGATGGATGACCCCCATACTCAGCTACCTGAAGTCGGGAACTCTCCCCGCCGAAAGAAAGGAAGCTAAAAGACTCACGAAAGACGCCCAGAATTAATACACTAATTCACGACGTATTATACAGAAGGGGATTCTCAAACCCCCTCCTTAGGTGCGTCCCGACCTCGGAAACAAAGAGCGTCCTCGAAGAAGTCCACGGAGGCATGTGTGGGAACCACCTCAGAGCTCGGGCATTATCCAAGAAAGTAGTCCGAGCCGGGTTCTACTGGCCGACCTTGCAAAGAGACGCAACGGAGTTTGTGAAAATATGCCCCCCCTGCCAAAAACACGCCAATTTTCACAGGGCACCACCTGAAGACCTTATCAGCATCACCGCACCATGGCCCTTCGCAAAATGGGGACTCGACCTACTCGGCCCGTTCTCCCAAGGACCGGGGCAAGTCAAATACCTCATAGTAGGGGTTGACTACTTCACAAAGTGGATCGAAGCTGAACCCTTAGCCACCATCACGGCTCAGAAAAGCCGCAAATTCCTATACAAAAACATCGTCACAAGGTTCGGAATCCCCTACTCCATCACAACAGACAATGGAACACAGTTCACGGACACAAGTTTTCAGAACTTGGTGGCCGAACTAAAAATCAAACAGCAATTCACCTCAGTCGAGCACCCACAAGCCAATGGACAAGCGGAGGCTGCAAATAAAGTCATCTTGGCCGGGTTAAAACGAAGACTCCAAGAGGCAAAAGGGGCATGGGCCGAGGAGCTCCCCCAGGTGCTATGGGCATATCGGACAACTCCACACTCTACAACGGGAGAATCGCCATTCCGACTAGCTTATGGGATGGAGGCAATGATTCCTATCGAAATAGATGAAAGGTCACCTAGAACCATCTTCTACAACGAAAAAGGTAACCCGCAGGCACAAAGGGAAGAACTCGACCTCCTCCCCGAGGTCCGAGAAAGAGCTCGGATCCGAGAAGAAGCCTTAAAACGGCGAACGGCCCTCAGATACAATCAGAAAGTAATAAAACGAAGCTTCTCCATTCACGACCTGATTCTAATCCGAAATGACATCGGAACACAAAAATCGGGAGAAGGAAAGCTAGCTGCGAATTGGAAAGGGCCCTACAAGGTAACAGAAGTCTTAGGAACATGCTATTACAAAGTATCTGACCTAGAAGGCAATGAGTTGCCCAGGGCCTGGCACGCCTGTAATCTAAGACGATACTACAGCTAGAAAAAGATAACCCGAGGTGTACTCTTTTTCCCTACAAGGGTTTTTTAATGAGACACCCGGTCAAGTAAGGCACCCGACCTAGTCAAGGGTAAACACTCTGTAAATATTCTTTCTTTTTTAATACTAATCAAAATTTTTCTATTTTCTTTTCTTCTTCCTCATGATGAAACAAATCCTGAAAAGTACCCCGCCAAGGCGCATTAATTTATGCTCGGCAAAACGCAAAAAATCATTGCCAAGAGACCTCACAAGGTCGGCAAAGATAAAGCGACGAGGTTCAAATTAATGTGAGAAGTTATAAAGCAACTCTGAAAAGGCTCAAAAAGCCAAATAAAAAGAGGTTACAAAAATAACTTAAAGGGCCGACCAACGACAAGGTCGGACCCAACAAAGGGAAGTACTCGACCGCCCCCCCGAGGTCCGGAAAAAGCCCGGATCCGAGAAGAAGCCTTAAAACGGCGAAAACAAAGATTTCGAAAACGCTTACTAAAAGGTTGCTATACAAAAACAACTAAAAAGTACAAGCGAAGAAACGAAATCAAAGAGAAGTGCAAACAAAGATTTCGAAAACGCTTACTAAAAAGTTGCTATACAAAAACAACTAAAAAGTACAAGCGAAGAAACGAAATCAAAGAGAAGTATAAAACAAAGTTCAAAAAGCGCTAGCTAAAAAGTTGTTATCCAAAAACAACTAAAAAGCATAAAGCGGAGCTAAAAGTCAAAACGCAAACAAACACCACATAATAAGCTAAAAAAGTTACTACAAGTAGCTAATAGCAAATAGGTGTTCAAAGCATCTAAAAAAGAGCCCACAGGCCAGGCAAAAAACCAAAGATCAAAGGATTACAGGGAATCAAGATCCTTTCCGGACTCCACGTTGGTAGAAGGCTGCGGAGGAAGAACCATAGAAATCGGAACAGCCTTAACAGCACCGTCATCTCGGTTTAAAACCTCCACACCAGATTCCTCCTCGGCCAAAGGTAAAGTCGGGTTCACAACCGGAACTTTGGGGCCAGACACTGGAACCTCATCCTCGTTGGGAGCTGGAACAATCTTTCCCTCCACGACAACATTATCCATACTGAACAAACTCAGATCCAGGTCAGGAGCAAGAACTCGGACCTGAGCCTTCAAATTTTCAAACATAGCATCCATACCTTTGGCCACGTGTCCTTCTAACTCGTAAAAATCATCCTGAGCGGATTGCAACCTCTCCTTTGTCTCCACAAGCTTGGCATATGTCCGAGTATAGCTCTCCTTCGCCGCCTTCGCCATCTCCTCAGATGCATTCGCTGCCGCCACAGCCGCGGTAGCTTTAGCTTTCTCCTTCTCCAAAGATGCCTCCAACTCAGAAATCCTAGCAGCCTTCAGTTCACTAAACCTCTCGAACTCAGACTGAGCCTTCGCAAGTCGGGAACTAGTCGCACCAATGGGGGATTTCTTGAACTCTCGGGCAATAGCGGCGTGAAGACTAGCCATCCGGACACAGCTCCGCGCCATATACTGAAAATGGTGCTCCATAGATACATCATCAGTAGAAATAAAGGTCTGAGGGAGAATATGCTGTTCAACCCAACCAAGAGCATCAAAATCCTTATCATTAAAACCGGCAAGCTCTTGAGAGGTCTTCTGCTTCTTGGGAGGAAGACCCGAGGATGAAGGAGGAGAAGAGGTAGTAGGTCCAGAGGTCGGAGGATCTTGATTTATAGGTCGGAACTGGGGAGTCGGAATAGTCTTCGACCGAGTAGTGACACCCACAGTAGTCTTCTTCGGAGAAGATCGGGCAGAAGCTTCCCCAGCCTCGATATTTCGAGCAGCCACAGACTTCTTCGTCCGACGAAGGTACTTCATGGAATCCGCCTGAGAAGACATCTCTGCAGAAATAAAAAGAAAAGGATTACCACAACAGAAATTCCACCAAAACAAAGCAAAGCCAAAATACTGAAAAAAAATGAATCTCGGAAGAGGCCGGGAACTACCTAACTCGGAACGGAGAAGGCTTGGATCTCCCAACATTTTCTTCGTGTCCAAGTGAGGTGCCCGACCCCATAAACTGCTTACCACACCCACAAAAGCCTGCTCCACCTCATCTAGACTCTCAAAGGTATACTTAGTAGACACTACATTCTCCTACCAACAAAGAGGAAAGGAAGGCTCCCCACTCTCATCTAGAAAGAAAGGTCGGACGTCTCCAGTAGCCCGAACCTTGAAATAAAAGTTCTTAAAATCGTGAAAGGACTCATCATACAGGGTACAAAACTTCCTTCCCTGGTTAGCCCTAAAAGAGACCCAAGATACCTTTCCTCCACCCGACCCCGGCTTCGTCAACACAAACAAATAGGAAAAAAGAGAAATAGAGGGAGCAACGCCCAAAAACTGACACAAAAGTTGAAACAGCTTTAAAAACGCCCAAGAATTTGGATGGAGCTGCGTAGGGGCAAGATTACAAGACCATAACACCTCGGACTCCAGATCGGTAAAGGGAAGTCGGACACTCAGCTTAGAGAAAAAACAATCATAAGCATAAAAGAAGAGCTTCTCGGAACTATCTAGGGGCGGGAAGCACACTCTCTCCTCGGAATCCGGGGCTACTAGTTCATAATCCCTCTCAGACTCTCTATTCTCACATATGCTACAATGCCTACGGAACCTAACTAGATACTCAGAATCTACCACAGAAGGGACTCTTAGAGGAGAAGGGTCTACCCAATCAAGACCACATGGAATTTTAGTCGACATCGCTTGAAGAACCTTTCGAGACATAAAATTCTTACCTACAAAGAAGAATACAACAGCAAGCAAAAATCACATAAAGAAGACAGCGAAAACCCATTCAGCAAAGCAAGGAACAAAAACACCAGAAAAACAAAAAAGAGCCCCCCCCCATAAAAACAACAGCAATGGCGGCGCCTCTTTTTGGGGCAACCCAGGCATAAAGAAAAAGAAACAAACAAGAGCCACACAAAGAAACAGAAGCATATGATCACAAGAAAAGAGAAACATGAGAACTAACCTGGAAGAAGAAACGAAGACAAAGAGCTCCGAAGCAAGGAGAGCGAAACGACGGCACAGAGGAAACCCCGGAAAGACACAGAAAGATTCGTAAAAACAGAACAAAGAAGAAGAAGAAGCAGTGTTCGTAAAAACATAAGAAAAAACAAAATGCAGAAAAGAGGAAGGGAGCAAATAAATAAAGCCTTCACAGAGCCCGAAACGGAAATCGAGGAAAAACGGTAAAAAGCAATAAATGCAGAAACGGCCATTTTTGAATTTTGAAAAAGCTACTATGCCCGAGCACGACCTCCCGAAAAAGGACGAACTCGGGCAGGGGCACTGTTCATACCCTGACCGAGGTCCTCCAACCCGGCAAACTCATAAGAAGTCGGACCTCGGACAATAGGCAAAGAAGGCCCATCAAAAGGAACGCAGCCCAAAAGCCTAAAGGCCGAAAAGGCCTAGGTAAGGCGGTTCCACAAAGATAGAGATAAAACTCCCAAAAGATAAGATAAGATAAGAATATCTTATCCAGGGGAGATCACCGCCAACTACTATAAATACACTGGAGCACCCAGGTATGGCATTCCATTCCAAATCTACATATATCTGCTTGAACCCATGCTAACTTAAGCATCGGAGTGTCATTGCAGGTACAACCACCAACCGTTCCGCACATCAAAGCTCGGGTCACTGAACCCCCCACCTCGGGCCTTTCCAGACGACCGAGCTGCACGTTTCAGGCAAACCCACGGAACAGCTTGCTTCAAGCCGTCAATCTCCGTGGGATCGACCCTTACTCACGTAAGGTATTACTTGGACGACCCAGTGCACTTGCTGGTTAGTTGTGCACAGTTGTGAAAAGTGTGATCACAATTCTGGTGATTGTTTGAGTTTGGATAACTGACGGTTCATCTTGTTGCTTAGATTAGGTAATTTCGTTTTATGTTTAAGCTCTCTTTTATTTTTATTTTCTAAAAAAATAAAAATACAAAAAAATTTAATAAAATCATAAAAACCAAAAATATTTTTTGTGTTTCTTGTTTGAGTCCAATGTTAAATTTTAAGTTTGGTGTCAATTGCATGCTTCAATTTTTCTTAATTTTTGAAAACATATGCATTGTGTTCTTCATTGATCTTCAAGTTGTTCTTGATGATTTTTCTTGTTCTGATCTTTAAATTCTCCTGTTTTGTGTCTTTTCTTGTTTTTCATATGCATTTCAAATCCATAGTATCTAAACATTAAAAAATTTCTAAGTTTGGTGTCTTGCATATCTTTCTTTTCTTAAAAATTTTCAAAAATATGTTCTTGATGTTCATCATGATCTTAAAGTGTTCTTGGTGTTCATCTTGACATTCAAAGTGTTCTTGCATGCATTACTTGTTCTGATCTTAATTTTTCAAGTTTTGTGTCATTTTGTTGTTTTTCTCTCTCCTCATTAAAAAATTCAAAAAAAATAAAAAATATCTCTTTTCAAGTAAATAATACAGAGAAATGAAGATTCAGAACATACAGCAGAGGAATCACAGAGAAAAAGCTGGGCGTTTAGAAAAACGCCCAATAAGAAAGGAATTATGGCGTTAAACGCCAGCCAGGGTATTTGGATGGGCGTTAAATGCCCAAAGAGGTAGCATTATGGGCGTTAAACGCCAGAATGGATAGCATCCTAGGCGTTTAACGCCAGGATGACACAGGGGAGGGAATTTCGATTCAAATTCAAATTTTTTTCAAATTTTCGTGTTTTAATTCATGATTTTGAAATCTTATCTTTCTTTTTTAATGCTTTTGAAAATTTTAAAACTAATTTTTCAAAAAAAATCTTTTTCTTAAATTTTCAAAAAAAAATCCTTGCTAACAATTAATGTTTTGATTCAAAAATTTCAAGTTTGTTACTTTCTTGTTAAGAAAGGTTCAATCTTTGAATTCTAGAATCATATCTTTTAGTTTCTTGTTAGTCATGTCATCAATTTTAAAAATCAAATCTTTTTAATTCCCCTTTTAATTTTCTTTTCAATCATATGTTTTCAATCATGTCCTTTTTCAATCAGATCTTTTCAATCATATCTTTTTTTTAAAAAATTTTAATTTCAAAATCTTTTTTTAACTTCTTATCTTTTTCAAAATTTATTTTCAAATCTTTTTCACTTCTCATTTTTGAAAATCACTAACCCTTTTTTCAAAAATCTTTTTAATTAACTAATTGTTTTAAATTCTAATTTTATGTTATTTCTTTTAAATTTTTGAAAACTCTTTCTCTCTCATCTCCTTCTATTTATTTTATTTAATTGCTAACATTTCTCCTCCACTCATCTAAAAAAAATTTCGAACTCACCTCCTCTCTCTTCTCATTCTTCTACTCCTTTTCCTCTGACACATCAAGGAGTCTCTATATTGTGACATAGAGGATTCCAATATTCCCTTTGTTCTCTTCTTTTTTATATGAGCAGAAACAGGGATAAAAACATTCTTATTGAAGCTGATCCTGAACCTGAAAGGACTCTGAAGAGGAAGCTAAGAGAAGCTAAAGCATAGCACTCTGGAGAGGACCTTTCAGAGAATTTCGAACAAAGAAGTAGACATGGCAGCCGAACCCAACAACAATGCAAGAGATGCAAGGAAAATGATTGGTGACTATACTGCACCAACTTCCAACTTCTATGGAAAAAGCATCTTAATTCCTGCCATTGGAGCAAACAACTTTGAGCTTAAGCCTCAATTAGTTTCTCTAATGCAGTAAAATTACAAGTTTCGTGGACTTCCATCGGAAGATCCTCATCAGTTCTTAGCTGAATTCTTGCAGATCTGTGATACTGTTAAGACCAATGGGGTTGATCTCGAGGTCTATAAACTTATGCTTTTCCCCTTTACTGTGAGAGATAGAGCTAGAACATGGTTGGACTCACAACCTAGAGAAATCCTGAACTCTTGGAACAAGTTGGTCGATGCCTTCTTGACCAAATTCTTTCTACCTCAAAAGATGAGCAAGCTTAGAGTGGACGTCCAACCCTTCAAATAGAAGGAAGGTGAATCCCTCTAAGAAGCTTGGAAAAGATACAAGCAATTAACCAAAAGGTGTCCTTCTGACATACTCCCCGAATGGAGCATCATATGTATATTCTATGATGGTCTGTCTGAATTGTCCAAGATGTCATTAGACCACTCTGCTGGTGGATCTCTTCATCTAAAAACCCCTGCAAAAGCCCATGATTTTATTGAGATGGTTGCAAATAACCAGTTCATGTACACTTTTGAAAGAAATCCTGTGAATAATGGGATGACTCAGAAGAAAGGAGTTCTTGAGATTGATACTCTGAATGCCATATTGGCTCAAAACAAAATATTGACTCAGTAAGTCAATATGATTTCTCAGAATCTGACTGGATTACAAGCTGCATTCGACAGTGCTAAAGAAGCCTCCTCAGAAGGAGAATCTTATGACCCTGAGAATCCTGCAATGGAAGAGGTGAATTACATGGAAGAATCCTATGGAAACACCTATAATTCTTTATGGAGGAATCATCCAAATTTCTCATGGAAGGATCAACAGAAGTTTCAACAAGGCTTCAACAACAATAATGGTGGGAGAAATAGGTTTGGCAATATTAAGCCTTTCCCATCATCTTCTCAGTAACAGACAGAGAATTCTGAGCAGAGTCTCTCTGGCTTAGTAAACATAGTCTCTGATCTATATAAAACTACTCTCAGTTTCATGAATGAAACAAGGTCCTCCATCAGAAATTTAGAGGCACAAGTATGTCAGCTGAGTAAAAGAGTTACTGAAACTCCTCCTAGTACTCTCCCAAGTAATACAGAAGAGAATCCCAAAAGATAGTGTAAGGCTATAACCATAACCAAAATGGCCGAACCTGAAGAGAGTGAAAAGGCAGTGATTCCCAATGAGGAAGACCTCAAGGGACGTCCACTGACCATTAAGGAGTTCCCTATTGAAGAACCAAAGGAATCCGAGGCTCATACAGAGACTATAGAGATTCCACTGAACTTACTTTTGCCATTCATGAGCTCTGATGAGTATTCTTCCTCTGAGGAGGACGAAGACACTGTTGAATAGAAAGTTGCTCAGTATCTAGGAGCAATCATGAAGCTGAATGCCAAGTTATTTGGTAATGAGACTTGGGAGGATGAACCTCCATTGCTCATCAATGAACTGAATACCTTGATTCAGCAGATATTACCTCAGAAGAAACCGGATCCCAGAAAGTTCTTAATACCTTGCACCATAGGCACCATGACCTTTGAGAAGGCTCTGTGTGACCTGGGGTCAGGTATCAATCTCATGCCACTCTCTGTAATAGAGAAACTAGGGATCTTTGAGGTACAAGCTACAAGAATCTCACTAGAGATGGCAGACAAATCAATGAAACAGGCTTATGGATTTGTAGAGGATGTTTTAGTGAAGGTTGAAGGCCTCTACATCCCTACTGACTTCATAATCCTGGACACTTGGAGGAATGAGGATGAATCCATCATCCTTGGAAGACCCTTCCTAGCCACAGCAAGGGCTGTGATTGATGTGGACAGAGGAGAGTTAGTCCTTCAATTGAATAAGGACTACCTTGTGTTTAGGGCTCAAGGATCTTCCTCTGTACCCATGGAGAGGAAGCATGAAAAGCTTCTCTCAATATAGAGTCAAGTAGAGCCTCCACACTCAAACTCTAAGTTTGGTTTTGGGAGGCCACAACCATGCTCTGAGCATCTGTGAAGCTCTATAGGAGCTTCCTGTCAAGCTATTGACATTAAAAAAGCGCTTATTGGGAGGCAACCCAATTTTATTTATCTATATTAATTACTTTTTCATTTTATTTTCTAGTGTTAGTCTTTGTTTTCTTTAGGATGATGATCATGTGAAGTCACAAAAACAGCTGCAGAATTAAAGCAAAATCAAAAATAGCATCAAAAATAGCACACCCTGGAAGACGAGCTTACTGGCGTTTAAACACCAGTAAGGATAGCAAATTGGGCGTTTAACGCCCCGTCTGGCACCATTCTGGGTGTTAAACGCCAGAAATGGCACACAGACTGGCATTTAATGCCAGAAAAGGGTGTCTGGTGTCTGAATGGCGTTAAACGCCAGTAAGGGTAGCAGAATGGGCGTTTAACGCCCAGTCTGGCAGCATTCTGGGCGTTAAACACTAGCATTGGCAGCCAGACTGGTGTTTAATGCCAGAAATGGGCATTAGCCTGGCGTTTAACGCCAGAAATGCCACACAGAGGGCGTTTAAACGCCAGAAAGGTGCAAGGATGAAAAATCCTTGACACCTCAGGATCTGTAGACCCCACAGGATCCCTACCTACCCCAACTCATTCTCACTCCTCTTCACACATTTCCATAACACCCTTCCCCAAACACCATTCACCTATCAAATCATACCCTCTTCCCAAAAATTTTTTCACCACTCACATCCATCTACTATTTCCCATCATACAACCCACCTACCCCCACCCACTCAAATTCAAACCATTTCCCTCCCAAACCCAACTCCTATCACACGGATTCCCTCTCTCTCTTACCCTATATATACCCCTCCTTACTCCTTCATTTTCACACATCACAAACACTCCAAACCCCCTTTGGCCGAACCACTCCTCCACCTCCATCTCCTCTATTTCTTCTTCTTCTACTCCTTTCTTTCTTCTTTTGCTCGAGGACGAGCAAACCTTTTAAGTTTAGTGTGAAAAAAGCGTTGCTTTTTGTTTTTTTTTTCATAACCATTAATGGAACCTAAGCCCGGAAAAACCTCTAGAAAGAGGAAAGGGAAGGCAATTGCTTCCACCTACGAGTCATAGAAGATGGAGAGATTCATCTCAAAGGTCCATCAAGACCACTTTTATGAAGTTGTGGCCAAGAAGAAGGTGATCATCGAGGTCCCCTTCAAGCTCAAAAAGAGCGAATATCCAGAGATTCGACAAGAGATTCAAAGAAGAGGTTGGGAAGCTCTCACCCACCCCATCCAACAAGTCAGAATCTTAATAGTTCAAGAGTTCTATGCTAATACATGGATCACTAAGAACCATGATCAAAGTGTGAACCCGAACCCAAAGAATTGGCTCACAATGGTTCGGGGAAACTATTTAGATTTCAGTCTGGAAAATGTGAGATTGGCATTCAACTTGCTAATGATGCAAGGAGATCTTCATCCTTTCACAAGAAGGGTCAACTTTGATCAAAGGTTGGACCAAGTTCTCATGGACATCTGTGTAGAAGGAGCCCAATGGAAGAAAAACTCCAAAGGCAAACTGGTTCAACTGAGAAGGCTTGACCTCAAACCCATGGCTAGAAGATGGTTAGAGTTCATCCAACGCTCTATCATTCCTACTAGCAACCGATCCGATGTAACTGTGGATCGGGCTATCATGATCTATAGCATCATGATTGGAGAGTAAGTGGAAGTTCATGAGATCATACCTCTAGAACTATACAAGGTGGCTGATAAACCCTCCACTGCAGTAAGGTTAGCCTTTCCTCATCTCATCTGTCACCTATGCAATTTAGCCAGAATTGTCATAGAGGAAGACATCCTCATTGAAGAGGACAAGTCCAGCACTAAAAAGAGGATGGAGCTAACAAGAGAGGCCACTCATGGACCTCATCAAAAGCATGAGAAAGTCCCTCATCAAGAAATCCCTGAGATGCCTCAAGGGATGCATTTTTCCCCACACAACTATTGGGAGCAACTCAACACCTCTTTAGGAGATTTGAGTTCCAACATGGAACAACTAAGGATGGAGCATCAAGAGTACTCCATTATCCTCCATGAAATTAGAGAGGACCAAAGAGCCATGAGGGAAGAGGAACAAAGGCAAGGAAGAGATATTGAGGAGCTTAAGCACTCCATAGGATCTTTAAGAGGAAGAATTAGCCGCCATCAGTAAGGTGGACCCGTTCTTTAATTTCCTTGTTATTTGTTTTTCTGTTTTTTTCTTTTCTTGTGCTTTATGTTTTGTCTATGTTTGTGTCTTTATTACATGATCATTAGTGTCTAGTGTCTATGTCTTGAAGTTATGAATGTCCCATGAATCCTTCACCTTTCTTAAATGAAAAATGTTTCTAATTGCAAAAGAACAAGAAGTACATGAATTTCAAATTCTATCTTGAAATTAGTTTAATTATTTTGATGTAGTGGCAATACTTTTTGTTTTCTGAATGAATGCTTGAACAGTGCATATTTTTTATAGTGAAGTTTATGAATGTTAAAATTGTTGGCTCTTGAAAGAATAATGAAAAAAAGAGAAATATTATTGATAATCTAAAAAAATCATAAAATTGATTCTTGAAGCAAGAAAAAGCAATGAAAAATACAAAGCTTACGAAAAAAAAAAAGAAAGAAAGAAAAAGAAAAAGCAAGCAGAAAAAGCCAGTAACCCTTTAAACTAAAAGGCAAGGGTAAAGAGGATCCACGGCTTTGAGCATCAGTGGATATGAGGGTCCAAAGGAATAAAATCCTGGCCTAAGCGGCTAAATCAAGTTGTCCCTAACCATGTGCTTGTGTCATGAAGGTCCAAGTGAAAAGCTTGGGACTGAGTGGTTAAAATCATGATCCAAAGCAAAAGAGTGTGCTTAAGGACTCTGGACACCTCTAACTGGGGACTCTAGAAAAGCTGAGTCACAATCTGAAAAGGTTCACCCGGTTATCACTACAAGACTTTTGTTTATTTGTGGCGGTTTTTTCTCCTCTTTGTGGAGGTTTTAAACCCCCACAAAAAGATTTGTGGCAGTTTAAAAACCTCCAAAATTTGAAGTGCCACGAGCTTATTTGTGGCAGTTTTTCACAACTCCCACAATGCATTTAGTGGTGGTTTTCTATCCTTTTATGGGGGTTCTGTGCTGGCATTTTGTCACAGTTTTTAGTTAATGTTTGTGGCGGTTCAAAACCCCTCAAAAAGAATTTCGCATTTAAAAAAAAAATGGTTATTCTGTGGGGGTTTCAAACATCACAAACCTGTCAATATTATTTTTAAAAAATTAATTTCGATGTTAGAATTATATTATTACACTATTGATCATTTACTATTTAAAAGAATATTTAAGCAAGGCATTAGAAATATAGAAGAAAATTAAAATATTACATATTTGAACAAAAAAAATACTTTAAAACAAAATCAGATGAATAATTGGTTATCAATCATTAACATTTAGTCAGTTATAAATGGTTGCTTGCTTAGGCACACTGCAATTGCATAGCAGTGATGCAAAGAATATAAATCTAAAGTCCTAAAGCCTATGATCGTTATTTAAACATTGATAATGGAGAAGCATAGTTCTTTAGTTGTGTACTTACAGTGTGCTAGTAATGGCTATGCTAAGGTGAGACTTATCTTCTGAAAACAATCTAGTAAGACCAAAATCCACAATCTTTGGTGTGAAGTCATTGTCTAGCAGAATGTTGCTTAATTTTATGTCTCTATGAATGATTCTAACATGCAACTCTTCATGAAGATAGGCCAGGCCCTTAGCAATTCCTAGTATGATCTTGTACGTCACTTCCCAGTCAATGGTTGGAAATCCTCCTAGCTGCAATAAATGAAAGGTGAAGTAAATAACCAAAACCAAATTAAGAAGGTTTGCATTTATCCACAAATTAAATTATTTTTGAGAACAGGCACAGTTTAATAATGAAATAATTCATGCACTTACCATTTACCATATGCAACAACTAGCTAGTAAGAACTAACTCAAATTAAAGTGCAATTAATGCATACTTGCTTTTGCTTCCATGAGTATCCATCGCTGTAAAATTCCTCCATGAAAACATTATACTTTTTATAAATATTCTTACATGGTTATAAGAGGTAAAGATCCATAGAGCATCCTTTACCAATCTTTTAGTTTGCTTGATTGCAGAGATATGGATACCTCTCTTTGCCCATTCAAATTCATCCCACTCACTAGCCTGCCCATCATAGTGAAACAATACAATTGTGAAGTTTGAAGAGAACTATGATAATCAAAGAGAGGCACAAAAAGCAATGGTTAGTGGATGAACCCAGATTACAATACTGATTGATGATGGAAGGGAGAAACTGAAATTACCTTTTGCATTGCAGCATTAATGTTGTATCTTTGATTATATCCAACAGTAAAGGTTACAAGATACTTTGGCTTAATAATTATGTCATGTACCCAGATTTGTAGCAAACTTTAGCAAAAGAACCAGAATTCATCAGAACATAATAATTCTTACACTGGTGCGGTAGTACCAACAGTAGCACCAAAAATGCCTTCAAGCAACATGCCTATATCCTGTTCTGAAGAGGTTGAAAATCATAATTCAAAGTCCTGTATTAATATATGAATGGCATGATACTGATTTAGTTGTTAGAAGACGAAGAAGATGAGGAAAACTTCACCTGAAGCCCAATACTTTGGCTGAGCACATGGGCTGGAGGTGGTGTTGCACCAGAGATTCTGGCTGCTGCAAAGAAAGTCCCAGTTAACTGCATCAAAAAATTCAAAATTTCATTAAATATAAGAATCTTCAGTGATTAGTTGAAATTATTACTAAAAAGAACAGTTGGCAGACCTCTGCAGATGTGACAAGTGCAGCTCCCATCATCCCAAAGACATGACTCGCTCTGAATATTAGAGTACCCCACTGAAATGGCTATGGAATTTTAATCTTAGAATAGAAACAATGTTATATATCCAAAAAACTATGGCTATAAAGTTATCATTTAGAGCTGCTAGTATCCAAATTCCAAACATACCAAGGATTTATAAACCTAGAATTTCAATGGAGCAGGTTCATTGGCCCCTTCCAAATTTAAGCATCCACAAACTTCCAAAAATCATTTAATTTTGTTCATTAAACTGTGCCCATCGGTCGTATCCACAAACTTTATAAACTATGCCTGATCCACCTTGTCCTAGCTTATTCACATCATTGAAGTAATTTGTAGCTTTTTCAAGGATTTTATATGCCATATTTATCTTGGACCTGTTCACTCTATCCAACAGTGCACCAAACTGTAAGCTATATGAAATAGAAATAACATTGCACTAAATGTTAGTATTAGTAGTTTGACTAAACAACCAAAAATTAGATAGATAATTAGATAGATAACAAAATGACACCTCTTCTTCTCTTGAGTAAATTCTTCCTTGCAAAGTAAACAAATTTTGCAACATCCAGAACAAGAGCCAGGGCAGCAAAGATGCAACTAGAATTATAGCTAGCTTGCGACATCCTATCATACAATAACATTTTTGTTACCCACAAAATACAAGAAAGAATCTCAAAGAGCATTCTTGTACTTTGACTCACCATGATTCCCAGATGCAGAAGCAATAGTGGTTGAATTGTAATAAAACTTGTGTGAGGAATACTTCATGTAACAACCAGTATTCAGTGCCCTCTCTTCTTTGGGAGGACATGAACCAATTCTAGTTACAGTAACAAATTTCCAGCACTGAGCCAGATGAAGCTGATAAAAGCAAGGACCAACCATGAGAACTAGAAATTGTAGATTGATTCATATACATAATTTAAGCAAACAAAGATGTAATTATAGGTAAGTCTGCTTGAAAGTTTAGGCAAACCTGAAATGCACGGGAGAATAAGTTCGGAAGAGGACGTAAGATTTGTTCATGTTTACTTCTCTGTCAATCCAATCAATCATCGTCTCCACCAATATTCTGAACCCATATGTTATGGTCAAATTCATGTTCACTTCCTCTCCTATTTGGAAGTAACAATCTCTAAGTAACAAAAGCAGTCCAAAATCAAAGTCACAAATAATTCCAACTTTAACCATGACTGGCATTGCAAAAAGCTCATACAAATAAAGAGTGAAAGCTCAATTTGATTTCTCAATAAGAGTGAAAGCTCAATTGTCAAAAAGTTCATAAAAATAAAGATCCTAGTTCAGTTCATGAAAACCTTTACAAAGTAGGAACAAATCCTCACCTCAATGACTCAGAACGACATGAGAATTAGTTCCATGAGATTTGATAGCTTCGATCGCATTATCGCAGCTTCAATCGAAGCTTCTAGAGTCTTTCGCTCGCTCACCTTCCAGATCTACTTAGCCTGCACCACCGAATTTGTGCCAAACCGTGCTCTGAGTGCTTCAAGCAGCTGGAGCAAAAGTAGAACCAGCGGCAGCACCCGCTGGGAAAGACAACTCAGAAGCGGCAGATCTAAAGCATTACTATCCCGAGAGGCGAGAGCTCCACGAATTGAGAGGCTCCACGATCACCTCGTCCTCCATTCATAACTCCACTGGCGATGCTTTGATGGAGGATACATGGCGGCAACGGCGGTGATGAGCGGATATTTTATATGCTTTTTGGGGGTAATTTCATGTAGAATTTAGTATGTTTTAGTTAGTTTTTAGTATAATTTTATTAGTTTTTATGCAAAATTCATATTTCTGGACTTTACTATGAGTTTGTGTGTTTTTCTATAATTTCAGGTATTTTCTGGCTGAAATTGAGGGAGCTGAGCAAAAATCTGATTCAGGCTGAAAAAGAACTGCTAATGTTGTTGGATTCTAACCTCCCTGCACTCGGAATGGATTTTTTGGAGCTACAGGAGTCCAATTGGGGCACTCTTAATTTGGTTGGAAAGTAGACATCCAGGGCTTTCCAGCAATATATAATAGTTTATACTTTGCGTGAAGATAGACGACGCAAACTGGCGTTCAATGCCAGTTCCATGTTGCAGTCTGGCGTTCAGTGCCAGAAACAGGTTGCAAGTTAGAGTTTAGCGCTAGAAACAGGTTACAACCTGGCGTTCAACTCCAGAAACAGCCCACGCACGTGAGAAGCTTAAGTCTCAGCCCCAGCACACACCAAGTGGGCCCCAGAAGTGGATTTCTACACCATTTATCTTAGTTTACTCATTTTCTGTAAACCTAGGTTACTAGTTTAGTATTTAAACAACTTTTAGAGACTTATTTTGGATCTCATGACATTTTTAGATCTGAATTTTTATACTCTTTGACGGCATGAGTCTCTAAACTCCATTGTTGGGGGTGAGGAGCTCTGCAGCGTCTCGATGAATTAATGCAATTATTTCTGTTTTCCATTCAAACATGCTTGTTCCTATCTAAGATGTTCATTCATGCTTCACTATGAAGAAGGTGATGATCCGTGACACTCATCACCTTCCTCAATCCATGAACGTGTGCCTGACAACCACCTCCGTTCTACATCAGATTGAATGGGTATCTCTTAGATTTCTTAATCAGAATCTTCGTGGTATAAGCTAGAATTGATGCGGCATTCATGAGAATCCGAAAAGTCTAAACCTTGTCTGTGGTATTCCGAGTAGGATTCAAGGATTGAATGGTTGTGACGAGCTTCAAACTCGCAATTGTTGGGCATGATTACAAACGCAAAAGAATCAGTGGATTCTATTCTGACATGATCGAGAACCAACAGATGATTAGCCGTACTGTGACAGAGCATTTGGACCATTTTCACTGAGAGGATGGGAAGTAGCCATTGACAACGGTGACACCTGGTGGACGAAATTGTGATTCCTTTGTTATTGTATTTTGTAAAATTCATTGCTTTTCATTCCCTGGCAATGGCGCCAAAAACATGATGCCAATACCATGGTTCACAACTCCGTTCAACTTAACCAGCAAGTGTACTGGGTCATCAAAGTAATACCTTACGTAAGTAAGGGTCGATCCCACAGAGATTGTTGGTATGAAGCAAGCTATGGTCACCTTGTAAATCTCAGTTAGGCAGATTGAATAGTTTTGGGTTTCGAAAATTAATAATAAAAAGAAAATAAAAGGGATAGAAATACTTATGTAAATTAATAGTGGGAATTTCAGATAAGTGTATGGAGATGCTGTGCTCCTCTTGAATCTCTACTTTCCTATTACATTCATCCAATCCTTCTTACTCCTATCCATGGCAAGCTGTATGTAGGGCATCACCGTTGTCAGTGGCTACATCCTATCCTCTCAGTGAAAACGTTCCTATGCTCTGTCACAGCACGGCTAATCAGCTGTTGGTTCTCGATCATGTTGGAATAGGATCCATTGATCCTTTTGCGCTTGTCATCACGCCCAGCAATCGCGAGTTTGAAGCTCGTCACAGTCATTCAATCCCAGAATCCTACTCGGAATACCACAGACAAGGTTTAGACTTTCCGAATCCTCATGAATGCCGCCATCTATCTAGCTTATACCACGAAGATTCTGTTAGGGAATCTAAGAGATATGCGCCCGGCCTAGAGTAGAACGGAAGTGGTTGTCAATCACGCGCGTTCATAGGTGAGAATGATTATGAGTGTCACGGATCATCACATTCATCAAAGTTAAGTGTAGTGTATATCTTGGAATAAGAATAAAAGAGAATTGAATAGAAAGTAATAGTAATTGTATTGAAACTTGAGGTACAGCAGAGCTCCACACCCTTAATCTATGGTGTGCAAAAACTCCACTGTTGAAAATACATAAGTAAAAGGTTCAGGCATTGCCGAATGGCCAGCCCCCAAAACGTGATCACAGGATTCAAAATACAATCCAGGATCCCGGATTATGATAGTCAAAAGTTCTATTTATAATAAACTAGCTCCTAGGGTTTACATGAGTAAGTGATTGATGCATAAATCCACTTCCGGGGCCCACTTGGTGTATGTTTGGGCTGAGCTTGATCTATCCACGAGCTGAGACTTTTATTGGAGTTGAACTCCAAGTTATGACGTGTTTTGGGCGTTCAACTCCAGATCATGACGTGTTTCTGGCGTTTAACTCCAGACAGCAGCATGTACTTGGCGTTCAACACCAAGTTACGTCGTCAATTTCCGAATAAAGTATAGACTATTATATATTGCTGGAAAGCTCTGGATGTCTACTTTCCAACGCCGTTAAGACCGCGCCATTTGGAGTTTTGTAGCTCCAAAAAATCTATTTCGAGTGCAGGGAGGTCAGATTCCAACAGCATCAGCAGTCCTTTTGTCAGCCTTTTTCAGAGTTTTGCTCAAGTCCCTCAATTTCAGCCAGAAATTACCTGAAATCACAGAAAAACACACAAACTCATAGTAAAGTCCAGAAATGTGAATTTAACATAAAAACTAATGAAAACATCCCTAAAAGTAGCTTGAACTTACTAAAAACTACCTAAAAACAATGCCAAAAAGCGTATAAATTATCCGCTCATCACAACACCAAACTTAAATTGTTGCTTGTCCCCAAGCAACTGAAAATTAAATAGGATAAAAAGAAGAGAATATACTATAAATTTCAGAATATCAATGAATATTAATTATAATTAGATGAGCGGGACTTGTAGTTTTTTGCTTCTGAACAGTTTTGGCATCTCACTTTTTCCTTTGAAGTTCAGAATGATTGGCTTCTCTAGGAACTTAGAATTTCGGATAGTGATATTGATTCTCCTAGTTAAGTATGTTGATTCTTGAACATAGCTACTTATGAGTCTTGGCCATGGCCCTAAGCACTTTGTTTTCCAGTATTACCACCGGATACATAAATGCCACAGACACATAACTGGGTGAACCTTTTCAGATTGTGACTCAGCTTTGCTAGAGTCCCCAGTTAGTGGTGTCCAGAGCTCTTAAGCACACTCTTTTTGCTTTGGATCATGACTTTAACCACTCAGTCTCAAGCTTTTCACTTGGACCTTCATGACACAAGCACATGGTTAGGGACAGCTTGGTTTAGCCACTTAGGCCTGGATTTTATTTCCTTGGGCCCTCATATCCATTGATGCTCAAAGCCTTGGATCCTTTTTACCCTTGCCTTTTGGTTTTAAGGGCTATTGGATTTTTCTGCTTGCCTTTTCTTTTTCTTTCTATTTTTTTCGCCACTTTTTTTTTCGCAAGCTTTTGCTATTCACTGCTTTTTCTTGCTTCAAGAATCAATTTCATGATTTTTCAGATTGTCAATAACATTTCTCCTTGTTCATCATTCTTTCAAGAGCCAACAATTTTAACATTCATAAACAACAAGATCAAAAGACATATGCACCGTTCAAGCATTCATTCAGAAAACAAAAGTATTGTCACCACATCAATATAATTAAATTAAATTCAAGGATAAATTCGAAATTCGTGTACTTCTTGTTCTTTTGAATTAAAACATTTTTTTTAAGAGAGGTGAAGGATTCATGGATTTTATTCATAGCTTTAAGACATAGTTACTACATACTAATGATCATGAAATAAAGACACAAAACATAGATAAACAGAACATTAAAAACCGAAAACAGAAAGAAATAAAGAACAAGGAATGAATCCACCTTTAGTGGCGTCTTCTTCTTGAAGGACCAATGATGTTCTTAAGCTCTTCTATGTCCCTTCCTTGCCTTTGTTGCTCCTCCCTCATTGCTCTTTGATCTTCTCTTATCTCTTGGAGAATAATGGAGTGCTCATGATGTTCCACCCTTAATTGTTCAACATTGTGGCTCAAATCTTCTAAGGAGGTGTTGAGTTGTTCCCAATAGTTGTTGGGAGGAAAGTGCATCCCTTGAGGCATCTCAAGGATTTCTTGATGATGAGCTTCCTCATGCATCTCTTGAGAACCGTAGAGGGTCTCTCTTGCTTGCTCCATCCTCTTCTTGGTGATGGGCTTATCCTCTTCAATGAGGATGTCTCCTTCTATGATAACTCTAGCTGAGTAACATAGATGGCAAATAAGGTAAGGGAAAGCTAGCCGTGCCATGGTGGAGGGCTTGTCGGCTATTTTGTAGATTTCATTGGAGATGACCTCATGAACTTCTACTTCCTCTCCAATCATGATGCTATGAATCATGATGGCCCGATCCACAGTAACTTCAGATCAGTTGCTAGTAGGAATGATGGAGCGTTGAATGAACTCCAACCATCCTCTAGCCACAGGCTTGAGGTCCAGTCTTCTTAGTTGGACTGGCTTGCCTTTGGAGTCTCTCTTCCATTGAGCTCCTTCCACACATATGTCCATAAGGACTTGGTCCAACCTTTGATTAAAGTTGACCCTTCTAATGTAGGGACGTTCATCTTCTTGCATCATGGGCAAATGGAACACCAATCTCACATTCTCCGGACTAAAATCTAAGTATTTCCCCCGAACCATTGTGCGATAATTCTTTGGATTCGGGTTCATACTTTGATCATGGTTCCTAGTGATCCATGCATTGGCATAAAACTCTTGAACCATTAAGATTCCGACTTGTTGCATGGGGTTGGTTAGGACTTCCCAACCTCTTCTTCGGATTTCATGTCGGATCTCCGGATACTCATTTTTCTTGAGCTTGAAAGGGACCTCAGGGATCACCTTCTTCTTTGCCACAACATCATAGAAGTGGTCTTGATGGCTTTTGGAGATGAATCTTTCCATCTCCCATGACTCGGAGGTGGAAGCCTTTATCTTCCCTTTTCCTTTTCTAGAGGATACTCCGGCCTTAGGTGCCATTGATGGTAATGGAAAAACAAAAAAAGCCTATGCTTTTACCACACCAAACTTAAAATATTGTTCGCCCTCGAGCAATAGAGGAAAGAAGAGAAGAAGAAGAAGAAGAGAATATGGAGGAGAAGGGGAAGTGTAGGTTTGGTCAAGGTATGGAAGAGGGGGTTGTGTTGTGTGAAAATGAAGTAGAATGGAAGGGTATATATAGGGAGAGGGGAGAGTGAAGTTTCGGCCATATAGGGTGGGATTGGGTGGGAAAATGTTTTTGAATTTTGAAGGTAGGTGGGGTTTATGGGAAAGAGTGGATGGATGTGAGTGGTGAATGGGTGATTGGGGTTTATGGGGAAGAGTGGATGGATGTGAGTGGTGAAGGGGGTAATTGGGAAGAGAGATTGAGGTGATTGGTGAAGGGTATTGGGAAAGAGTGTTTATTGGGAAGAGAGATTCAGAGATTGAAGTTGTTGGGAAGTGTGACATGGGGAATACAAATCACAAAAATAGGATTAGGAGGTAAGGTGGGAATATAGTAGGTGGGGATCCTGTGGGGTCCACAGATCCTGAGGTGATCCTGTGGGGTCCACAGATCCTGAGGTGTCAAAGAATTCCATCCCTGCACCAAATAGGCATGTAAAATGCCTTTGCACACCATTCTGGCGTTTAAACGCCGTGTGGTGCACATTCTGGGCGTTCAACGCCCATGTAAAGCATGTTTCTGGCATTGAACGCCAGTTTCATGCTTGTTACTGGCGTTCAGCGCCAGCTTTTCTTCTCTAGGCACATTCCTAGCGTTCAGCGCCAGAATGTTGCTTGTTTCTGGCGTTCAGCGCCAGAATGATGCTCTATTCTGGCATTGAACGCCGGCCAGATGCATCTTACTGGCGTTGAACGCCAGCCTGTGCTTCCTCCAGGGTGTGAATTTTTTTCTTCTGTTGTTTTTTATTCTATTTTAAATTTTTATGATTTTTTCGTGACTCCTCATGATCATGTACCTAATAAAACACAAAATAACAATAAAATAGAATAAAATAAAAATTTAGATAAATAAAATTGGGTTGCCTCCCAACAAGCGCTTCTTTAATGTCAATAGCTTGACAGTGGCTCTCATGGAGTCACAAGGTGATCAGGTCAATGTTGTATAGTCCCAACACCAAACTTAGAGTTTGGATATGGGGTCTTAACACCAAACTTAGAGTTTGGTTGTGGCCTCACAACACCAAACTTAGAGTTTGACTGTGTGGGCTCTTCTTGACTCTGAACTGAGAGAAGCTCTTTATGCTTACTCTCTTCTGTCACAGAGGAATGGCCATGTGCCTTAAACACAAGGTAGTCCCCATTCAATTGAAGGACTAATTCACCTCTGTTGACATCTATCACAGCTCCTACTGTGGCTAGTAAAGGTCTTCCAAGGATGATGCAATCATCCTCTTCCTTCCTAGTGTCTAAGATTATGAAATCAGCAGGGATGTAAAGGCCTTCAACCTTTACTAACACGTCCTCTACTATTCCATAAGCTTATCTCAATGACTTGTCTGCCAGTTGTAATGAGAACAAGGCAAGTTGTACCTCAATGATCCCTAGCTTCTCCATTACAGAGAGTGGCATAAGATTTATCCCTGACCCCAGATCACACAGAGCTTTTTCAAAGATCATGGTGCCTATGGTACAAGGTATTAAGAACTTGCCAGGATCTTGTTTCTTTTGAGGCAGAATTTTCTGAATCCAAGTATCCAGTTCATTAATGAGCAAAGGAGGTTCACTTTCCCAGGTCTCATTACCAAATAACTTGGCATTCAGCTTCATGATAGCTCCTAAATATTGAGCAACTTGCTCTCCAGTCACATCTTCATCCTCTTCAGAGGAAGAATAGTCTTCAGAGCTCATGAATGGCAGAAGGAGATTTAATGGAATCTCTATGGTCTCTATATGAGCCTCAGATTCCTTTGGATCCTCAATAGGAAACTCCTTCTTGCTTGAGGGACGTCCCAAGAGGTCTTTCTCACTAGGATTTTCGTCCTCCTCCTCCCTTGTGCATTCGGCCATATTGACTATGTCAATGGCTTTGGACTCTCCTTTTGGATTCTCTTCTGTATTGCTTGGGAGAATACTGGGAGGAGTTTCAATGACTTTCTTACTCAGCTGGCCCACTTGTGCCTCCAGATTTCTAATGGAGGATCTTGTTTCACTCATGAAACTGAAAGTGGCCTTTGACAGATCAGAGACTATATTGGCTAAATTAGAAGTATTTTGTTCAGAATTCTCTGTCTGTTGCTGAGAAGATGATGGATATGGCTTGCTATTGCCCAGCCTATTGCGTCCACCATTATTAAAGCCTTGTTGATTCTTTTGTTGATCCTTCCATGAGAAATTTGGATGATTTCTCAATGATGGGTTATAGGTGTTTCCATAAGGTTCACCCATGTAATTAACCTCTGCCATGGCAGGGTTCTCAGGATCATAAGCTTCTTCAGAAGCTGCCTCTCTAGTACTGTTGGATGCATGTTGCCATCCATTCAGATTTTGAGAGATCATGTTGACTTGTTGAGTCAACACCTTGTTCTGAGCCAATATGGCATTCAGAGCATCAATTTCAAGAATTCCTTTCTTCTGAGGTATCCCATTATTCACGGAATTCCTCTCAGAAGTGTACATGAACTGGTTGTTTGCAACCATGTCAATGAGTTCTTGAGCCTCTTCAGGCGTTTTCTTCAGGTGAATAGATCCACATGCAGAATGGTCCAATGACATTTTCGAAAATTTAGAGAGACCATAATAGAATATATCTAATATGGTCCATTCTGAAAACATGTCAGATGGACATCTTTTGGTCAGCTGCTTGTATCTTTCCCAAGCTTCATAGAGGGATTCACCATCTTTTTGTTTGAAGGTTTGAACATCCACTCTCAGCTTGCTCAGCTTTTGAGGAGGAAAGAATTTATCCAAGAAGGCAGTGACCAGCTTATCCCATGAGTCCAAGCTATCCATGGGTTGTGAATCCAACCATATTCTAGCTCTGTCTCTTACAGCAAAAGGGAAAAGCATAAGTCTGTAGACTTCAGGATCAACTCCATTCGTCTTTACAGTCTCGCAGATCTGCAAGAATTCAGTTAAAAACTGATAAGGATCTTCAGATGGAAGTCCATAAAACTTGCAGTTTTGTTGCATTAAAGCAACTAGTTGAGGCTTAAGCTCAAAGTTGTTGGCTCCAATGGCAGGAATGGAGATGCTTCTTCCATCAAACTTGGACGTTGGCTTTGTGAAGTCACCAAGCATTCTCCTTGCATTATTATTATTTTCGGCTGCCATCTCCTTCTCTTGTTCCAATGTTTCTGAAAGGTTACTGTTCATACCCTGACCGAGCTCCTCCAACTCGGCAAAACCCACGAAAGGTCCGACCTCGTCCCAAGGCCCACGCCTGAGGTCGGACCTCGGACAAATAAAGCTAAGAAGGCCCATCAAAAGGAACGATGCCCAAAACCTAAAGGCCGAAAAGGCCTAGGAAAGGCAGTTCCGCAAAGATAGGGATAAAACTCCCGAAAGATAAGATAAGATAAGAATATCTTATCCAGGGAAGATCACGGCCAAAACTACTATAAATACACTGGAGCACCCAGGTATAAGATACATTCCACATTCTACACATATCTGCTTGGACCCATGCTAACTTAAGCATCGGAGTGTCATTGCAGGTACAACCACCAACCGCCAACACATCAGGCTCGGGTCCCTGACCCCCACCTCGGGCATCTCCAGACGACCGAGCTACACGTTTCAGGTAACCCCCGGAACATTGGCGCCGTTGCCGGGGACCTGGAAGTCATCCCTTTACCATGGCGGACGACCCTCTCAACAATGACCACGCTACATCAGAACAAGAGGAGAAAGTTGACACCGGAGAACGACCAGACAGCCCTCTGTCACCACGCACTCCAGGAGGAAACAAACAGAATCGCCCAAAGACATCACTCCCAAACAAGGATCCACAAAATACCGAAAGAGAAAAGAGCTCGGAAATTCTAGAAGCGGTTCGGGCACAACAAAACCGACTGAAACAACTCGAAGAGGACATAAAAAAGCAAAAAGAAACTGAACAAGATCTGAGAAGGGAGGCTCGCAAGCGCAGAGAATTAGAAGAAAAACTGCGGAAAATAGAGGCCAACCTAAAAGACCGAACAGAACGCGGCACCACCCCCGAAGGCAACCATGATCCCTTCACGCGAGAGATCATGAAGGAGAAAGTACCGCGAAACTTCAAACCACCCGACATGGATCTCTACGATGGCACCACCGACCCAAGTCACCACCTCAGCAACTTCAGAAGCAGAATGTACCTAGTCGACGCCTCTGACGCGATTCGGTGCAAAGCCTTCCCCACCACTCTCACCAAGTCAGCCATGAAGTGGTTCGACAGCTTGCCACCAAGATCAATCACCAGCTTCGAAGACCTAACCAAAAAATTCCTAACAAGGTTCTCTATTCAAAAGGACAAAACAAAACATGCCCCCAGTCTACTCGGGATCAAGCAAGGTAACCAAGAAACTCTCCGAGAATACATGGAGCGATTCAACAAAGCCTGCCTGGACATACAACACTTGCCCACTGAAGCAGCCATCATGGGACTAGCAAACGGCCTAAAAGAAGGACCGTTTAGCCAATCCCTATCCAAACGATACCCGACCTCCCTATACGAGGTGCAGGAGCGAGCAAAAAAATACATCAACATGGAGGAAACCTCCCAGTTAAGAGACTCTTCTAGGAAGGAATCAACCTACCCACTCCGAGATCGAGATCGGGAACAGAAGAAGAAAGAAGAACCCAACTCGGACAAGCCACGGAAGTACCACAACTACACCCCCCTCCGAGTCTCCCTGGTAGACGTCTACAGAGAAGTATGCCACACCGAAAAGATCCCACCGCCCCGACCACTAAAACACAAGAGAGCGGGAAGAGATCGGTCCGAATACTGTGAATATCACAAGCTCTACGGTCATTCTACTAACGACTGCTATGACCTAAAAAATGTTATAGAAAAGCTGGCCAGAGAAGGAAAACTCGACAGATACATAGCAGAGAAAGGAGAAGAGACCAGGAAGAGAAGACGGGAAGATAATGAAGGTCGGGCCGAACCAACCCTGCGAACCCCTGAAAGACACGTTCACATGATAAATGGAGGTTTTGCAGGCGGAGGAACATCCAGATCCTCGCGAAAAAGACACCTCAAAGAAGTCTATCACGTTCGAGAAGACAGCCCCCTGCCCGAGTTACCTACTATCTCATTTACCCGAGAAGATTCTCAAGGGATAATACCCGGGCACGACGATCCAATGGTAATCACCATTATCCTAGCAAACGCCAACTTACATCGAACCCTGATTGACCAGGGAAGCTCAGCAGACATCCTGTTCAAAGCGGCCTTCGACAAGCTCGGACTTGAAGAGAAAGAGCTAAAGGCCTACCCCACCGACTTATTTGGGCTAGGGGACACCCCGATCCATCCCTCAGGATACATCTCGCTACACACTACCTTTGGAAGAGGCGAGCAATCCAAAACGTTAAGCATCGACTACATTATAGTCGACGTCACTTCAGCATACAATGCCCTCATCGGGCGACCAACCCTAAACAGACTGGCAGCCATAGTCTCGACCCCACACCTCTGTATGAAATTCCCTACCGCAAAGGGAATCGCTACCCTAAAAGGCGACCAAAAATTAGCGCGGCGATGCTACAACGAAAGCCTGAGCCTAAAAGGGAAAGAGGTCAACACAATAGAACTCGGACGAGTTCAAGCCCGAGAAGATCTTCGGCCACAACCAGAGGGAGAAACCGAAAAAGTCCAGATTGGGAACACACCTGAAAAAATAACAAACATAGGAGCAAACCTCAAAACGGGCCTAAAAGAGGAACTCATATACCTCTTAAAGGAGAATTCCGACCTCTTCGCCTGGAAAGCCTCCGACATGCCAGGCATAAGCCCCGACCTGATGTGCCATAAACTATCAGTTTACCCGGGGTCCCGACCTGTCCAACAAAGACGTCGAAAGCTCGGACCCGAGCGCACGCAAGCAATAGAAGAACAAGTACGAGCATTACTAGATGCAGGGTTCATTAGGGAAGTAAAGTACCCCCTATGGCTCGCAAACGTGGTCTTGGTAAAAAAGCCCAACGGAAAATGGAGGATGTGCGTCGATTACACAGACCTCAACAAAGCCTGCCCCAAAGACCCATATCCACTACCAAACATCGACGCCTTAGTAGACGCAGCCTCAGGCTACAGATATCTCTCCTTCATGGACGCATACTCAGGGTACAATCAAATCCCGATGTACAGACCCGACCAAGAAAAGACCTCGTTCATAACCCCAAGGGCAAACTACTGCTACGTAGTAATGCCCTTCGGACTGAAGAACGCAGGGGCAACCTACCAGAGGCTAATGAACAAAGTGTTCTCAGAGCACATCGGACTACAGCTAGAGGTGTACGTCGACGACATGCTAGTAAAGACACAAGAAGACAGGAACTTGCTGACCGACCTCACCAGCGTCTTCGGCACCCTCAGAAAACACAACATGAGACTTAACCCGACAAAGTGCACCTTCGCCGCAGAAGCCGGAAAGTTCTTGGGCTTCATGCTGACTCAAAGGGGCATCGAAGCGAACCCGGACAAATGCCAAGCGATACTCAATATGAAGAGCCCGACGTGTGTCAAAGAAGTACAACAACTGAATGGAAGGCTAGCCGCCCTATCAAGATTCTTGGCAGGATCAGCAATAAAGTCACTACCTCTCTACTCACTCCTAAAGAAAGGGAAACCCTTCTCATGGACCCCGGAGTGTGAAAAAGCCTTTCAAGAATTCAAGGAATTCCTCGGGCAGCCACCAATCCTAACCCGACCTCTAAAAGGAGAAGAACTCGTACTATACCTCTCGGTCGGACATCGAGCAGTCGCTTCAGCATTAATACGAGAAAATGACCAAGGACAACACCCCATATACTTTGTGAGCAAGGCACTACAAGGGGCCGAATTAAACTACCAGAAGATAGAAAAATTCGCTTACGCCCTAGTATTCACAGCTCGGAGGCTCCGTCCCTACTTTCAAGCCCACACCATCAAAGTCCGGACAAACCAACCCATGAGACACATCCTCCAAAAAACAGACCTGGCAGGATGAATACTACAATGGGCAGTGGAACTGTCCGAGTTCGACCTCCACTATGAAACCCGGACTGCCATAAAATCTCAGTATCTAGCCGACTTCATCGCAGAATACACTGAGACCCCTGGAACCCCACTCTCATGGAACCTATATGTCGACGGGTCCTCAAACAAAACTGGAAGCGGAGCCGGGGTTATACTCGAAAGCGACCAAGGAACGCAGATAGAATTATCCCTAAAATTCGAGTTCCAGGCCTCGAACAACCAAGCCGAATACGAGGCCCTACTAGCAGGTCTAAAGCTAGCCGAAGAGGTCGGAGCCCAGAAAATCACGATCTTCAGCGACTCCCAGGTCATCACATCACAAGTGAATGGAAGCTACCAGGCCAAAGACCCAACTATGAAAAAATACCTGGACCAAACACAGGCACAATTACGCCGCTTTCCAGAGATACAGATCCAGCACATACCTCGAGAGCAAAACGCCCGGGCAGACGCGCTCTCAAAGCTTGCCAGCACCAAGCCCGGAGGCAACAACAGAAGTCTCCTCCAGGAAACCTTACAATCTCCCTCCGTGGCAAGAGAGGAAGAAACGCTAAATATATCCGACCAACAGCAAGGATGGATGACCCCCATACTCAGCTACCTGAAGTCGGGAACTCTCCCCGCTGAAAGAAAGGAAGCTAAAAGACTCACGAAAGACGCCCAGAATTATACACTAATTCACGACGTATTATACAGAAGAGGATTCGCAAACCCCCTCCTTAGGTGCGTCCCGACCTCAGAAACAAAGGGCGTCCTCGAAGAAATCCACGGAGGCATGTGTGGGAACCATCTCGGAGCTCGGGCATTATCCAAAAAAGTAGTCCGAGCCGGATTCTACTGGCCGACCTTGCAAAGAGACGCAACGGAATTCGTGAAAATATGCCCCCCCTGCCAAAAACACGCCAATTTTCACAAGGCACCACCCGAAGACCTTATCAGCATCACCGCACCATGGCCCTTCGCAAAATGGGGACTTGACCTACTCGGCCCGTTTCCCCAAGGACCGGGGCAAGTCAAATACCTCATAGTAGGGGTCGACTACTTCACAAAGTGGATCGAAGCTGAACCCTTAGCCACAATTACGGCTCAGAAAAGTCGCAAATTCCTATACAAAAATATTGTCACAAGGTTCGGAGTCCCCTACTCCATCACAACAGACAATGGAACACAGTTCACGGACACAAGTTTTCAGAACTTGGTGGCCGAACTAAAAATCAAACAGCAATTCACCTCAGTCGAGCACCCACAAGCCAATGGACAAGCAGAGGCTGCAAATAAAGTCATCTTGGCCGGGTTAAAACGGAGACTCCAAGAGGCCAAAGGGGCATGGGCCGAAGAGCTCCCCCAGGTGCTATGGGCATATCGGACAACTCCACACTCTACAACGGGAGAATCGCCATTTCGACTAGCTTACGGGATGGAAGCAATGATTCCTATCGAAATAGATGAAGGGTCACCCAGAGTCATCTTCTACAACGAAGAAGGTAACCCGCAGGCACAAAAGGAAGAACTCGACTTCCTCCCCGAAGTCCGAGAAAGAGCCCGGATCCGAGAAGAAGCCTTAAAACGGCGAACGGCCCTCAGATACAATCAGAAAGTAATAAAGCGAAGCTTCTCCACTCACAACCTAATTCTAATCCGAAATGACATCGGAACACAAAAGTCGGGAGAAGGAAAGCTGGCTGCAAATTGGAGAGGACCCTACAAAGTAACGGAAGTCTTAGGAACAGGCTATTACAAGATATCCGACCTAGAAGGCAATGAGCTGCCCAGAGCCTGGCACGCCTGTAATCTAAGACGGTACTACAGCTAGGAAAATTTGACCCGAGGTGTACTCTTTTTCCCTACAAGGGTTTTTTAATGAGACACCCGGTCAAGTAAGGCACCCGACCTAGTCAAGGGTAAAACACTCTGTAAAAATTCTTTCTTTTTTAATACTAATCAAATTTCTCTATTTGCTTTTCTTCTTCCTCATGATGAAACAAATCAAAGTACCCCGCCAAGGCGCATTAATTTATGCTCGACAAAACGCAAAAAATCATTTGCCAAAAAGACCGCACAAGGTCGGCAAAGATAAAGCGACGAGGTTCAAATTAATGTGAGAAGTTATAAAGTAACTCTGAAAAGGTTCAAAAAGCCAAATAAAAAGAGATTACAAAAATAACTTAAAAGGCCGACCAACGACAAGGTCGGACCCAACAAAGGGAAGTACTCGAACACCCGAGGTCCGAGGAAAAACCCGGATCCAAGAAAGAAGCCTTAAAGCGGCAAAAGCCAAGATTTCGAAAACGCTTACTAAAAAGTTGCTATACAAAAACAACTAAAAAGTACAAAGCGAAGAAACGAAATCGAAGGAAAAGATAAAACGAAGTTTCAAAAACGCTTACTAAAAAAGTTGTTATCCAAAAACAACTAAAAAAGTACAAGCGAAGAAACAAAATGGAAGGAAAGAACAAAACGGAAGTTTCAAAGCGCTAGCTAAAAAGCATAAAAGCGGAACAAAAAGTCAAAGCAAAACACCGCATAATAAGCTAAAAAGTTACTACAAGTAGCTAATAGCAAAAAAGCGTCCAAAGCGTTCACAGAAACCATCCAAAAACAAAAGAGCCCACAGGCCGGGCAAAGAACCAAAAATAAAAAGATTACAGAGGATCAAGGTCCTTTCCGGATTCCACATCGGTAGAAGGCTGCGGAGGAAGAACCATAGAAATCGGGACAGCCTTGACAGCACCATCATCTCGGCTTGAAACCTCCACACCCGATCCATCCCCGGCCAAAGATGAAGTCGGGTCCGCAACCGGAACCTTGAGGTCGGACACCGGAACCTTGGGATCGGACACCGGCACCTCATCCTCAATAGGGGCAGGAACAATCTTTCCCTCCACAACAACGTTATCCGTACTAAATAAGCTCAGATCCAGGTCAGGAGCAAGAACCCGGACCTGAGCCTTCAAATTCTCGAAGATAGCATCCATACCCTTAGCCACATGGCCTTCCAGCTCGTAAAAATCATCCTGAGCAGATTGCAACTTCTCCCTTGTCTCCACAAGCTCGGCATATATCCGAGTATAATTCTCCGTCGCCGCCTTCGCCATCTCCTCGGACGCTTTCGCTGCCGCCACAGCCGCGGTAGCTTTAGCTTTCTCCTTCTCCAAAGAGGCCTCCAGCTCCGTAATCCTAGCAGCCTTCAGCTCACTAATCTTCTCGAACTCGGACTGAGCCTTCTCAAGTCGGGAGCTGGTCGCGCCAATGGGGGATTTCTTGAACTCCCGGGCAATAGCAGCATGAAGACTGGCCATCCGAACACAACTCCGCGCCATATACTGAAAATGATGCTCCATAGACACGTCATCAGTAGAGATAAAAGTCTGAGGGAGAATATGCTGTTCAATCCAACCAAGAGCATCGAAATCCTTATCATTAAAACCCGCAAGCTCTTGAGAGGTCTTCTGCTTCTTGGGAGGAGGACCCAAGAACGGGGGAGGAGAAGAGGTAGCAGGCCCGGAGGTCGGAGGGTCTTGATTTATAGCTCGGAACTGGGGAGTCGGAATAGTCTTCGACCGAGTCTGAACACCCACGGTAGTCTTCTGCGGAGAAGATCGAGCAGAAGCCTCAGCCTCGATATTTCGAGCAGCCACAGACTTCTTCGTCCGACGAAGGAACTTCATGGAATCCGCCTGAGAAGACATCTCTGCAGAAATATAAAAGAAAAGAATTACCACAATAGAAATTCAACCAAAAACAAACAAAACAACAATATTGAAAAACAAGAATCTCGGAGAGGTCGGGAAACTACCTAACTCGGAACGGAGAAGGCTTGGATCCCCCAACATTTTCTTCGTATCCAAGTGAGGTGCCCGACCCCATAAACTGCTCACCACACCCACAAAAGCCTGCTCAACCTCATCTAGACTCTCAAAAGTATACTTAGCAGACACTACATTCTCCTGCCAACAAAGAGGAAAAGAAGGCTCCCCACTCTCATCCAGAAAGAAAGGTCGGACGTCTCCAGTAGCCCGGACCTTGAAATAAAAGTTCTTGAAATCATGAAAGGACTCATCATAAAGGGTACAAAACTTCCTTCCCTGGTTAGCTCTAAAAGAGACCCAAGACACCTTCCCTCCACCCGACCCCGGCTTCGTCAACACAAACAAATAGGAAAAAAGAGAAATAGAGGGAGCGACGCCCAAAAACTGACACAAAAGTTGAAACAGCTTTAAAAACGCCCAAGAATTTGGATGGAGCTGCGTAGGGGCAAGGTTACATGACCACAACACCTCGGACTCCAGGTCGGTAAAAGGAAGTCGGACACTCAGTTTAGAGAAAAAACAATCATAAGCATAAAAGAAGAGCTTCTCGGAACTATCTAAAGGCGGGAAGCACACTCTCTCCTTGGATTCCGGGGCTACTAGTTCATAATCCCTCTCAGACTCTCTATTCTCACATATGCTACAGTGCCTACGGAACCTAGCCAAATATTCAGAATCTACCACAGAAGGGACTTTTAGGGGAAGGGGGTCTACCCAACCAAGACCACTTGGAATCTTGGTCGACATCGCTTGAAGAACCTTTCGAGACATGAAACTCTTACCTACAAAGAAGAAGTACAACAGCAAGCAAAAATCACATAAAGCAGACAGCGAAAACCCGTTCAGCCAAACAAGAAACAAAAACCCAACAAAAGAAAATACGGCAACCCGGAACAAAGTACAACAAAAAGAGCCCCCCCCATATACAAGCAAAGCAATGGCGGCGCCTCTTTTTGGGGTAACCCAGGCATAAAGAAAGAAGAAACAGACAAAGAGCCACACAAAAGAACAGAAAGCATATGAGACGAGAACAAACCTGGAAGAAAGAAAGAAGACGACGAAGCTCCGAAGCAAGGAGAACGAAACGGCGGCACAGAGGAAACCCCGGAAAGACGCACAGAAAGATTCGGGGAAGAAGAACAAAGAGAAAGAAGAAGCGGTGCTCGAAAAAGAGATGGCGAAAACTTAGAAAAACAGGAAGGAACAGAATAAACGAAGAAAAAGGAAGGGAGCAAATAAATAATGCCTTCACAGAGCCCGAACGGAAATCGAGGAGAAACGGTAAAATGCAATAAATACAGGAACGGCCATTTTTTGAAATTTGAAAAACAACTATGCCCGAGCTCGACCTCCCAAAAAGGACGAACTCGGGCAGGGGCACTGTTCATACCCTGACCGAGCTCCTCCAACTCGGCAAAACCCACGAAAGGTCCGACCTCGTCCCAAGGCCCACGCCTGAGGTCGGACCTCGGACAAATAAAGCTAAGAAGGCCCATCAAAAGGAACGATGCCCAAAACCTAAAGGCCAAAAAGGCCTAGGAAAGGCGGTTCTGCAAAGATAGGGATAAAACTCCCGAAAGATAAGATAAGATAAGAATATCTTATCCAGGGAAGATCACGGCCAAAACTACTATAAATACACTGGAGCACCCAGGTATGAGATACATTCCACATTCTACACATATTTGCTTGGACCCATGCTAACTTAAGCATCGGAGTGTCATTGCAGGTACAACCACCAACCGCCAACACATCAGGCTCGGGTCCCTGACCCCCACCTCGGGCATCTCCAGACGACCGAGCTACACGTTTCAGGTAACCCTCGGAACAGTTACCTTTAGAATAATTTAATTTAGCTTCTCTTAATTTTCTCTTCAGAGTCCTTTCAGGTTCAGGATCAATTTCAACAAGAGTGCCTTTTTCCCTGTTCCTGCTCATATGAAAGAGAAGAAAACAAGAAAAGAAGAGGAATCCTCTATGTCACAGTATAGAGATTCCTTTATGTTAGTAGAAAAAGAAGGGGGTAGAAGAATGAAGAAGGATGGATTCGGATTTATGGATGAAGAGAGGTGAAGAGAAGTGTTAGTAAACAAATAATTAAATAGAAGAAGAAAAGAGAAAGAGAATTTCGAAAATAATTTTAAAAAGGGGTTAGTGATTTTCAAAAATTAGAGATAAATGTAATTGAAATTAAAATTTGAAATAATTAATTAATTAAAAAGAATTTTTGAAAAAGAGGTGAGATATTTTCGAAAATTAGAGAGGGAAAAGTAGTTAGGTGGTTTTGAAAAAGATGAGAAACAAACAAAAAGTTAGTTAGTTGATTGAAAAAGATTTGAAATCAAAATTTAAAAAGATAAGAAGATAAAAAGATATTTTGAAATCAAATTTTGAAAAAGATAAAATTTTGAGAAGGATAAGATAAAAAGATAAGATAAAAGTTTTTAAGAAAAAGATATTTTGAAAAAGATTTAATTTTTAAAATGACTTAACTAACAAGAAACTACAAGATAAGATTCTAGAATTTCAAGATTGAACCTTTCTTAACAAGAAAGTAACAAACTTCAAATTTTTGAATCAATCACATTAATTGTTAGCTAATTTTTGAAAATATGATATAAAAGATAAGAAAAAGATTTTGAAAATTAATTTTAAAAATTTTCGAAAATAAGAAAAAAAATGGAAGAGATATGATTTTTGAAAAAGATTTTTAAAAGATAAGATTTTTAAAATTAAAATTTTGACTTGACTTGTAAGAAACAACTAATTTAAAATTTTTTGACCAAGTCAACCCAAAATTTCGAAAATTTGGAGGGAAATAAGGAAAAGATATTTTTTTGATTTTTGAATTTTTAATTATGAGAGAGAAAAACAACAAAAATACTCAATGCATGAAATTTTTAGATCAAAACAATGAATGCATGCAAGAATGCTATGAATGTCAAGATGAACATCAAGAACACTTTGAAGATCATGATGAACATCAAGAACATATTTTTGAAAAATTTTTAATGCAAAGAAAACATGCAAGACACCAAACTTAGAAATCTTTAATGCATGGACTTTAACAAACAAAAAATGCATATGAAAAACAACAAACAACACAAAGCAAGAAAACATCAAGATCAAACAAGAGGACTTATCAAGAACAACTTGAAGATCATGAAGAACACTATGAATGCATGGAATTTTCGAAAAATGCAAGAAAAAGTTTTTAAAGCATGCAATTGACACCAAACTTAAAAATTGACTCAAGACTCAAACAAGAAACACAAAATAATTTTTTATTTTTTTATGATTTTCTAATTTTTTTTGGATTTTTATTATTATTTTTTTTTCGAAAATATTTTTGGAAAAATGAAAAATAAAAGAAAATTTTTTTTGAAAAAGATTTTTGAAAAGAAAATTACCTAATCTGAGCAACAAGATGAACCGTCAATTGTCCATACTCGAACAATCCCCGGCAACGGCGCCAAAAACTTGGTGGACGAAATTGTGATCCATGTTCTTTTGTACTTGTATGAAATCATTATTATGGCACTGGTTGAATTCACAACTCCGTTCAACTAACCAGCAAGTGTACTGGGTCGTCCAAGTAATAAACCTTACGTGAGTAAGGGTCGATCCCACGGAGATTGTTGGTATGAAGCAAGCTATGGTCACCTTGTAAATCTCAGTTAGGCAGATTAAATTGGTTTATGGTTTCGAAAATAGAAATAAGAAAATAGAAGAAATAATAAAGGGATAGAATACTTATGCAGATTCATTGGTGGGAATTTCAGATAAGCGAATGGAGATACTGTATGGCTCAAGAACGCCTACTTTCCTACTGCTTCAACTCAATCCTTCTTACTCCTTTCCATGGCAAGCTGTGTATAGGGGTTCACCGTTCGATGATGGCTACTTTGAATCCTCTCGGGAAAATGGTCCTCTGCGGCTGTCACTCGCATGGCTAATCGTCTGGAGGCATCACACTGGCCGAAGGCTACATCCCATCCTCACAGTGAAAACTACGCTCACGCGCTCTGTCACAGCACGGCTAATCACTGGTTGGTTCCCGCTCCTACTGGAATAGAATCCCTTGATTCTTTTGCATCTGTCACTAACGCCCAGCACTTGCGAGTTTGAAGCACGTCACAGTCATTCATTACCGGAATCCTACTCGGAATACCACAGACAAGGTTAGACTTTCCGGATTCCCAGGATCCTACTCGGAATACCACAGACAAGGTGAGACTTTCCGGATCCTCATGAATGCCGCCATCTATCTAGCTTATACCACGAAGATTCTGTTGGGGAATCTAAGAGATACACATTCAAGCTCGGTTGCATGTAGAACGAAAAGTGGTTGTCAATCACGCGCGTTCATAAGTGAGAATGATGATGAGCGTCACATAATCATCACATTTATCATGTTCTTGGGTGCGAATGAATATTTTGGAATAAGAATAAGAGAGAATTTGAATAAAAAGTAATAGTAATTGTATTGAAACTTGAGGTACAGCAGAGCTCCACACCCTTAATCTATGGTGTGCAGAAACTCCACCGTTGAAAATACATAAGTAAAAGGTTCAGGCATGGCCGAATGGCCAGCCCCCAAAACGTGATCAATAGCCTCTTAGGATGAAGAATAAAACAAAACTGAGACCAAAGATGTCTAATACAATAGTTAAATGTTCTATTTATAATAAACTAGCTCCTAGGGTTTACATGAGTAAGTAATTGATGCATAAATCCACTTCCGGGGCCCACTTGGTGTATGCTTGGGCTGAGCTTGATCAATCCACGAGCTGAGGCTTCTCTTGGAGTTAAACTCCGAGTTATGACGTGTTTTGGGCGTTCAACTCCGGATCATGACGTTTTTCTGGCGTTTAACTCCAGACAGCAGCATGTACTTGGCGTTCAACGCCAAGTTACGTCGTCAATTTCCTAATGAAGTATGGACTATTATATATTTCTGGAAAGCCCTGGATGTCTACTTTCCAACGCCGTTGAGAGTGCGCCATTCGGAGTTCTGTAGCTCCAGAAAATCCATTTTGAGTGCAGGGAGGTCAGATTCCAACAGTATCAGCAGTCCTTTTTGTCAGCCTTTTTCAGAGTTTTGCTCAAGTCCCTCAATTTCAGCCAGAAATTACCTGAAATCACAGAAAAACACACAAACTCATAGTAAAGTCCAGAAATGTGAATTTAACATAAAAACTAATGAAAACATCCCTAAAAGTAGCTTGAACTTACTAAAAACTACCTAAAAACAATGCCAAAAAGCGTATAAATTATCCGCTCATCAGTGGACCTAAGTGGAAATGAACAGTCCAGAAGGACTCTGGGGTCATATGCTAACCCCACTACTGCTTCATATGGGAGTAGTATCTGTATACCCTCCATTGGAGTCAGTAGTTTTGAGTTGAATCCTCAGCTCATTATCATGGTGCAGCAAAGTTGCCAGTATTCTGGTCTTCCACAGGAAGAACCTACAGAGTTTCTGGCATAATTTTTACAAATTGCTGACACAGTACATGATAAGGAAGTAGATCAGGATGTCTACAAATTATTACTGTTTCTATTTTCTGTAAAGGACCAAGCTAAGAGGTGGTTAAATAACCAACCTAAGGATAGCATAAAGACACAGAAACAGTTGTCAGAAAAATTCCTGAATCACTATTTTCCTCTAAAACGGATGACACAGCTAAGGCTGAGCATCCAAGGCTTCAAACAAGGAGATAATGAATCCCTTTATGATGCCTGGGAGAGATGTAGAGAGATGCTAAGAAAATGCCCCTCTGAAATGTTTTCAGAGTGGGTGCAGTTAGACATATTCTACTATGGGCTTACAGAAAGAGCTCAGATTTCTCTAGACCACTCAGCTGGTAGATCTATACAAATGAGAAAGACAATAGAAGAAGCTCAAGAGCTTATTGATACAGTTGCTAGAAATCAACATCTGTACCTAAGCAGTGAATCTTCCATCAATAAAGAAGCTAAAACAGTAACTGCTGAACTCAGTCCTGCAGATCAAGCTGCTGAATTCAATCAGCAATTATATTTTCTAACAAAATAGTTAGCCGAATTCAAGGAGATACTACAAGAAACAAGAATGGCTAATATGAATATGGAAGTACAGTTGAAGCAAACAGAATAGCAGTTATCAAAACAAATAACAGAAGAGTGCCAAGCAGTTCAATTAAGAAGTGGGAAAACATTAAATACCTCACTTTAAGGTAGCAAGAAGCCAAGAAATGAGCAAACCACCCAAAATCCATCTGAGGACAATAAGAGCCCAGAGAAGAATAATCCTGGCGCTCAAACGCCAGAAAATGGGTGGAAAGCTGGCGTTGAACGCCCAAACCATGCTCAGTCATGGCGTTCAACGCTAGAAACAAGCAAGGAATTGGCGTTGAACACCCAAAGGAAGCACAGTTCTGGTGTTCAAATGCCAGAAACAGGTAAGGAGTTGGCGTCTAACGCCACTCCAGCTTGCACCCCTGGCATTCAAACGCCAGTGGGAGATCAAACCCTCTAAAAAGGCTTCTCAATCTACATCTGTAGGTAATAAACCTACAGCAACTAAGGTTGAGGAATACAAAACCAAAATGCCTTATCCTCAAAAACTCCACCAAGCGGAACAGGATAAGCAATTTGCTCGCTTTGCAGACTACCTCAGGACTCTTGAAATAAAGATTCCGTTTCCAGAGGCACTTGAGCAAATACCCTCTTATGCTAAGTTCATGAAAGAGATCTTAAGTCATAAGAAGGATTGGAGGGAAACTGGAAAAGTCTACCTCACTGAAGAATGCAGTGCAGTCATTCTAAAAAGCTTACCTGAGAAGCTTAAAGATCCCGGAAGCTTTATGATACCATGCACATTAGAAGATACTTGTACCAAGCAAGCTCTATGTGATCTTGAGGCAAGTATTAACCTAATACCTGCAGCTACTATCAAAAAGCTTGGGTTGACTGATGAAGTTAAACCAACCCGGATATGTCTCCAACTTGCTGATGGCTCCATTAAATACCCATCAGGCATAATTGAAGACATGATTGTCAAGGTTGGGCTATTTGCCTTTCCCACTGACTTTGTGGTGCTAGAAATGGAGGAGCACAAGAGTGCAACTCTCATTCTAGGAAGACCTTTCCTAGCAACTAGATGAAAACTTGTCTCTCAACAAATTTCCCTGCGACAAGTATATCGAATTGTCGTCAAGTAAAACTCACAGTAGAGTGAGGTAGAATCCCACAGGGATTGATTGGTCAAGCAATTTTAGTTAGAATAAAGTGCTAGTTGAGCTAAGCAGAAATTGGATTTGGAATTTGCAGAAAATTAAATGACTGGAAAGTAAATAGCAGGAATTAAAGTGCAGAATCTTAAATGGAAAGTTGGGGTAATAAGCATGAAATTAAATGGCAGAAAGTAAAGAGAATGGGTAAGATAAGATATGGGGAAATCATTTGGTTCAGGAGATGTTGCATTCTCCAGATCAAGTTCATTCTCATCTCTTCCTCAATCAATGCATTCATTGATCTCCTTGGCAATCTTAAGTGATTGGATCCCAATTCCTTGGCAATCCAATCTCTCTAAGCTTGAACAATTGCCCAATTCCTTGATTTAATTGCTCATGGGAAGAGATGAAGTGTGGTCACTGATTATACCACATGTGTTCCCAAATCAAAGTGTTGGTAGGATTACATGTCACAATATCCATCCAAACCCCAATTTGGTCCAACATGAGAAAGCATTTCTAGCATGATCTCCTCATCCCTTTTCCAAGGCTCAAAGGAGATCCAATTATGGAGAGTTTCTTTTCCAAGACAACTAACCAATTGAATTAAGATTGAAAGCTTTCTAGTAAGATCAAGAGAAAAGAAAGAAGAAGAAGAATGAAAACTATAATTGATCTATCAAATTACAACAGAGCTCCCTAACCCAATGAAAGGGGTTTAGTTGTTCATAGCTCTAGAAATGAAAAATAGCAGAAAAGAAGAATCCATGCTAAAGTGCAGAAAAAATAAATCTATAGAGAGTAGTGCCCAGAAGTGCCAAGCTCCTCTCTAGTTCAAAACTACTCCTATATATACTACTCCTCATGATCTTCTAGTGAGTTCTTCAAGTCTTGGATGTGGGCTCTGGACCTTGAGTTGAAGCAGTTTTCATCTTTAGTGGGCCCAGCTTGCAGAGAAATATGAGTTAGGCTTGGGCATTTAGTGAGATTAACGTTGAGTCACATTTTTGGGTGCGAGAATGTTAGTGGCATTCACTTTTTCCACTAACGTTTCACCCTTATATACCCACATTAACTCCAACGTTAGTAGTCTTAACGTGACTACTAACGTCTCCTATTCAATCCTTGGCCAACGTTAATGGGACTTACTTTTCCCATTAACGTTGGCTTGTGCCCCTTTTTGCAAACATTAATGAGACTCACTTTTCCCATTAACGTTGGCTTGCCTCTTGCCCCTACGTTAAGTCTCACGTTAGTTTAGCTAACGTGGCTCTTAACGTGGGTGTTCTTCACCTTCGAGAGCGTTAGTGACACTCACCTTTGTCACTAACGCTCCAATTGCCTAAAGTTCCTACGTTAGGACTCACGTTAACTAAGTTAACGTGGCTCTTAACGTATTAAATGAAGCCATCTCCCAACGTTAGTGACAAAAGTGAGTGTCACTAACGTTGGTTCTTTGAATTCAACTCCACGTTAACTTTTACGTTAACAATCTTAACGTGAGAATTAACGTAGGCAATGCTAATGATCCAACGTCAGTGACAAAAGTGAGTGTCACTGACGTTGGCGTTGTTGCTCCTCTTCCACGTTAGAGTTCACGTTAACTAAGTTAACGTGACTCTTAACATGGGGCATTGCCTAGTTTCCCAACGTTAGTGGTGTTCACTTTTCTCGTTAACGTGGAGTTCCCCTTTTTCTTCTACGTTAACTACCACGTTAACTTAGTTAACGTGGCTATTAACGTGAGCTATGGATGGCTTCGCAGGCGTTATTGGTGATCACTTTTCTCATTAACATTGCAAGCTCCTTGCCATTCCACGTTATTATTCTCGTTAACTAAGTTAACATGAATGCTAACGTGGTTCTTCCATGCTTCATTTGTCCTGAAATCAAGCAATTAAAGTGCATCAAAGCTCTAGCTAAAGTCATGAGATTATGCATCATCAAGTTATCATGAAATTCTAGCAAAAATCTCATGAAATCATGCAAAATTCACAATAGTTGCTTGAATCAATGTGTAAGTGTATTTTCACCCAAAACTTGCCTTATTCACTAAGAAAATGCATGAAACTACCCTAAAACAGTAAAGAAAAGGTCAGTGAAACTGGCCTAGATGCCCTGGCATCACAACACCAAACTTAAAGCTTGCTTGTCCCTAAGCAAGTACTAAAGCATAAGAAAAATGAAATGAAAGAACAAGAAGATAAAATAGAAGTGGCATTCCTGGTTCATGGAGTTTCATGCATAGCAACTTAGGTTCTTTCCCTTTAGGTTTCAAGCCTTTATCAAATCCCTAGTCACTCTCTTGATTGCATCCCTGGAGGCTTCTTTCTTAGTGATCATTCCTTCCTTTTCAAAGTTTATTTTTCTTTTTGCTAAGTGCTTTGTAAGAGGGCGACTCTTTATGATAAGCTTTCAGCCAACACTCCCAAACCAGTTGGTTTTAGGGTGTAGGTGTTAAGACACCCCTAAGGACTTACTCCCTCAAGTCTCTTTCCCTTATACATACACACCACAGGCACATGGTTTGTTATTCTTTCTTTCTTGAGACCTTGGTGTCCAGCACCTCTTTGGGTTACTAAGTGCTCTGTAGCAAAGGTTACTCTTGATAGTGGACTTTCAGCTGATAATCCCAGATTAGTTAACCCAAGTTACCAAGTGATAAGGCACCTCTAAGAGCTTATTCATCCAAGTATATCCCTTGTACATAAACACTACAGACACATGCCTCAATTTTGAAACCCTTGGTGCCTAGCATTGTTTCTTATTGTGTTCCTTTTTTTTATTTTCAATTGTATTGCTCTTTTTCTTTTCTTGTTGGGATCTTATTGTTTAGCTAGCCTCCAAGAATGTGTCTCAAACATATGACTTAGGATGGATAGTTGCTTTCTTTCCTTTCTTGGTGAACTAACTTAGCTTACTAATCATCCTACCATAAACATTCAGAATGCACTTCACAAAATGACTCCACTCTTGTTCTTCCCATAACATTTTCTTTTAGATAAACTTAGAGAGACAAGCATACAAGTAAGGAAGATGAAAGTGAGCATTCAAGGCATTAGGCTAGCACACTAGGATGTGAATAAGGAAGAACAAGTACAATATGCATGTTTCATTCAATCAATTTTCACTTAGAGTTCAGTAATTCGAGATGGTTTGATACAACCTCGTGATATCTTCCTTGGCGTTATCGTCCTAGCAATCACGTCCTTGTCTGTTTCCTTGGATAATGAGGTATGCTCATCCCCTGGGGTTGATTGGAATCCTGTAACACTATTGAAAGTTGCTTGTTCTCTAAGCACTTGGAAAAGAGTTAGCATGCATGTGTATGTGTGAGCTTCTGAGCTTGGCTTGGTGTGTGAACACCAAACTTAGTTCCTTGCTTACCTTGACAAATTGGATGTATGCAATAACTTTGTGTGCTTTTTATTCTAAAACACTATGAGTTAAAAAGACAATCTATGTATTAGAGGCTAAGCCTCTGTCAAGTGAGTTCTCTAATTGCTAGAGCAATGCTTCATCATTAAGGGCTGCAATGCACTTTTAGGCTGGGGTTTTGGTGGGACACCAAACTTAGAGCCCTATATTCACCCTTGTATTGTTTTTGGTGTGTAACACCAAACTTAGCTCTTCACACTATAGAGAACCCACTTTGACATTTTTATCAAAAGACCTATGAAAAGAAAATTACCTCAGGTTGGGTTGCCTCCCAACAAAGCGCTTTTTTAGCGTCACTAGCTTGACGTTTGGTTCTTGTCAAGGTGGCTGATAGTGCTTGAAGTCCTCCCCTCTTGCAGTGAACCTATGTCCATTAGCTTTGTGGATAAGCTCCATATGCTATAAGGACATGATTTTGTTGATGGTATACACTGGGGGCAGCTGAGATGGAATAGTGGGAAGGTGAGGTGGTATGGTTGGGAAGTATGTAGAGATCACTTCATCACCTGGAGAGAAATCTTCTGTAGGAATTTTCTTGTTTCTCTATCTTCTGGGTACTTTCTTCCTTGTTTCTCTTAGTGCTATCTTGCTTTCTACAGATTCTTCCTCTAAGGGGTTTTTGTTGCTAGCTTTGCATGGCTCTGGTGGTTCTAGTTTCTTTTGGATCCCCTTTTGATATGGTTCTTCCTGAGCACATGGCTTTCCAACCAACGAGGCTTCTATTTGAATTTTTTCCGCTTCACTGCTTGTTTCTTGCATCAATGCTTCCTTGGTTGGCTCCTCTATCAACTCTCTGTTATCATGATCTGATTCTTGTGAGGGTTTAAAGACATTGAAGGTGAGTTGCTCATCATGTATCCTCAGTACCAACTCTCCTCGCTCTATGTCTATGAGTGCTCTGGCTGTGGCTAGGAATGGTCTTCCCAGAATGATGGGGTAGATAGGATTCTCATCCATTTCCAGAACAACAAAATCTGTGGGAAGGTAGTAGCTCCCAACCTTTATCAGCACATTTTTAACAACTCCTATTGCTTGTCTTTGAGTTTTGTCAGCCAATCTGATAATTACATCAGTGGGAGTTAGTTCATTGATTTGGAGCCTCTTCATGAGGGAGAGAGGCATTACATTGATGCTTGCTCCCAAGTCACAAAGCCCTTTGTCAATCATTGTTTCTCCTATGGCACAAGGGATGTGGAAACTCCCTGGATCTTCCTTCTTTGTAGGTGCCCCTGGTTGAATGAGGGCACTGCAATCCTTGTTCATCTTTATGGTTTGTCCACCTTTCAATGGACTCTTTCTGGCTAGTAGCTCCTTTATATACTTGATGTAGAAAGGCATTTGCTGGAGGGCTCTAATGAATGGTATATTTACATCAAGAGATGCAAACATATCAAGGAACCTTGAGTACATTCTCCCTGCTACACCACCTTTAAGCCTGTGGGGAAAAGGTGCATATGGGTTCAACACATCCTTCTTTCTTAGCTCTTCTTTGGATGTAGGTTGAGTTGTACAACTTCCTTCCTCCTGGCTTTCTTTGTGATTGTTTTGAAGGTGTTCTACTCCATTCATACTCTCTCCATCACTTGTGGTTATCATTTTACATTATTCCCAGCTTACTTTCCTTGTTTCTCCTCTTGGATTCTTCTCTGTGTCACTAGGGAATCCATCAGTGGACTTGGAAAGTTGTTGAGATAGGTACCCTACTTGGGACTCCAACCTCTTGATGTTCTCTCCTTGGTTTTCGATGTTGGCTCGTACCTCTCCTTAAACACCTTGTTGTCTTGAACTTCTCTCCACAAGCTTTCAAGTAAAGCTTCAATTTTTAAGAGCCTCTCCTCGGTGATTGATGTGGGGTTGAGATTAAGTGGTTGTGAAGATTAGTTGGATAGGTGTTGGTAGTGTCTCTGTGAGGTATTTTGATGAATTGCATGGTTGTTGGAGTTGAGGTTGTGGCATCTCTGATCTTGCCCTTGATCTTGTTGATTTCCCCATCCAAAGTTGGGGTGATTTTTCCATCCAGAGTTGTAAGTTTTGGAGTATGGATCAAGGCTTTGTCTAGGTGAGTTTCCAACATAGTTGACTTGCTCCCAGTCACCTTCTTCTCCTATGTTTGCTCCTTCTTAAGCTGGTGATGAAGTGATGGCTGCTGCAATTTGGTTCTCCTCCACCTTCTTGGTAAGATCTGCTAGCTGCTTGGTGATCATCTTGTTCTGAGCTAGCAAGGCATCCATGTGGTTCAGCTCCATGACTCCTCTGGTGCTACTTCTTTCGGATGCATAGAAGTAGTCATTTTCAGCAACTGTTTCAATGACATCTATGGCTTCTTCAATGGTTTTCTTCTTGTTTAGAGAGCCTCCTGATGAATGATCCACAGCTTTCTTTGACTCATATGAAAGACCTTCATAGAAGATGTGAAGTTAGACCCATTCATTAAACATCTCTGGTGGGCATCTCCTTGTTAGATCCTTGAACCTTTCCCAAGCTTCATAAAGTGTCTCCCCATCTTGCTGTCTAAACGTCTGCACTTCAGTTCTCAGCCTATTGATCCTTTGAGGGAGGTAAAACCTTGCCAAAAACTTGTTCACTACCTCTTCCCAATTAGTCAAGCTCTCCTTTGGAAAGGATTCAAGCCACTTGGATGCCTTGTCCCTGAGTGAAAAGGGGAACAAGAGCAACCTATAGACATTGGGGTGGACTCCATTGGACTTCACCGTGTCACAAATCCTCAAGAAGGTGGTCAAGTGTTGGTTAGGGTCTTCTTGAGCACCTCCTCCAAATGAGCAATTATTTTGCACCAAAGTGATGAGCTGGGGTTTTAGCTCAAAATTGTTGGCATGTATGGTGGGTTTCTGAATGCTGCTCCCACAATTTCCAGGATTAGGATTGATATAGGATCCTAAGACCCTCCTTTCTTGCCCAACACGGTTGGCATGGCCTTGATTATGAGCCTCCTCTTCATGGTTATTCTCCAAATTCTCTTCCATGTTGGGTTCAAAATACTCTTCCTCTGCTTCCTCAGCACCAATAATCCTTTTTCCTCTTGTTTCCCTTCGTCGTCTCCAAAGGGTTCTTTCAGGTTCTGAATCAAAGGATGTTAAAGCTCCTTCTCTTCTCCCTGTCATACAACAGATTGCACAGCAGGAGATGAAATGCTGAAACTAGTTTTGTTAGAGTAATTGTTAGTTTGAGTGATGCAAATTATCAAACAGTTAGTGGGTTAGTGAGCAGAATTATAATAAACAAAGAAATGAAGAATGAAACAAAACTAAAGGGGTGCAGGGGTGAGGAAGAAATCAAAACAACTAACAGAAATTGACTGAATAAACTAAACATAAAGGAAAAATGCTCAATCTAGTGATCTTCAAACTTAATCATTGTTGATTCAAAATCAATCCCCGGCAAAGGCGCCATAAACTTGATGCGTGAAAACTTGTCTCTCAACAAATTTCCCTTCGGCAAGTATACCGAATTGTCGTCAAGTAAAACTCACAGTAGAGTGAGGTCGAATCCCACAGGGATTGATTGGTCAAGCAATTTTAGTTAGAAGAAAGTGCTAGTTGAGCTGAGCAAAAATTGGATTTGGAATTTGCAGAAAATTAAATGACTGGAAAGTAAATAGCAGGAATTAAAGTGCAAAATCTTAAATGGAGAGTTGGGGTAATAAGCATGAAATTAAATGGCAGAAAGTAAAGAGAATGGGTAAGATAAGATATGGGAAAATCATTGGGTTCAGGAGATGTTGCATTCTCCAGATCAAGTTCATTCTCATCTCTTCCTCAATCAATGCATTCATTGATCTCCTTGGCAATCTTAAGTGATTGGATCCCAATTCCTTGGCAATCCAATCTCTCTAAGCATGAACAATTGCCCAATTCCTTGATTTAATTGCTCATGGGAAGAGATGAAGTGTGGTCACTGATTATACCACATGTGTTCCCAAATCAAAGTGTTGGTAGGATTACATGTCACAATATCCATCCAAACCCCAATTTGGTCCAACATGAGAAAGCATTTCTAGCATGATCTCCTCATCCCTTTTCCAAGGCTCAAAGGAGATCCAATTATGGAGAGTTTCTTTTCCAAGACAACTAACCAATTGAATTAAGATTGAAAGCTTTCTAGTAAGATCAAGAGAAAAGAAAGAAGAAGAAGAATGAAAACTATAATTGATCCATCAAATTACAACAGAGCTCCCTAACCCAATGAAAGGGGTTTAGTTGTTCATAGCTCTAGAAATGAAAAATAGCAGAAAAGAAGAATCCATGCTAAAGTGTAGAAAAAATAAATCTATAGAGAGTAGTGCCCAGAAGTGCCAAGCTCCTCTCTAGTTCAAAACTACTCCTATATATACTACTCCTCATGATCTTCTAGTGAGTTCTTCAAGTCTTGGATATGGGCTCTGGACCTTGAGTTGAAGCAGTTTTCATCTTTAGTGGGCCCAGCTTGCAGAGAAATATGAGTTAGGCTTGGGCATTTAGTAAGATTAACGTTGAGTCACATTTTTGGGTGCGAGAATGTTAGTGGCATTCACTTTTTCCACTAACGTTTCACCCTTATATACCCACGTTAACTCCAACGTTAGTAGTCTTAACGTGACTACTAACGTCTCCTATTCAATCCTTGGCCAACGTTAATGGGACTTACTTTTCCCATTAACGTTGGCTTGTGCCCCTTTTTGCAAACGTTAATGAGACTCACTTTTCCCATTAACGTTGGCTTGCCTCTTACCCCTACGTTAAGTCTCATGTTAGTTTAGCTAACGTGGCTCTTAACGTGGGTGTTCTTCACCTTCGAGAGCATTAGTGACACTCACCTTTGTCACTAACGCTCCAATCGCCTAAAGTTCCTACGTTAGGACTCACGTTAACTAAGTTAACGTGGCTATTAACGTAGTAAATGAAGCCATCTCCCAACGTTAGTGACAAAAGTGAGTGTCACTAACGTTGGTTCTTTGAATTCAACTCCACGTTAACTTTTACGTTAACAATCTTAACGTGAGAATTAACGTAAGCAATGCTAATGATCCAACGTCAGTGACAAAAGTGAGTGTCACTAACGTTGGCGTTGTTGCTCCTCTTCCACGTTAGAGTTCACGTTAACTAAGTTAACGTGACTCTTAACATGGGGCATTGCCTAGTTTCCCAACGTTAGTGGTGTTCACTTTTCTCGTTAACGTGGAGTTCCCCTTTTTCTTCTACATTAACTACCACGTTAACTTAGTTAACGTGGCTATTAACGTGAGCTATGGATGGCTTCGCAGGCATTATTGGTGATCACTTTTCTCATTAACATTGCAAGCTCCTTGCCATTCCACGTTATTATTCTCGTTAATTAAGTTAACGTGAATGCTAACGTGGTTCTTCCATGCTTCATTTGTCCTGAAATCAAGCAATTAAAGTGCATCAAAGCTCTAGCTAAAGTCATGAGATTATGCATCATCAAGTTATCATGAAATTCTAGCAAAAATCTCATGAAATCATGCAAAATTCACAATAGTTGCTTGAATCAATGTGTAAGTGTATATTCACCCAAAACTTGCCTTATTCACTAAGAAAATGCATGAAACTACCCTAAAACAGTAAAAAAAAGGTCAGTGAAACTGGCCTAGATGCCCTGGCATCACTGAACGAACCCTCATTGGCGTCCAAAAAGGGGAAGTGACCCTGAGAGTCAATGAGGACGAGTTTAAGTTGAATGTTGTCAAAGCTATGCAGCATCCAGACACCCAAAATGACTGCATGAGCATTGATATTATTGACTCTCTGGTAAAAGAGGTCAATATGACTGAGAGTCTTGAATCAGAGCTAGAGGATATCTTTAAAGATGTTCAGCCTAATCTGGAGGAGCCAGAGAGAATAATAGAACCTCTGAAAATCCCTCAGGGAGAAGAGAAACCTCCCAAACCCGAGCTCAAACCCTTACCACCATCCCTGAAATATGCATTTCTGGGAGAAGGTGATACCTTTTCTGTAATCATAAGCTCTACCTTAGAGCCACAGGAAGAGGAAGCACTAATTCAAGTGCTAAGGACACACAAGACAGCTCTTGGGTGGTACATCAGTGATCTTAAGGGCATTAGCCTAGCCAGATGCATGCACAAGATCCTATTGGAGGATGATGCTAAGCCAGTGGTTCAACCACAGAGGTGGCTGAATCCAGCCATAAAGGAGGTGGTGCAGAAGGAGGTCAATAAATTACAAGAGGCTGGGATTATTTATCCTATTTCTGATAGCCCCTGGGTAAGCCCTGTCCAAGTCGTCCCTAAGAAGGGTGGCATGACAGTGGTTTATAATGAAAAAATAAACTGGTTCCTACAAGAACAGTTATAGGGTGGCGTATGTGTATTGATTACAGAAGGCTCAATACAGCTACCAGAAAGGATCATTTTCCTTTACCATTCATAGACCAGATGCTAGAAAGACTAGCAGGTCATGAATACTACTGCTTCCTGGATGGATATTCAGGTTATAATCAAATTGCAGTAGATCACTAGGATCAAGAGAAAATAGCATTCACATGTCCATCTAGAGTATTTGCATACAGAAGGATGCCATTTGGTCTGTGCAATGCACCTGCAACCTTTCAAAGATGCATGCTCTCTATTTTCTCTGATATGGTGGAAAAATTTCTGGAAGTCTTCATGGATGACTTTTCAGTATTTGGAGACTCATTCAGCTCCTGTCTTGACCATCTAGCACTTGTTCTAAAGAGGTGCCAAGAGACTAACCTGGTTTTAAACTGGGAGAAATGTCACTTTATGGTGATTGAAGGAATTGTCCTTGGGCACAAAATTTTGAACAAGGGAATAAAGGTGAATCAATCTAAGGTAGAGGTAATTGAAAAATTACCACCACCTGCCAATGTTAAGGCAATCAGAAGCTTTCTGGGGCATGCAAGATTCTATAGGAGGTTTATAAAAGATTTTTCAAAAATTGCCAAACCTCTGAGTAATTTGCTAGCTGCTGACACGCCATTTATCTTTGATAAGGAGTGTCTGCAGGGGTTTGAGACTCTGAAAGCTAAGCTGGTCACAGCACCAGTCATCTCTGCACCAGCTGGACATTACCATTTGAACTGATGTGTGATGCCAGTGACCATGCCATTGGTGCAGTGTTGGGACAAAGGCATGACAAGCTTCTGCACATTATTTAATATGCCAGTCGTGTTTTAAATGACACACAGAAGAACTACATGATGAGCGGATAATTTATACGCTTTTTGGCATTGTTTTTAGTATGTTTTTAGTATATTTTAGTTAGTTTTTAGTATATTTTTATTAGTTTTTAGTTAAAATTCACTTTTCTGGACTTTACTATGAGTTTGTGTGTTTTTCTGTGATTTCAGGTATTTTCTGGCTAAAATTGAGGGACTTGAGCAAAAATCTGATTCAGAGACTGAAAAGGACTGCAGATGCTGTTGGATTCTGACCTCCCTGCACTCGAAGTAGATTTTCTGGAGCTACAAACGTTCAATTGGCGCGCTCTTAACGGCGTTGGAAAGTAGACATCCTGGGCTTTCCAGCAATATATGATAGTCCATACTTTGCCCAAGATTTGATGGCCCAAACCGGCGTTCAAAGTCACCTTCAGAATTCCCAGCGTTAAACGCCAGAACTGGCACCAAAGTGGGAGTTAAACGCCCAAACTGGCACAAAAGCTGGCGTTTAACTCCAAGAAGAGTCTCTACACGAAAATGCTTCAATGCTCAGCCCAAGCACACACCAAGTGGGCCCGGAAGTGGATTTTTATGTCATTTACTCATCTTTGTAATTCTTAAGCTACTAGTTCCCTATAAATAGGACCTTTTACTATTGTATTTTCATCTTTTGATCACTTTAGATCTTAGATCATTGGGAGGCTGGCCTCACGGCCATGCCTGGACCTTGTTCTTATGTATTTTTAATGGTGGAGTTTCTACACACCATAGATTAAGGTGTGGAGCTCTGTTGTACCTCGAGTATTAATGCAATTACTATTGTTCTTCTATTCAATTCAGCTTGTTCTTGTTCCAAGATATCACTTGTTCTTCAACTTGATGAATGTGATGATCCGTGACACTCATCATCATTCTCACCTATGAACGTGTGACTGACAACCACCTCCGTTCTACCTTAGATTGGGTGGATATCTCTTGGATTCCTGATACATGACGCATGGTTACTGCTCGCCTGACAACCGAGCACTCGCCTGACAAACGAGCCAGCCATTTCGTGAGATCAGAGTCTTCATGGTATAAGCTAGAATTGATGGCGGCATTCAAGAGAATCCGGAAGGTCTAACCCTTGTCTGTGGTATTCTGAGTAGGATTCAATGATTGAATGACTGTGACGAGCTTCAAACTCGTGATTGTGGGGCGTTAGTGACAGACGCAAAAGAATCACTGGATTCTATTCCGACATGATCGAGAACCGACAGCTGGATAGCCGTGCCGTGACAGGGTGCGTTGAACATTTCCACTGAGAGGACGGGAGGTAGCCACTGACAACGGTGAAACCCTACATACAGCTTGCCATGGAAAGGAGTAAGAAGGATTGGATGAAGACAGTAGGAAAGCAGAGAGACGGAAGGGACAAAGCATCTCCATTCGCTTATCTGAAGTTCTTACCAATGAATTGCATAAGTATCTCTATCTTTATCTTTATCTTTTATTCATATATCATCCATAACCATTGAGTCTGCCTGACTGAGATTTACAAGGTGACCATAGCTTGCTTCATACCAACAATCTCCGTGGGATCGACCCTTACTCGCGTAAGGTTTATTACTTGGACGACCCAGTGCACTTGCTGGTTAGTTGTGCGAAGTTGTGTTTATGCCATGGTATTGAACACCAAGTTTTTGGATTCATTACCGGGGATTATTTGAGTTGTGAAAAGTAGTGATCACAATTTCGTGCACCAAGTTTTTGGCGCCGTTGCCGGGGATTGTTTCGAGTATGGACAACTGACGGTTCATCTTGTTGCTTAGATTAGGTATTTTTTTTCAGAGTTCTTTAAGAATGAATTCTAGAGTTTCATGATGATCTGTTGAAATCTGGCTGGCTGTGAAGCCATGTCTAATCTTATTGGACCGAGGTTTCAACTTATCATCACAAGAGCTTGTTGATTTTTATCAATCTTGCTGTTGAAGCAATGATCTGCTGAGGCTTGGCTGGCCATTGGCCATGTCTAGTGTTTTAGACCGGAGCTTTCTTTGAAAGCTTGGCTGGCTGTGAAGCCATGTCTAATTCCTGGACCGGAGTCTTAGACTAGCATTGCAATGATTCCTGGAATTCTCATTAAGAATTCTGAAACCTTTATTTCCTTTTTTTTCATATAATCTTCGAAAAAGCACAAAAAAATTACAAAATCATGAAAACCAAAAATATTTTATGTTTCTTGTTGAGTCTAGTGTCTTATTTTAAGTTTGGTGTCTTGCATGCATTGTTTATTTGATCTTAGTTCTATTTTCAAGTCAATAATACAGGGAACTGAAGATTCAGTACATGCAGCAGAGGAATTACACAGAAAAAGCTAGGCGTTCAAAACGCCCAGTGAGGAAGGCAAACTAGCGTTTAAACGCCAGCCAGGGTGCCTGGCTGGGCGTTTAACGCCCAAAAGGGTAGCATTTTGGGCGTTAAACGCCAGAATGGATACCATTCTGGGCGTTTAACGCCAGGATGGCACAAGAGGGAAGATTCTGTTTTCAAATCAAATTTTTTTTTTCAGGTTTTCAAAATTTTTTCAAAATCAAATCTTTTTCAAATCATATCTTTTCAATCAAATCTTTTTCAAAATCAATTTCTTTCCTTTTTTACTTGCTAACAATTAATGATTTGATTCAACATTTCAAGTATGTTGCCTTTTCTGTTGAGAAAGGTTTAATGTTTGAATCATATCTTTTCTTGTTAGGCAAGTCATTAATTTTTAAAATCAAATCTTTTTAAATTGTTTTTCAAATCATATCTTCTCAATCATATCTTTTTAAAACCATAACTTTTCAATCATATCTTTTTGATTTCTAATTTTAAAATCTTTTTCAAAAATCACTTGATTTCTTTTTCACTCTTAGTTTTCGAAAATCAATTACTATTTTTCAAAATGTTTTTTAAAAAAAAAATCTTTTACTTTATTTTCAAAAATTTCTTTCCCTCTTCTCACATCCTTCTATTTATGGAGTAACACTTCTCCTCAATGCACAATTCGAACTCCATCTCACTAAGTTCGAATTCTTCTCCCTCTTCCTTCTATTTTTCTGTTCCTCTGACACCTCAAGGAGTCTCTATACTGTGACATAAAGGATTCCATACTTTCTTGTTCTCTTCTCTTTCATATGAGCAGGAGCACAGACAAAAGAATTCTTGTTGAGGCTGATCTTGAACCTGAAAGGACCTTGAAGCGAAAGCTAAGAGAAGCTAAGGCACAACTCTCTGTAGAGGACCTAACAGAAATCTTCAAAGAAGAAGAACCCATGGCAGCCGAAAACAACAACAATGCCAACAATGCAAGGAAGGTGCTGGGTGACTTTACTGCACCTACTCCCGACTTCTATGGGAGAAGCATCTCTATTCCTGCCATTGGAGCAAACAACTTTGAGCTTAAGCCTCAATTAGTTTCTCTGATGCAACAGAATTGCAAGTTCCATGGACTTCCATTGGAAGATCCTCATCAGTTTTTAGCTGAATTCTTGCAAATCTGTGACACTGTCAAAACTAATGGGTTTGACCCTGAGGTCTACAGACTTATGCTATTCCCTTTTGCTGTAAGAGACAGAGCTAGGATATGGTTGGACTCACAACCTAAAGAAAGCCTGAACTCTTGGGAAAAGCTAGTCAATTCCTTCTTGGCAAAGTTCTTTCCACCTCAAAAATTGAGTAAGCTTAGAGTGGAAGTCCAAACCTTCGGACAGAAGGAAGGTGAATCCCTCTATGAAGCTTGGGAAAGATACAAACAATTGATCAGAAAATGTCCCTCTGACATGCTTTCTGAATGGAGCATCATAGGTATTTTCTATGATGGTCTGTCTAAACTGTCCAAGATGTCATTGGATAGCTCTGCTGGAGGATCTCTTCATCTGAAGAAGACGCCTACAGAAGCTCAAGAGCTAATTGAAATGGTTGCAAATAACCAATTCATGTACACTTCTGAAAGGAATCCTGTGAACAATGGGACAAATCAGAAGAAAGGAGTTCTTAAGATTGATACTCTGAATGCCATATTGGCTCAGAACAAGATATTGACTCAGCAAGTCAATTTGATTTCTCAAAGTCTATTTGGAATGCAAAATGCACCAGGCAGTACTAAGGATGCTTCATCTGAAGAAGAAGCTTATGATCCTGAGAACCCTTCAATGGAAGAGGTGAATTACATGGGAGAACCCTATGGAAACACCTATAATTCTTCATGGAGAAATCATCCAAATTTCTCATGGAAGGATCAACAGAGACCTCAACAAGGTTTCAGTAACAATAATGGTGGAAGAAACAGGTTTAGCAATGGCAAGCCTTTTCCATCATCTTCTCAGCAACAGACAGAGAGTTCTAAGCAGAGCCACTCTGACTTAGCAACCATGGTCTCTGATCTGATCAAAATCACTCAAAGTTTCATGACTGAAACAAGGTCCTCCATTAGAAATTTGGAGGCACAAGTGGGACAGCTGAGCAAGAAAATTACTGAACTCCCTCCTAGTACTCTTCCAAGCAATACAGAAGAAAATCCAAAAGGAGAGTGCAAGGCCATCAACATGACCGAATTTGGAGAGGAAGAAGAGGCAGTGAACGCCACTGAGGAAGGCCTCAATGGACGTCTACTGGCCTCCAGTGAATTCCCTAATGAGGAACCATGGGAATCTGAGGCTCAAAATGAGACCATAGATATTCCAATAGACTTACTTCTGCCATTCATGAGCTCTGATGAGTATTCTTCCTCTGAAGAGGATGAGTATGTCACTGAAGAGCAAGTTGCTAAATACCTTGGAGCAATCATGAAGCTAAATGACAAGTTATTTGGTAATGAGACTTGGGAGAACGAACCTCCTTTGCTCACCAAAGAACTGGATGACTTGTCTAGGCAGAAATTACCTCAAAAGAGACAAGATCCTGGAAAGTTTTCAATACCTTGTACCATAGGCACCATGACCTTCAAGAAGGCTCTGTGTGACTTAGGGTCAAGTGTAAACCTCATGCCTCTCTCTGTAATGGAGAAGCTAGGGATCTTTAAGGTACAAGCTACAAGAATCTCACTAGAGATGGCAGACAATTCAAAAAAACAAGCTTATGGACTTGTAGAAGATGTTTTGGTAAAGATTGAAGACCATTACATCCCTGCTGATTTCATAGTCCTAGAGACTGGGAAGTGCATGGATGAATCCATCATCCTTGGCAGACCTTTCCTAGCCACAGCAAAGGCTGTGATTGATGTGGACAGAGGTGAATTGATCATTCAAGTGAATGAAGAATCCTTTGTGTTTAAGGCTCAAGGATACCCCTCTGTCACCATGGAGAGGAAGCATGAAGAGCTTCTCTCAAAACAGAGCCAAACAGAGCCCCCACAGTCAAACTTTAAGTTTGGTGTTGGGAGGCCACAACCAAATTCTAAGTTTGGTGTTGAACCCCCACATTCAAACTCTAAGTTTGGTGTGGGGAGATTCCAACATTGCTCTGAGCATCTATAAGGCTCCATGAGAGCCCTCTGTCAAGCTACTGACATTAAAGAAGCGCTTGTTGGGAGGCAACCCAATGTTATATTTTATCTATTTTCCTTTGTTATTTTATGTTTTCTGTAGGTTGATGATCATGAGAAGTCACAAAATCAATTGAAAAAGCAAAAATAGAATGAAAAATAGAAAGAAAAATAGCACACCCTGGAGGAGAACTTGCTGGCGTTTAAACGCCAGTGAAGCTAGCAGATGGGCGTTTAACGCCCAATTTGGCACCATTCTGGGCGTTTAACGCCAGAAAGGGGCACCAGACTGGCCTTAAACGCCAGAAATGGGCTAGGACATGGCGTTAAACGCCAGAAATGGGCACCAGCCCGGCGTTTAACGCCAGAATTGGCAAAAGGGTGCATTTTTGCATGCCACTTGGTGCAGGGTTGAATTTTCCTTGACACCTCAGGATCTGTGGACCCCACAGGATCCCCACCAACCCCACCACCCTCTTTCTTCTTCACCCATTCACTAATCACCTCAATACCTCTTCCCCAAAAACCCTTCACCTATCAAATCCCATCTTTCTCTTCACCACTCACATCCATCCTTCATAAAACCCCACCTACCTCACCATTCAAATTCAAACCACTTTCCCTCCCAAACCCACCCTCCCATAGGCGAACCCCACCCCTCTCTCCACCCCTATATAAACCCACCTTCACTCCTTCATTTTCACACAACCTAAACACTACTTCTCCCCTTTGGCCGAAATATAAGCCATCTCCATCTCCTCTATTTCTTCTTCTTCTACTCTCTTCTTTCTTCTTTTGCTCGAGGACGAGCAAATCTTTTAAGTTTGGTGTGGTAAAAGCATTGCTTTTTGTTTTTCCATAACCATTTATGGCATCCTAGGCCGGAGAAACCTCTAGAAAGAGGAAAGGGAAGGCAAAAGCTTTCACCCCCGAGTCATGGGAGATGGAGAGATTCATCTCAAGGGTGCATCAAGACCACTCTATGAAGTTGTGGCCTTGAAGAAGGTGATCCCCGAGGTCCCTTTCAAACTCAAAAAGAGTGAATATCCGGAGATCCAACATGAGATTCAAAGAAGAGGTTGGGAAGTTCTTACCAACCCCATTCAACAAGTCAAAATCTTAATGGTTCAAGAGTTCTATGTCAATGCATGGATCACTAAGAACCATGATCAAAGTGTGAACCCGGACCTAAAGAATTGGCTTACTATGGTTCGGGGGAAATACTTAGATTTTAGTCCGGAAAATGTAAGGTTGGCATTCAACTTGCACATGATGCAAGGAGATGAACACCCTTACACTAGAAGGGTCAACTTTGATCAAAGGTTGGACCAAGTCCTCACAGTCATTTGTGAAGAGGGCGCCCAATAGAAGAGAGATTCAAGAGGGAAGCCGGTTCAACTAAGAAGGCATGACCTCAAGCCCGTGGCTAGGGGATGGTTGGAGTTTATCCAACGCTCAATCATTCCCACTAGCAACCGGTCTGAAGTTACTCTAGACCGGGCCATCATGATTCATAGCATCATGATTGGAGAAGAAGTAGAAGTTCATGAGGTTATAGCCCAAGAACTCTATAAGGTGGCGGACAAGTCCTCTACCTTGGCAAGGTTAGCCTTTCCTCATCTCATTTGTCACCTCTGTTATTTAGTTGGAGTTGACATAGAAGGAGACATCCTCATTGATGAGGACAAGCCCATCACTAAGAAAAGGATGGAGCAAACAAGAGATCCCACTTATCATGAAATCCCTGAGATGCCTCAAGGGATGCACTTTCCTCCACAAAACTATTGGGAGCAAATCAACACCTCCCTAGGAGAATTGAGTTCCAACATGGGACAACTAAGGGTGGAGCACCAAGAACATTCCATCATCCTCCATGAAATTAAAGAAGATCAAAGAATCATGAGAGAGGAGCAACAAAGGCAAGGAAGAGACATTGAGGAGCTCAAGCACTTCATAAGATCTTCAAAAGGAAGAACAAGCCGCCATCACTAAGGTGGACCCGTTCTTTAATCTCCTTGTTCTTTATTTCCTGTTTTTCGAAAAATCATGCTTATGTTTATCCATGTTTGTGTCTTATGATCATTAGTGTCCATGCCTTAAAGTTATGAATGTCCTATGAATCCATCACCTTTCTTAAAATGAAAAATGTTCCTAATTGAAAAAGAGAAGAATTGCATGAATTTCAGATTTTATAACAGATTAATTATTTTGATGTAGTGGCAATACTTCTGTTTTCTGAATGTATGCTTAAACAGTGCATATGTCTTTTGAATTTGTGGCTCATGAATGTTGGCTCTTGAAAGAATGATGAAAAAGGAGACATGTTACTGAGGATCTGAAAAATCATAAAAATGATTCTTGAAGCAAGAAAAAGCAGTGAATACAAAAAAAACAAAAAAAAGAGTGTGCTTAAGAACCCTGGACACCTCTAATTGGGGACTCTAGCAAAGCTGAGTCACAATCTGAAAAGGTTCACCCAAATTATGTGTCTGTGGCATGTATGTATCCGGTGGCAATACTGGAAGACAGAGTGCTTTGGGCCACGGCCAAGACTCATAAAGTAGCTGTGTTCAAGAATCATCATACTTAACTAGGAGAATCAATAACACTATCCGGATTCTGAGTTCCTAAAGAAGCCAATCATTCTGAATTTCAAAGGATAGAGTGAGATGCCAAAACTGTTCAGAGGCAAAAAGCTAAAGCCCCGCTCATCTAATTAATACTGATCTTCATAGATATTTTTGGAGTTCATTGCATATTCTCTTCTTTTTATCTTGTTTGATTTTCAGTTGCTTGGGGACAAGCAACAATTTAAGTTTGGTGTTGTGATGAGCGGATAATTTATACGCTTTTTGGCATTGTTTTTAGTATGTTTTTAGTATATTTTAGTTAGTTTTTAGTATATTTTTATTAGTTTTTAGTTAAAATTCACTTTTCTAGACTTTACTATGAGTTTGTGTGTTTTTCTGTGATTTCAGGTATTTTCTGGCTGAAATTGAGGGACTTGAGCAAAAATCTGATTCAGAGACTGAAAAGGACTGCAGATGCTGTTGGATTCTGACCTCCCTGCACTCGAAGTGGATTTTCTGGAGCTACAGAAGCCCAATTGGCGCGCTCTCAACAGCGTTGGAAAGTAGACATCCTGGGCTTTCCAGTAATATATGATAGTCCATACTTTGCCCAAGATTTGATGGCCCAAACCGGCGTTCAAAGTCACCCTCAGGAATTCCAGCGTTAAACGCCGGAACTGGCACCAAAGTGGGAGTTAAACGCCCAAACTGGCACAAAAGCTGGCGTTTAACTCCAAGAAGAGTCTCTACACGAAAATGCTTCAATGCTCAGCCCAAGCACACACCATGTGGGCCCGGAAGTGGATTTTTATGTCATTTACTCATCTTTGTAATTCTTAAGCTACTAGTTCCCTATAAATAGGACCTTTTACTATTGTATTTTCATCTTTTGATCACTTTAGATCTTAGATCATTGGGAGGCTGGCCTCACGGCCATGCCTGGACCTTGTTCTTATGTATTTTCAACGGTGGAGTTTCTACACACCATAGATTAAGGTGTGGAGCTCTGCTGTACCTCGAGTATTAATGCAATTACTATTGTTCTTCTATTCAATTCAGCTTGTTCTTGTTCCAAGATATCACTTGTTCTTCAACTTGATGAATGTGATGATCCGTGACACTCATCATCATTCTCACCTATGAACGTGTGACTGACAACCACCTCCGTTCTACCTTAGATTGGGTGGATATCTCTTGGATTCCTGATACATGACGCATGGTTGCTGCTCGCCTGACAAACAAGCCAGCCATTCCGTGAGATCAGAGTCTTCGTGGTATAAGCTAGAATTGATGGCGGCATTCAAGAGAATCCGGAAGGTCTAACCCTTGTCTGTGGTATTCTGAGTAGGATTCAATGATTGAATGACTGTGACGAGCTTCAAACTCGCGATTGTGGGGCGTTAGTGACAGACGCAAAAGAATCACTGGATTCTATTCTGACATGATCGAGAACTGACAGCTGGATAGCGTGCCGTGACAGGGTGCGTTGAACATTTCCACTGAGAGGACGGGAGGTAGCCACTGACAACGGTGAAACCCTACATACAGCTTGCCATGGAAAGGAGTAAGAAGGATTGGATGAAGACAGTAGGAAAGCAGAGAGACGGAAGGGACAAAGCATCTCCATTCGCTTATCTGAAGTTCTTACCAATGAATTACATAAGTATCTCTATCTTTATCTTTATCTTTTATTCATATATCATCCATAACCATTGAGTCTGCCTGACTGAGATTTACAAGGTGACCATAGCTTGCTTCATACCAACAATCTCCGTGGGATCGACCCTTACTCGCGTAAGGTTTATTTCTTGGACGACCCAGTGCACTTGCTGGTTAGTTGTGCGAAGTTGTGTTTATGCCATGGTATTGAACACCAAGTTTTTGGATTCATTACCGGGGATTATTTGAGTTGTGAAAAGTAGTGATCACAATTTCGTGCACCACTGCACAACCACAGAAAAAGAGTTACTTGCTGTGGTATATACCATTGACAAGTTTAGATCTTATTTAGTAGGATCAAAAGTGATTGTTTACACTGACCATGCTGCTCTTAAATATCTACTCACAAAGCAGGATTTAAAACCCAGACTCATCAGATGGGTGTTGTTTCTGCAAGAGTTTTATATAGAAATAAGAGACAGAAAAGGGACAGAGAACCAAGTAGCAGATCACCTGTCCCGAATAGAACCAGTAGAAGGGGCGTCCTTCCCTCTTACTGAGATCTCTAAAAACTTTCCAGATGAGCAACTCTTTGCCATCCAGGAAGTGCCATGGTTTGCAGACATTACAAACTACATGGCAGTAAGATTCATACCCAAAGAGTACAGTAGGCAGCAAACAAAGAAATTGATCACGGATGCAAAGTACTATCTTTGGGATGAACCATATCTCTTCAAGAGATGTGCAGACGAAGTAATCCGTAGATGTGTGCCTAAAGAAGAAGCACAGAAGATCCTCTGGCACTGCCATGGATCACAGTATGGAGGACATTTTGGAAGTGAGCGAACAGCCACAAGAGTCCTTCAATGTGGCTTCTACTGGCCTACTCTCTATAAAGACTCCTGAGTGTTTGTACTTAATTGTGACAGTTTCCAAAGATCTGGCAATCTGCCTCACAGTTATGCCATGCCTCAACAAGGGATCTTAGAGATTGAGTTATTTGATGTATGGGGTATTGACTTCATGGGGCCATTCCCACCATCATACTCAAACACTTATATTCTGGTGGCAGTGGATTATGTATCCAAATGGGTAGATGTTGAGTTAAGAAATTAACTAAATTAATTAGTGATGACAAACATTATTTTTGGGCAAAATAAATAATTAGTGTTAAGTGTCAATAATTATATGTTGCTAATTATTTATTATATATTACAGGCCAAAACTTAGTTCAGCAGCCCAAATTAGTATGAAAATAATATAGCAAGGCTGGTGAGTAAATAAATAAACAAAGCCCATGAGGAAACAAGGCTGAAAAATCAAAACGGGCAAAAAAGAAGTGATCCGATCCAAGCCCGTGTCCATCAATTCAAGTTGATCCAAGCTTCTCACACAAGATTGAAGTCCTCATTCCCTCTCACTTGCTTTTACCAAAGCAACGTCCCTCTCCTCTCTAATCAAGTCAAATCATGGCATCAGAAAAGTAAGAAAGAGAAAGAGAGAAAAAGGTTCCTCCCTAAGCTAAGTAACCAAAGAAGCAAGAGAGATAGTTGAAGCTTGAAGCACAGAAGCTAAAACAGAAACTCCAAGCTAAATCAAGCGTAAGAAAGGTAATCCATCTCATCTTGCATGCATCAGATCTTCATCCTTTCTTTCCAACTCTCTGCTCTATCCGAAAATGGCATTCAAGGGAAAAGTTGATCTATGTTCTTCACTGCTACAAATCCACGGTCACAAAAGATTCTTGGGGACCAAGTTGCATCTCTATGGTTCAGATTTGGTTGACCATTGGAAGACAATTTCAGTTATTCCTTCATGGCTTTCAGTCAAGTTGGAAAAGTCAGAAGCAAAGGGTCTACTTTGATGTTTGAGAAGAAAAAGTGAGCTTGTGGGTTGGTAAAGCTCAAGGCTCAAGGTGTTGACCTTGGAAGAAGAACCAAGGAACATGCAAGGAGATAAAAAGAAGCTTGTTGTTCATTCAGAGGCAAGGAGAGAAAATCAGAGTTTGAGAGTTGTGTTCTGTGAAGTATTCCCTGTGAAGTTCCTCTACTTGGATAATGCTCTCTATCAAAGAAGCATTCGGCCAATACTGAAGAACTAAATCAGAGGTTTGCAAAGCTATTTTTTCACATAGCAAAAGAGGCTATTGATGAAGTCAATCTCCTTCATGTTTTACTAATTGTAATGTACTTTTCTAAGTTTATCTTTCTGTAATTTCTTGTAAGAAAAGGCATTGTGAGAAAGCTAAAGAAAAAGCCATGAGTGAAAAAAGTCTGAGAGATGCACTTGAGAGAAAAGCCTAGAGTTATTTTCTGATTTCTTTAGGTATGTCTATGTCTTGTATCTTGTACCTGTAAGGTATCCCTTTCTTAGTTGGGTGAGCACTAAGAGGTATAGTTAGGTATTAGCATAGCCAATGTCAAGTTAGGTTTGAACTTGAGTGTGAAAGGATTGGGTCAATCCTGTGTTATTGGTGTATGTAATATTGTTAACTATAGTGAAATTCTTCCATAGTTGTGGAGGAGACTGGATGTAGGTTGCATAGCACAAGGCAACCGAACCAAAATACTTGCTGGTGTTAGCTTTTCTCTTCTCTGCTGTGTTCTGTTTTATGATTTTCATGAGACAAAAATAAATTGTCTCATAAATTTCCGCTGCTCAGATCAAACAGAATCAAAATAGCAAAGGTATTTCAAAAAGGATAACAACAGTAATTAAAAGGAAGGCATAGATTCAACCCCCCTTCTCTAAGCCTACCACAACCTTCAGTAGAAGCTATAGCAACACCCACTAATGATACTAAGACAGTGCTGAAATTCCTCCAGAAATACATCTTCAGCAAATTTGGTATCCCTAGAGTACTAATCAGTGATGGGGGCACTCATTTCTGCAATAAACATCTTTACTCTACTTTGGTTCGATATGGAGTTAGCCACAGGGTGGCCACTCCATATCATCCACAGACAAATGGGCAAACTGAAGTCTCTAATAGAGAACTTAAAAGAATCCTGGAACGGACTGTGATTAACCGTAGAAGGGATTGGGCAAGAAGCTTGGATGATGCTCTGTGGGCATACAGAACAACATTCAAGACACCTATAGGAACTTCTCCATACCAGCTGGTGTATGGAAAAGCCTGTCACTTGCCAGTGGAACTAGAACACAAGGCCTATTGGGCAACCAGATTCCTAAACCTTGATGCCAAGTTAGCTGGAGAAAAATGATTGCTCCAGTTAAATGAGCTAGAGGAATTCAAACTCAATGCTTTCGAAAATGCAAAAATTTACAAAGAGAAAGCAAAAAGATGGCATAATAAGAAATTATCATCGAGAGTCTTTGAGCCAAGGCAGAAAGTTCTGCTATTTAATTTTAGGCTCAAATTATTCCCCGAGAAATTGAAATCCCGGTGGAGAGGTCCATATGTGATTACAAGTGTGTCACCATATGGATACCTGAAGCTTCAGGATAATGATTCTAACAAAAAGTTCATTGTTAATGGACAGAGAGTTAAACATTATCTTGAAAGCAATTTTCAGCATGAATGCTCAAAATTGAGACTTGATTAAAGCTCAGTAATAGTCCAGCTAAAGACAATAAAGAAGCGCTTGCTGGGAAGCAACCCAGCCATTTACAAGGCTTATTTGTTAATTAATTGATTTTTACATGTTTATGTCAATTATCTTCAAGGTAAAATAGCAATTGCTTGAGTTCACAGAGTTACAGAAGGATTCAGAGGATAAAACAGCAAAAAAAAGCTCACTAGTGAAAAAAAAAGCCAGTAAGAGCCGTTTTCGGCGCTGAACGCCCAAAAGAAGCACTCACTGGGCGTTCAACGCCAGTAAGGATAGCCATCTGGGCATTGAACGCCAGAAAGAAGCATCTTCTGGGTGTTGAATGCCAGAAAAAAGCACCTTCTGGGCGTTCAACGCCAGATTTATAGCGTCCTGGGCGTTCAGAAAAACGTCCAGTGACAAAGGAGTTCCTAGCGTTCAACGCCAGCTAGAAGCAAAAGCTGGGCGTTGAACGCCCAGGAGAAGCTGCAAACGGGCGTTAAACGCCCAAAACATGCAGCATTTGGGCGTTTAACGCTAGGATTGTGGGGAAGAGGTAAATTCATTTTCACTTCAAATTTTTTTCCAATTTTCATGTTTCAATCATGATTTCTTGCATAAACATATTACAAACTCTCATCTTTCAACTTCAATTCCAAAAAATTTTTTTCCTAAACATGTTTCTTAATTTTTCTTCAATATCTTTTCAAACCTTTTTCAAAACTCAATTATCATTTTGAATTCTTTTCAAATCTTTTTAATTTCTTCTGAACTCTTTTTTAAACTCATCATATTATCTTTTTGAATTCAAATTTATCCTTTTTAAAATCTCATCATATCTTTTAAATTTTCAAAATTGCCTCTCCTTCTATTCCTCTCCTTTCCTTTCTTTCGCTTGAGGACAAGCAAACCTCTAAGTTTGGTGTGTTTTTCTGTGATCACTGAGCTAAAACTCATCAAGATCATTGCACCAAAGGGAAAACAAACTACTTCAAGAGGCAAGAAAGAGAATATTCCAAAACCACTATGGAATTAAGAGAAGTTCTTAACCAAAGAACATGTAGACCATTACCACAAAATAATGGGTCTGAGATCAGTGATCCCGGAAGTTAAATTCGATTTGAAAGAAGACGAATATCCGGAGATACAAGAGCTGAAGCGCCAGAAGCTGTCTCTTGAAGGACCAGACACCCCACAAGTTGAAGGAGCACCCATCATCTCCCAAACCAAAGGTTGTTGAGTCTTAATCTTAAACTTAACTCTGTGATAATTGTTCTTATTAGGAATTTACCTTAGAAGTTATATATTAGTAGTAGTAATTAGTATCTCTATTTTGATTTTATCTCTAATTAAGCTATAATTTATTTTTTCTCATCATCATCAAACATGAATAAATAATAGATTTTTGGAGTTTTTAATAAGGAAAATTCTAATTATTTAGATGTGGTGGCAATACTTTTTATCTTCTAAATGAATGCTTGAACAGTGCATATTTTTTATATTGAATTTCATGAATGTTAAAATTGTTGGATCTTGAAAGAATGATGAACAAGAGAAATATTATTGATGATCTGAAAAATCATGAAATTGATCCTTGAAGCAAGAAAAAGCAGTGAAAAAAAAAGTGGCGAAAAAAAAGGGAATCATTGGATAAAGAAAAAGAAAAGCCAATAGCCCTTTAAACCAAAAGGCAATGGTGAAAAGGATCCAAGGAAATAAATCCAAGCCTAAGCGGCTAAATCAAGCTATCCCTAGCCATGTGCTTGTGGCATGCAGGTCCAAGTGAAAAGCTTAAGACTGAGTGGTCAAAGTCGTGATCCAAAGTAAAAGAGTGTGCTTAAGAACTCTAGACACCTCTAATTGGGGACTCTAGCAAAGCTAAGTCACAATCTGAAAAGGTTCACCCAGTTATGTGTTTGTGGCATTTATGTATCCGGTGGTAATACTGGAAAACAAAGTGCTTAGGGTCACGGCCAAGACTCATAAAGTAGCTGTGTTCAAGAATCAACATACTAAACTAGGAGAATCAATAATACTATTTGAATTCTGAGTTTCTATGGATGCCAATCATTATAAATTTCAAAGGATAAAGTGAGATGCGAAAACTGTTCGGAAGCAAAAAGCTACTAGTCCCGCTCATCTAATTAGAATCTGAGCTTCACTTAAAACTCTGAGATATTATTGCTTCTTGATTTCTTTTTATCCTATTTTATTTATCTAGTTGCTTGAGGACAAGCAACAGTTTATGTTTGGTGTTGTGATGAGCGGATATTTTATACGTTTTTTGGGGGTAAATTCATGTAGAATTTAGTATGTTTTAGATAGTTTTTAGTATAATTTTATTAGTTTTTAGGCAAAATTCATATTTCTGGACTTTAATATGAGTTTGTGTGTTTTTCTATAATTTCATGTATTTTCTGGCTGAAATTGAGGGAGCTGAGCAAAGATCTTATTCAGGCTGAAAAAGAACTGCTGATGCTGTTGGATTCTAACCTCCCTGCACTCGGAATAGATTTTTTGGAGCTACAGAAGTCCAATTGGCGTGCTCTCAATTGGGTTAGAAAGTAGACATCCAGGGCTTTCCAGCAATATATAATAGTCTATACTTTTCGCGAAGATAGATGATGTAAACTGGCGTAACGCCAGTTTCATGTTGCAGTCTGGCGTTAAGCGCAAGAAACAGGTTGCAAGTTGGAGTTCAGCGCCAGAAACAGGTTACAACCTGGCGTTCAACTCCAGAAACAGCCCAGGCACGTGAGAAACTTAAATCTCAGCCCCAGCACACACCAAGTGGGCCCCAGAAGTGGATTTCTGCACCAATTATCTTAGTTTACTCATTTTCTGTAAACCTAGGTTACTAGTTTAGTATTTAAACAACTTTTAGAGACTTATTTTGGATCTCATGACATTTTTAGATCTAAATTTTTATACTCTTTAACGGCATGAGTCTCTAAACTCCATTGTTGGGGGTGAGGAGCTCTGCAGCGTCTCGATGAATTAATGCAATTATTTCTGTTTTCCATTCAAACATGCTTGTTCCTATCTAAGATGTTCATTCGCGCTTCACTATGAAGAAGGTGATGATCCGTGACACTCATCACCTTCCTCAACCCATGAACGTATGCCTGACAACCACCTCCGTTCTACATCAGATTGAATGAGTATCTCTTAGATTTCTTAATCAGAATCTTCGTGGTATAAGCTAGAATTGATGGCGGCATTCATGAGAATCCGGAAAGTCAAAACCTTGTCTGTGGTATTCCGAGTAGGATTCAAGGATTGAATGGCTGTGATGAGCTTCAAACTCGTGATTGTTGGGCGTGATGACAAACGCAAAAGAATCAGTGGATTCTATTCCGACATGATCGAGAACCAACAGATGATTAGTCGTGCTGTGACAGAGCATTTGGACCATTTTCACTGAGAGGATGGGAAGTAGCCATCGACAACGGTGACACCCTACATACAGCTTGCCATGGAAGAAACTTTGCACTTTTGAAAGTGAGAAAGCATTATGTTAGACGAATTCAGAAGACAAAGCATCTCCAAAACTCCAATATATTCTCCATTATTGAGTAATAATTACTTATTTTATGCACTTTCACTTTTTACAATTGAGGCTAAAGAACCCTATTGGTATCCTGACTAAGAATAATAAGATAACCATAGCTTGCTTCAAGCCAACAATCTCCGTGGGATTCGACCCTTACTCACGTAAGGTATTACTTGGATGACCCAGTGCACTTGCTGGTTAGTTGTGCGGATTGCAAAAGTGTGATTGCAATTTCGTGCACAAGGCGGCGAGGAGATGAATCGTAGTGGCTGGAATCGAGATTTTAGGGTTCAGACTCTTCTTCGTTCTCTCTCGAAGAACTCTTCTAATTTTTTTTTGTATGCTCAGTTAATATTTGTTTGGATTGGGCTTTTAGTAATTAATTGGGTTAAGAGTATTATAATAGTGAGAGTTTTTGTTATATTATTTAAAATAGTCACAAATAAAATATACTATGGAGGTTTTAATAACTCCTACTTAAAAACTTTCACAAACAAACAAGAATTTTGTAGTGTATGTGTCTGTGGCATGTATGTATCCGGTAATAATACTGGAAAACAAGATGCTTAGGGTTACGCCCAAGACTCATAAGTAGCTGTGTTCAAGAATCAACATACTAAACTAGGAGAATCAATAACACTATCTGAATTCTGAGTTCCTAAGGATGCCAATCATTCTAAACTTCAAAGGATAAAGTGAGATGCCAAAACTATTCAGAAGCAAAAAGCTACAAGTCCCGCTCATCTAATTGGAACTAAGCTTCATTGATATTTTTGAATTTATTGTATATTCTCTTCTTTTTATCCTATTTTTTTTTAGTTGCTTGGGGACAAGCAACAATTTAAGTTTGGTGTTGTGATGAGCGGATAATTTATATGCTTTTTGGCATTGTTTTTAGGTAGTTTCTAGTATGTTTTAGTTACTTTTAGTATATTTTTGTTAGTTTTTATGCAAAATTCACATTTCTGGACTTTACTATGAGTTTGTGTATTTTTCTATGATTTCAGGTATTTTCTGGCTGAAATTGAGGGACTTGAGCAAAAATCTGATTCAGAGGCTGAGAAAAGGACTGCAGATGCTGTTGGATTCTAACTTTCCTGCACTCGAAGTGGATTTTTTGGAGCTACAGAAGCCCAATTGACGCGTTCTCAATTGAGTTGGAAAGTAGAAATCTTGGGCTTTCCAGTAACGTATAATAGTCCATACTTTGCCCGAGACTTAATGGCCCAAACTGGCGTCCAAACGCCCACCAGAGACCCTTTACTAGCCTGAAACGCCAGAATTGGCGCCAAAGCTGGAGTTAAATGCCCAAACTGGCACCCAAGCTGGCGTTTAACTCCAAGGATGGCCTATACACGTAAAATCTTCAAAGTTCAGCCCAAGCACACACCAAGTGGGCCCTGGAAGTGGATTTCTGCACTATCTACTAATTTTTGTAAACCTAGTTTACTAGTTTAGTATAACTAGCACTTTTTACTATTGTATGAGGGTCTTCTTTGGAACCCTTGAGCTTTATGATCATCTTTAGGGAGGCTGGCCATTCGGCCATGCCTAGACCTTTTTCTCTTATGTATTTTCAACGGTGGAGTTTCTACACCTCAAAGATTAAAGTGAGGAGCTTTGTTGTTCCTCATGAATTAATGCAAGTACTATTGTTTTTTCCTTCAATTCATGCCTACTTCTTCTCTAAGATATAATCTTGTACTTAATTCAGTTAAGTTAGACTGAAGGGGTGACCCATGAGAATCACCCATTATCTTCAGTACTCGCCTAGCCAAGATCCGCGTGTCTGACAACCACAAAGCAGTCTGCATGATATTCAACGTAGTCATTGGACACCAGCCAGAGTATACTCTCTTGGGCCTCTGATCCACAGATTCACATAGTCTCTCCTCGACCCCGTGATTAGGATCTTCGTGGTGTAGGCTAGAATCAATAGACAGCATTCCTGGGATCCGAAAAGTCTAAACCTTGTCTGTGGTATTCCGAGTAGGATCTGGGAAGGGATGACTGTGAGAAGCTTCAAACTCACGAAAGTTGGGCGTAGTGATAGTGTGCAAAAGGATCAATGGATCTTATTCCGACACAAGTGAGAACCGACAGATGATTAGCCCTGCGGTAGCTGTGTGGTGCACGAAATTGCAATCACACTTTTTGCAATCCATACAACTAACCAGCAAGTGCATTGGGTCGTCCAAGTAATACCTTATGTGAGTAAGGGTCGATCCCACGAAGATTATTGGTTTGAAGCAAGCTATGTTTATTTTATTATTCTTAGTCAGGATTTCAATTAAAATTATCAGTTTGAATTATTAGAAAAATAAAAGAGCGTGAATTAATTACTTGTAATGCAGTAATGGAGAATATGTTGGAGTTTTGGAGATGCTTTGTCTTCTGAATTTCTGTAATGTAATATTCCATCCATGGAAAAGTGCAAAGTTCCTTCTATGGCAAGCTGTATGTAGGGTGTCACTATTGTTAGTGGCTACCTCCAATCCTCTCAGTGAAAACGGTCCAGATGCTCTGTCACAGCACGGCTAATCAGCTGTTGGTTCTCAATCATGTTGGAATAGGATCCATTGATCCTTTTGTGTTTGTCATCACGCCCAGCAATCGCGAGTTTGAAGCTCATCACAGCCATTCAATCCTTGAATCCTACTCAGAATACCACAGACAAGGTTTAGACTTTCCGGATCCTCAAGAGTGGCCGCCATCAATTATAGCTTATACCACGAAGATTCTGCTTAAGGAATCTAAGAGAAGCTCATTCAATGTGATGTAGAACGGAGGTGGTTGTCAGGCACACGTTCATGGATTGAGAAAGGTGATGAGTGTCACGGATCATCACCTTCTTCATAATTAAGCGCGAATGAACATCTTAGATAGGAACACACACATTTGAATGGAGAAATAGAAACAATTGTATTAATTCATCGAGACGCTGCAGAGCTCCTTACCCCCAACAATGGAGTTTAGAGACTCATGCTGCCAAGGAATATAAAATCCAGTTCTATAGACGTCATGAGATACAAAGTAATCCTCTAAAAGTTGTTTAAATAGTAAACTAGTAGCCTAGGTTTACAGAGAATAAGTAAAATAAGATCATTGTTGCAGAAATCCACTTCTGGGTCCCACTTGGTGTGTGCTGGGGCTGAGACTAAAGCTTCTCACATGCTTGGGCTATTTCTGGAGTTGAACACCAGGTTGTAACGTGTTTTGGGCGCTGAACTCCAACTTGTAACCTGTTTCTGGCGCTGGACGCCAGACAGCAGCATGAAACTGGCGTTGAACGCCAGTTTACGTTGTCTATCTTCGTGCAAAGTATGGACTATTATATATTGCTGGAAAGCCCTGGATGTCTACTTTCCAACCCAATTAAGAGCGCGTCAATTGAACTGCTTTAGCTCCAAAAAATTCATTCCGAGTGCAGGAAGGTCAGGATCCAACAGCATCAGCAGTCCTTTTTCAGCCTAACTCAGATTTTTGCTCAGCTCCCTCAATTTCAGCCAGAAAATACCTAAAATCACAGAAAAACACACAAACTCATAGTAAAGTCCATAAATATGATTTTTGCCTAAAAACTAATAATATTCAACTAAAAACTAATTAAAACATACTAAAATCTACATGAAATTACCCCCAAAAAGCGTATAAAATATCCGATCATCACAACACCAAACTTAAACTGTTGCTGTCCCCAAGCAACTAGATGAACAAAATAGGATATAAAGAATTTAAGGAGTAATAAAATCTCTGAGTTTTAAGTGAAGCTCAGATTCTAATTTAGATGAGCGGGGCTAGTAGCTTTTTGTTTCTGAACAGTTTTGGCATCTCCCTTTATCCTTTGAAATTCAGAATGATTGGCATCCATAGGAACTCAGAATTCAGATAGTATTATTGATTCTCCTAGTGTAGTATGTTGATTCTTGAACACAGTTATTTTATGAGTCTTGGCCGTGGCCCTAAGTACTTTGTTTTCCAGTATTACCACCGGATACATAAATGCCACAGACACATGACTGGGTGAACCTTTTCAGATTGTGACTCAGCTTTGCTAAAGTCCCCAGTTAGAGGTGTCCAGAGCTCTTAAGCACACTCTTTTTGCTTTGGATCACGACTTTAACCACTCAGTCTCAAGCTTTTTACTTGTACCTGCATTCCACAAGCACATGGTTAGAGACAGCTTAATTTAGCTGCTTAGGCCTGGATTTACTTCCTTGGGCCCTCCTATCCATTAATGCTCAAAGCCTTGGATCCTTTTTACCCTTGCCTTTTGGTTTTAAGGCTATTGGCTTTTTCTGCTTACTTTTTCTTTCTCTCTTTTTTTAATGCTTTTTCTTGCTTCAATAATCAATTTCATGATTTTTCAGATCATCAATAACATTTCTCTTGTTCATCATTCTTTCAAGAGCCAACCATTTTAACATTCATAAAATTCAATATCAAAAATATGCACTGTTCAAGCATTCATTCAGAAGACAAAAAGTATTTCCACCTCATATAAATAATTAGAATTTTCCTTATTAAGAACTCGAAAAAATTAAATTGCCTCTTTATTCTAAAAATCTACTATTTTATTCATGTTTGATGATGATGAGAAAAATAAATTATAACTTAATTGGAAATAAAACCAAAATAGACATGCTAATTACTATTACTCCTATATAACTTCTAAGGTAAATTTCTATAATAATACTATCACAGAGTTAAAGCTTAAAATTAGAACTTAACAACCTGTATTTTGGGAAGTGGATGTTCCTCTAGTCTGTGGGGTGCTTGGTCCTTCAAGGAATAGCTTCTGACGCTTTAGTTCCTTCAGTTCACATCCTTGCTCTTCCTGTTCCCTTAGGTGCCATGATCTTGATGAGTTTTAGCTCAGTGATCATGGCAAATCACACCAAACTTAGAGGTTTGCTTGTCCTCAAGCAAAAGAAAGGAAAGGAGAGGAATAGAAGGAGAGGCAATTTCGAAATCCAAAAGATATGATGAGTTGAAAAAGATTTGAAAAAGATTTGGATTGAAAAAAGATTTGTGTTTATGAATTAAGATACATTTGACATTTTTGAAAAAGGGATTTTAGAAATTAGTGTTTTTAGAAATTAGGATTAAAATTTTTGGAATTGAAGGATGATATTTTGAAACATGTTTATGCAAGAAATCATGAATTGAAACATAAAAAATAGAAAATTTGTGAAGAAAAACGAATTTTACCTCCTCCCAACCATTCTGGCATTAAACGCCCAAATGCTGCTTGTTTTGGGCATTTAACGCCCAATTGCTGCTTCTCCTGGGCGTTCAACACCCAGCTGTTGCTTCTTTCTGGCGTTGAACGCCAGGAAGTCCTTTGTCACTGGGCGTTTTTCTGGACGCCTAGGACGCTGTCAATCTGGCGTTAAACGCCCAGAAGGTGCTTCTTTCTGGCGTTCAACGCCCAGAAGATGCTCCTTTCTGGCGTTTAACGCCCAGATGGCTACCCTTACTGGCGTTGAACGCCCAATGGGTGCTTCTTTTGGGCGTTCAACGCCCAAAATATCTCTTACTGGCTTTTTTACGCCGGTGAACTTCCAAATTCTCTTATAACTTTGTGAATTCAAGCAATTGCTATTTTACCTTGAAGATACTTTGACATATACCTGTAAAAATCAATTAATTAACAAAAACAAATAAAATTAAATTTTGTGAATGGCTGGGTTGCCTCCCAGCAAGCGCTTCTTTAATGTCGTTAGCTGGACTATTACTGAGCTTTAATCAAGTCTCAGCTTTGAGCATTCTTGCTCAAAATTGCTTTCAAGATAATGTTTAACTCTCTGTCTAATAACAATGAACTTTTTGTTAGAGTCATTATCCTGAAGCTCTACGTATCCATATGGTGAAACACTTTTAATTACATATGGACCTCTCCACCGGGATTTTAATTTCCCGGGGAATAATTTGAGCCTAGAATTAAATAGCAGAACTTTCTGCCCCGGCTCAAAGACTTTGGATGACAATTTCTTATCATGCCATCTTTTTGCTTTATCTTTGTAAATTTTTGCATTCTCGAAAGCATTGAGTCTAAATTCCTCTAGCTCATTTAACTGAAGCAATCGTTTTTCTCCAACTAACTTGGCATCAAGGTTCAGGAATCTGGTTGCCCAGTAGGCCTTATGTTCCAGTTCCACTGGCAAGTGACATGCCTTTCCATACACAAGCTGGTATGGAGAGGTCCCTATAGGGGTCTTGAATGCTGTTATATATGCCCACAGAGCATCATCCAAGCTTCTTGCCCAATCCCTTCTACGGTTAATTACAGTCCGTTCCAGGATTCTTTTGAGTTCTCTATTTAAGACTTCAGCTTGCCCATTAGTCTGTGGGTGATATGGAGTGGCCACCCTGTGGCTAACTCCATAACGAACCAAACCAGAATAGAGCTGTTTATTGCAGAAATGAGTGCCCCCATCACTGATTAGTACTCTAGGGGTGCCAAATCTGCTGAAGATGTGTTTCTGGAGGAATTTTAACACTGTCTTAGTGTCATTAGTGGGTGTTGCAATAGCTTCCACCCATTTGGATACATAATCCACTGCCAGCAGAATATAAGTGTTTGAGTATGATGGTGGGAAAGGTCCCACGAAGTCAATACCCCATACATCAAATAACTCAATCTCCAAGATCCCTTGTTGAGGCATGGCATAACTGTGAGGCAGATTGCCAGATCTTTGGCAACTGTCACAATTAAGTATAAACACTCGGGAATCTTTATAGAGAGTAGGCCAGTAGAAGCCACATTGGAGGACTCTTGTGGCTGTTCGCTCATTTCCAAAATGTCCTCCACACTGTGATCCATGGCAGTGCCAGAGGATCTTCTGTGCTTCTTCTTTAGGCACACATCTACGGATTATTCCGTCTGCACATCTCTTGAAGAGATATGGTTCATCCCAAAGATAGTACTTTGCATCCGTGATCAACTTCTTTGATTGCTGCCTACTGTACTCTTTGGGTATGAATCTCACTTCCTTGTAGTTTGCAATGTCTGCAAACCACGGCACTTCCTGGATGGCAAAGAGTTGCTCATCTGGAAAGGTCTCAGAGATCTCAGTAAGAGGGAGGGACGCCCCTTCTACTGGTTCTATTCGGGACAGGTGATCTGCTACCTGATTCTCTGTCCCTTTTTTGTCTCTTATTTCTATATCAAACTCTTGTAGAAGTAACACCCATCTTATGAGTCTGGGTTTTGAATCTTGCTTTGTGAGTAGATATTTAAGAGCAGCATGGTCAGTGTACACAATCACTTTTGATCCTACAAAATAGGATCTAAACTTGTCAATGGCGTAAACCACTGCAAGTAGCTCTTTTTTTGTGGTTGTGTAGTTCTTCTGTGCGTCATTTAGAACACGACTGGCATAGTAAATGACGTGCAGGAGCTTGTCATGCCTTTGTCCCAACACTGCACCAATGGCATGGTCACTGGCATCACATATTAGTTCAAATGGCAATGTCCAGTTTGGTGCAGAGATTATTGGTGATGTGACCAATTTAGCTTTTAGAGTCTCAAATGCCTGTAGACACTCTTTATCAAAGACAAATGGCGTGTCAGCAGCTAGCAGGTTGCTCAGAGGTTTGGCAATTTTTGAAAAATCCTTTATAAACCTCCTATAGAATCTTGCATGCCCCAGAAAGCTTCTGATTGCCTTAACATTGGCAGGTGGTGGTAATTTTTCAATTACCTCTACCTTAGCTTGATCCACCTCTATTCCCTTGTTCAAAATTTTGTGCCCAAGGACAATTCCTTCAGTCACCATAAAGTGACACTTCTCCCAGTTTAAAACCAGGTTAGTCTCTTGGCATCTCTTTAGAACAAGTGCTAGATGGTCAAGACAGGAGCTGAATGAGTCTCCAAATACTAAAAAGTCATCCATGAAGACTTCCAGAAATTTTTCCACCATATCAGAGAAAACTGAGAGCATGCACCTTTGAAAGGTTGCCGGTGCATTGCACAGGCCAAATGGCATCCTTCTGTATGCAAACACTCCAGATGGGCATGTGAATGCCGTTTTCTCTTGATCCTGAGGATCTACTGCAATTTGATTATAACCTGAATATCCATCCAGGAAGCAGTAGTATTCATGACCTGCTAGTCTTTCTAGCATTTGGTCTATGAATGGTAAAGGAAAATGATCCTTTCTGGTAGTTGTATTGAGCTTTCTATAATCAATAAACATACGCCATCCTGTAACTGTTCTTGTAGAAACCAGTTCATTTTTTTCATTATGAACCACTGTCATGCCTCCCTTCCTAGGGACGGCTTGGACAGGGCTTACCCAGGGGCTGTCAGAAATAGGATAAATAATCCCAGCCTCTAGTAGTTTAGTGACCTCTTTCTGCACCACTTCCTTCATGGCTGGATTCAGCCGCCTTTGTGGTTGGACCACTGGCTTGGCGTCATCCTCCAATAGGATCTTGTGCATGCATCTGGCTGGGCTAATGCCCTTAAGATCACTGATGGACCACCCAAGAGCTGTCTTGTGTGTCCTTAGCACTTGAATTAGTGCTTCCTCTTCCTGTGGCTCTAATGTAGAGCTTATGATTACAGGAAAGGTATCACCTTCTCCCAGAAATGCATATTTCAGGGATGGTGGTAATGATTTGAGCTCGGGTTTGGGAGGTTTCTCCTCTTCCTGAGGGATTTTCAGAGGTTCTATTATTCTCTCTGATTCCTCCAAATCAAGCTGAACATCTTTAAAGATGTCCTCTAGCTCTGATTCGAGACTCTCAGTCATATTGACCTCTCTTACCAGAGAGTCAATAAGATCAACACTCATGCAGTCATTTGGGGTGTCTGGATGTTGCATGGCTTTGACAACATTCAATTTGAACTCCTCCTCATTGACTCTTAGGGTTACTTCCCCTTTTTGGACGTCAATGAGGGTTCGGCCAGTTGCTAGGAAAGGTCTTCCTTGAATGAGAGTTGCACTCTTGTGCTCCTCCATTTCCAGTACCACAAAGTCAGTAGGAAAGGCAAATGGCCCAACCTTGACAATCATGTCTTCAATCACGCCTGATGGGTATTTAATGGAGCCATCAGCAAGTTGAAGACATATCCAGGTTGGTTTGACTTCTTCAGCCAAACCAAGCTTTGTGATAATAGATGCAGGTAGTAGGTTGATACTTGCCCCAAGGTCACATAGAGCTTGCTTGGTGCAATTACCCTCTAATGTGCATGGTATCATGAAGCTCTCGGGATCTTTAAGCTTCTCAGGTAAGCTTTTCAGAATGACTGCACTGCATTCTTTAGTGAGGTAAACTTTTTCAGTCTCCCTCCAATCCTTCTTATGACTTAAGATCTCTTTCATGAACTTAGCATAAGAGGGTATTTGCTCAAGTGCTTCTGCAAACGGAATCTTTATTTCAAGAGTCTTGAGATAGTCTGCAAAGTGGGCAAATTGCTTATCATGTTCTGCTTGGCGGAGTTTTTGAGGATAAGGCATTTTGGCTTTATATTCCTCAACCTTAGTTGCTGCAGGTTTATTACCTACAGAAGTGGGTTAGGAAGCCTTTTTAGAAGGGTTGTTATCAGCACTTGTATGTGACTGATCCCCCACTGGCGTTTGAATGCCAGGGGTGGAAGCTAGAGTGGCGTTAGACGCCAACTCCTTATCTGTTACTGGCGTCTGAATGCTAGAACTGTGCTCCCTTTGGGCGTTCAACGCCGGATTCATGCTTGTTTCTGGCGTTGAACGCCAGGAATGAGCATGGTCTGGGCGTTCAGCGCCAGCATTATTCCTCTCTGGGCTCTGATTGTCCTCAGAGGGATTTTGAGTAGCCATTTGTTCATTTCTTGGCTTCCTGCTGCTTTGAAGTGAGGTATTTAATGTTTTTCCACTTCTTAATTGAACTGCTTGGCATTCTTCTGTTATTTGTTTTGACAGTTGCTTTTCTGTTTGCTTTAACTGTACTTCCATATTCCTGTTAGCCATTCTTGTTTCCAGTAGTATTTCCTTGAATTCGGCTAGCTGCTGAGTTAGAAAGTCTAATTGTTGATTGAATTCATTAGCCTGATCTACAGGATTGAGTTCAGCAGTTACTGTTTTAGCTTCTTCTTTCATGGAAGATTCACTGCTTAGGTACAGATTACTGGAAAACAAAGTGCTTAGGGCCACGGCCAAGACTCATAAAGTAGCTGTGTTCAAGAATCAAAATACTAAACTAGGAGAATCAATAATACTATTTGAATTCTGAGTTCCTATGGATGCCAATCATTATAAATTTCAAAGGATAAAGTGAGATGCCAAAACTGTTCGGAAGCAAAAAGCTACTAGTCCCGCTCATCTAATTAGAATCTGAGCTTCACTTAAAACTCTGAGATATTATTGCTTCTTGATTTCTTTTTATCCTATTTTATTTATCTAGTTGCTTGAGGACAAGCAACAGTTTAAGTTTGGTGTTGTGATGAGCGGATATTTTATACGCTTTTAGGGGATAATTTCATGTAGAATTTAGTATGTTTTAGATAGTTTTTAGTATAATTTTATTAGTTTTTAGGCAAAATTCATATTTCTGGACTTTACTATGAGTTTGTGTGTTTTTCTATAATTTCATGTATTTTCTGGCTGAAATTGAGGGAGCTGAGCAAAGATCTTATTCAGGCTGAAAAAGAACTACTGATGCTGTTGGATTCTAACCTCCCTGCACTCGGAATAGATTTTTTGGAGCTACAGAAGTCCAATTGGCGCGCTCTCAATTTTGTTAGAACGTAGACATCTAGGGCTTTCCAGCAATATATAATAGTCCATACTTTTCGCGAAGATAGATGATGTAAACTGGCGTTCAACGCCAGTTCATGTTGCAGTCTGGCGTTAAGCGCCAGAAACAGGTTGCAAGTTGGAGTTCAGCGCCAGAAACAGGTTACAACCTGGCGTTCAACTCCAGAAACAGCCCAGTCATGTGAGAAGCTTAAGTCTCAGCCCCAGCACACACCAAGTGGGCCCCAGAAGTGGATTTCTGCACCAATTATCTTAGTTTACTCATTTTCTGTAAACCTAGGTTACTAGTTTAGTATTTAAACAACTTTTAGAGACTTATTTTGGATCTCATGACATTTTTAGATCTAAATTTTTATACTCTTTAACGGCATGAGTCTCTAAACTCCATTGTTGGGGGTGAGGAGCTCTGCAGCGTCTCAATGAATTAATGCAATTATTTCTGTTTTCCATTCAAACATGCTTGTTCCTATCTAAGATGTTCATTCGCGCTTCACTATGAAGAAGGTGATGATCCGTGACACTCATCACCTTCCTCAACCCATGAACGTGTGCCTGACAACCACCTCCGTTCTACATCAGATTGAATGAGTATCTCTTAGATTTCTTAATCAGAATCTTCGTGGTATAAGCTAGAATTGATGGCGGTATTCATGAGAATCCGGAAAGTCTAAACCTTGTCTGTGGTATTCCGAGTAGGATTCAAGGATTGAATGGCTGTGACAAGCTTCAAACTCGTGATTGTTGGGCGTGATGACAAATGCAAAAGAATCAGTGGATTCTATTTCGACATGATCGAGAACCAACAGATGATTAATCGTGCTGTAACAGAGCATTTGGACCATTTTCCCTGAGAGGATGGAAGTAGCCATTGACAACGGTGACACCCTACATACAGCTTGCCATGGAAGGAACTTTGCACTTTTGAAAGTGAGAAAGCATTATGTTAGACGAATTCAGAAGACAAAGCATCTCCAAAACTCCAACATATTCTCCATTATTGAGTAACAATTACTTATTTTATGCACTTTCACTTTTTACAATTGAGGCTAAAGAACCCTATTGGTATCCTGACTAAGAATAATAAGATAACCATAGCTTGCTTCAAGCCAACAATCTCCGTGGGATTCGACCCTTACTCACGTAAGGTATTACTTGGATGACCAAGTGCACTTGCTGGTTAGTTGTGCGGATTGCAAAAGTGTGATTGCAATTTCGTGCACAAGGCAGCGAGGAGATGAATCGTAGTGGCTGGAATCGAGATTTTAGGGTTCAGACTCTTCTTCGTTCTCTCTCGAAGAACTCTTCTAATTTTTTTTTGTATGCTCAGTTAATATTTGTTTGGATTGGGCTTTTAGTAATTAATTGGGTTAAGAGTATTATAATAGTGAGAGTTTTTGTTATATTATTTAAAATAGTCACAAATAAAATATACTATGGAGGTTTTAATAACTCCTACTTAAAAACTTTCACAAACAAACAAGAATTTTGTAGCGTATGTGTCTGTGGCATGTATGTATCCGGTAATAATACTGGAAAACAAGATGCTTAGGGTTATGCCCAAGACTCATAAGTAGCTGTGTTCAAGAATCAACATACTAAATTAGGAGAATCAATAACACTATCTGAATTCTGAGTTCCTATGGATGCCAATCATTCTGAACTTCAAAGGATAAATTGAGATGCCAAAACTGTTCAGAAGCAAAAAGCTACAAGTCCCGCTCATCTAATTGGAACTAAGCTTCATTGATATTTTGGAATTTATTGTATATTCTCTTCTATTTATCCTATTTTTTTTTTAGTTGCTTGGGGACAAGCAACAATTTAAGTTTGGTGTTGTGATGAGCGGATAATTTATATGCTTTTTGGCATTATTTTTAGGTAGTTCCTAGTATGTTTTAGTTACTTTTAGTATATTTTTGTTAGTTTTTATGCAAAATTCACATTTCTGGACTTTACTATGAGTTTGTGTGTTTTTCTATGATTTCAGGTATTTTCTGGCTGAAATTGAGGGACCTGAGCAAAAATCTGATTCAGAGGCTGAGACAAGGACTGCAGATGCTGTTGGATTCTAACTTTCCTGCACTCGAAGTGGATTTTTTGGAGCTACAGAAGCCCAATTGACGCGTTCTCAATTGAGTTGGAAAGTAGAAATCTTGGGCTTTCCAGTAATGTATAATAGTCCATACTTTGCCCGAGACTTAATGGCCCAAACTGGCGTCCAAACGCCCACCAGAGACCCTTTACTAGCGTGAAACGCCAGAATTGGCACCAAAGCTGGAGTTAAATGCCCAAACTGGCATCCAAGCTGGCATTTAACTACAAGGATGGCCTATACACGTGAAATCTTCAAAGTTCAGCCCAAGCACACACCAAGTGGGCCTTGGAAGTGGATTTCTGCACTATCTACTAATTTTTGTAAACCTAGTTTACTAGTTTAGTATAATTAGCACTTTTTACTATTATATGAGGGTCTTCTTTGGAACCCTTGAGCTTTATGACCATCTTTGGGGAGGCTGGCCATTCGGCCATGCCTAGACCTTTTTCTCTTATGTATTTTCAACGGTGGAGTTTCTACACCTCAAAGATTAAAGTGAGGAGCTCTGTTATTCCTCATGAATTAATGCAAGTACTATTGTTTTTTCCTTCAATTCACGCCTACTTCTTCTCTAAGATATAATCTTGTACTTAATTCAGTTAAGTTAGACTGAAGGGGTGACCCGTGACAATCACCCATTATGTTCAGTACTCGCCTAGCCAAGATCCGCGTGTCTGACAACCACAAAGCGGTCTGCATAATATTCAACGTAGTCATTGGACACCAGCCGGAGTATACTCTCTTGGGTCTCTGATCCACAGATTCGCATAGTCTCTCCTCGACCCCGTGATTAGGATCTTCGTGGTGTAGGCTAGAATCAATAGACAGCATTCCTGGGATCCGAAAAGTCTAAACCTTGTCTGTGGTATTCTGAGTATGATCTGGGAAGGGATGACTGTGAGAAGCTTCAAACTCAAGAATGTTGGGCGTAGTGACAGTGTGCAAAAGGATCAATGGATCTTATTCCGACACAAGTGAGAACCGACAGATGATTAGCCCTGCGGTAGCTGTGTGGTGCACGAAATTGCAATCACACTTTTTGCAATCCGTACAACTAACCAGCAAGTGCACTGGGTTGTCCAAGTAATACCTTACGTGAGTAAGGGTCGATCCCACGGAGATTATTGGTTTGAAGCAAGCTATGTTTATTTTATTAGTCTTAGTCAGGATTTCAATTAAAATTATCAGTTTGAATTATTAGAAAAATAAAAGAGCGTGAATTAATTACTTGTAATGCAGTAATGGAGAATATGTTGGAGTTTTGGAGATGCTTTGTCTTCTGAATTTCTGTAATGTAATATTCCATCCATGGAAAAGTGCAAAGTTCCTTCTATGGCAAGCTGTATGTAGGGTGTCACTATTGTTAGTGGCTACCTCCCATCCTCTCAGTGAAAACGGTCCAGTTGCTCTGTCACAGCACGGCTAATCAGCTGTTGGTTCTCGATCATGTTGGAATAGGATCCATTGATCCTTTTGCGTTTGTCATCACGCCCAGCAATCGCGAGTTTGAAGCTCGTCATAGCCATTCAATCCTTGAATCCTACTCGGAATACCACAGACAAGGTTTAGACTTTCCGGATCCTCAAGAGTGGCCGCCATCAATTCTAGCTTATACCACGAAGATTCTGCTTAAGGAATCTAAGAGAAGCTCATTCAGTCTGATGTAGAACGGAGGTGGTTGTCAGGCACACATTCATGGATTGAGGAAGGTGATGAGTTTCACGGATCATCACCTTCTTCATAATTAAGCGCGAATGAACATCTTAGATAGGAACACACACGTTTGAATGGAGAAATAGAAACAATTGTATTAATTCATCGAGACGCTGCAGAGCTCCTTACCCCCAACAATGGAGTTTAGAGACTCATGCTGCCAAGGAATATAAAATCCAGTTCTATAGACGTCATGAGATACAAAGTAATCATTTAAAAGTTGTTTAAATAGTAAACTAGTAGCCTAGGTTTACAGAGAATAAGTAAAATAAGATAATTGGTGCAGAAATCCACTTCTGGGGCCCACTTGGGGTGTGCTGGGGCTGAGACTAAAGCTTTTCACCTGCTTGGGCTGTTTCTGGAATTGAACACCAGGTTGTAACGTGTTTTGGGCGCTGAACTCCAACTTGTAACCTGTTTCTAGCGCTGGACGCCAGACAGCAGCATGAAACTGGCATTGAATGCCAGTTTACGTCATCTATCTTCGTGCAAAGTATAGACTATTATATATTGATGGAAAGCCCTGGATGTCTACTTTCCAACCCAATTAAGAGCACGTCAATTGGACTCCTGTAGCTCCAAAAAATCTATTCCGAGTGCAAGGAGGTCAGGATCCAATAGCATCAGCAGTCCTTTTTCAGCCTAACTCAGATTTTTGCTCAGCTCCCTCAATTTCAGCCAGAAAATACCTAAAATCACAGAAAAACACACAAACTCATAGTAAAGTCCAGAAATATGATTTTTTCCTAAAAACTAATAATATTCTACTAAAAACTAATTAAAACATACTAAAATCTACATGAAATTACCCCCAAAAAGCGTATAAAATATCCGCTCATCACTGTGCCTGGTATTTTTCATCCGAGACAAGAAATCCAACAGTTGATTAGCCGTACAGAGACCGTAGCTGGACTATTTTCACTGAGAGGATCATACAGCTTGCCATGGAAGGGAGCATGCATGATTGGATGAAGACAATAGGAAAGCAGAGGTTCAGGAGCAACAAAGCATCTCCAAACGCTTATCTAAAATTTCCACCAACGAATTACATAAATATCTCTATTTTATTTTACATTTTTATTTATCCTTTAATTATCAAACTCATAACCATTCGAATCCGCCTGACTGAGATTTACAAGATGACCATAGCTTGCTTCAAGCCGTCAATCTCTGTGGGATCGACCCTTACTCATGTAAGGTATTACTTGGACGACCCAGTGCACTTGCTGGTTAGTTGTGCGGAGTTGTGAAAAGTGTGATCACAATTTCGTGTACCAGCCGTCCACATGCAGCTTCCAAGATTCGATAACGGGGTTTCTAGGAGTCATTTCCACCATGAAGTTTGCCATGGCCTATGCTTTGATTGCGTTCCGAGATTTAAACTCTATTTGGAATTGGGACAGTTCTACGGACCATGCTAGCATTCTTCCCGCCAGGTCAGGCTTTTGCAGAACTTTCCTGACCGCCGTGAGGAGTGTGAAGGTGAGTTTTTTAAGGAGAGAGTAGCGTGTCTCAGTGTTTTGGAGGACTTTGCTTATGAAGTAAATAGGCTGTTGGGTCTTATTCTCGTCTTCCCGAACAAGCGCTGCTGGTGGACGAAATTGTGATTCATACTTAAATTGTTGTTCGAAATTGATTTCCCTAATAATGGCTCCAAAAGCTTGGTGCTCAATACCATGGCCTAAACATAACTTCACAACTTCGCTCAACTAACCAACAAGTGTACTGGTTCGTCCAAGTAATAAACCTTACGTGAGTAAGGGTCAATCCCACAGAGATTGTTGGTATGAAGCAAGCTATGGTCATCTTGTAAATCCTAGTCAGGCGGATTCAACTATATTAAGAGATTATTGGATTTTCGAATAATAATAATAAATTAAACAGAAAATAAAGATAGAGTTACTCATGTAGTTCGATGGTGGGAATTTCAGATAAGTGCAAGGAGATGCTGTGTCCTTTCTGAACCTCTGCTTTCCTACTGCCTTCCTTTAATCCTTCTTACTCCTTTACATGGCAAGCTGTATGTAGGGCATCACCGTTGTCAATGGCTACATCCCATCCTCTCAGTAAAAATGGTCCAAATGCTCTGTCACAGCACGGCTAATCATCTGTCGGTTCTCGATCATGTTGGAATAGAATCCCTTGATTCTTTTGCGTTTGTCATCACGCCCAACAATCGTGAGTTTGAAGCTCGTCACAGTCATTCAATCCCGGAATTCTACTCGGAATACCACAGACTAGGTTAGACTTTCTGGATTCCCATGAATGCCGCCATCAATTCTAGCTTATACCACGAAGATTCTGATTAAGGAATCCGAGATATGCGCCCGGCCTAAAGTAGAACGGAAGTGGTTGTCAGTCACGCGTTCATAGGTGAGAATGATGATGAGTGTCACGAATCATCACATTCGTCATGTTGAAGTACAACGAATATCTTAGAATAAGAACAAGCGGAATTGAATAAAAAGTAGTAGTAATTGCATTGAAACTTGAGGTACAGCAGAGCTCCACACCCTTAATCTATGGTGTGTAGAAACTCCACCGTTGAAAATACATAAGTGATGAAGGTTCAGGCATGGCCGAATGGCCAGCCCCCAAAACGTGATCACAGGAACAGAAATACAATTCAGGATCCAGGATCGGTCAAAAGACAACTAGTACAATAGTAAAATGTCTTATTTATACTAAACTAGCTACTAGGGTTTACAGAAGTAAGTAATTGATGCATAAATCCACTTTCGGGGCCCACTTGGTGTGTGCTTGGGCTGAGCTTGATCTATCCACGAGCTGAGGCTTCTCTTGGAGTTGAACGCCAAGTTGTAACATGTTTTGGGCGTTCAACTCTGGTTCGTGACGTGTTTCTGGCGTTTGACTCCAGAATGCAGCATAGAACTGGCGTTGAGCGCCATTTTACGTCATCTAATCTCGAACAAAGTATAGACTATTATATATTTCTGGAAAGCTCTGGATGTCTACTTTCCAACGCAGTTGAGAGCGCGCCATTTGAAGTTCTGTAGCTCCAGAAAATACATTTTAAGTGCAGGGAAGTCAGATTCTAACAGCATCAGCAGTCCTTTGTCAGCCTCCTATCAGAGTTTTGCTCAGGTCCCTCAATTTCAGCCAGAAAATACCTGAAATCACAGAAAAATACACAAACTCATAGTAAAGTCCAGAAATGTGAATTTAGTATAAAAACTAATGAAAACATCCCTAAAAGTAACTAGATCATACTAAAAACTACCTAAAAACAATGCCAAAAAGCATATAAATTATCCGCTCATCACAACACCAAACTTAAATTGTTGCTTGTTCCCAATCAACTGAAGATCAATTAGGATAAAAAGAAGAGAATATACTATAAATCCCAAAATATCAATGAATATTAATTCTAATTAAATTAGCGGGACTTGTAGCTTTTTGCTTCTGAACAGTTTTGGCATCTCACTTTTTCCTTTGAAGTTTAGAATGATTGGCTTCTATAGGAACTTAGAATTTCAGATAGTGTTATTGATTCTCCTAGTTAAGTTTGTTGATTCTTGAACACAGCTACTTTTATGAGTCTTGTCCGTGGCCCTAAGCATTTTGTTTTCCATTATTACCACCGGATACATAAATGCCACAGACACATGACTGGGTGAACCTTTTCAGATTGTGACTCAGCTTTGCTAGAGTCCCTAGTTAGAGGTGTCCAGAGCTCTTAAGCACACTCTTTTTGCTTTGGATCACAACTTTAACAACTCAGTCTCAAGCTTTTCACTTGGGCCTGCATGCCACAAGCACATGGTTAGGGACAGCTTAATTTAGCCGCTTAGGCCTGGATTTTATTTCCTTGGGCCCTCCTATCCATTGATGCTCAAAGCCTTGGATCCTTTTTACCCTTGCCTTTTAGTTTTAAGGGCTATTGGCTTTTTCTGCTTGCTTTTTCTTTTTCTTTTTGATTTTTTTTTTGCCAATTTTTTTTCACTAGCTTTTGCTTTTTCACTGCTTTTTCTTGCTTCAAGAATCAATTTTCATGATTTTTCAGATTATCAATAGCATTTCTCTTTGTTCATCATTCTTTCAAGAGCCAACAATTTTAACATTCATAAACAATAAGATCAAAATTATGCACTGTTCAAGCATTCATTCAGAAAATAAAAAGTATTGTCACCACATCAATATAATTAAACTAAATTCAAGGATAATTTCGAAATTCATGTACTTCTTGTTCTTTTGAATTAAAAACATTTTTCATTTAAGAGAGGTGAAGGATTCATGGAATTATTCATAGCCTTAAGACATAGTTACTACATACTAATGATCATGTAATAAAGACACAAAACATAAACACACATATAGCATAAAAACCGAAAAACAGAAAAAAAAATAAGAACAAGGAATGAGTCCACCTTAGTGATGGTGGCGCCTTCTTGAAGGACCAATGGTGCTTTGAGCTCCTCTATGTCTTTTCCTTGCCTTTGTTGCATGATCCCTAGTGATTTTGGTGCTCCTATCCTTAGTTGCTCCCAATAATTGTGTGGAGGAAAATGTATCTCCTGAGGTATCTCAGGGATTTCTTGATGAGGGAATTCCTCATGCTCTCTTGATGTGCAGTCAAATGCTCTTCTACTGAGCTATGGACCCTTGAGATGAATCTCTCCATCTCCCATGACTCAGAGGTGGAAAAAAATTTTTTGTCTTCCCTTTTCTCTTTTTTTTTTAGGTTTCTCTGGCCTTAGGTGCCATCAATGGTTATGGAAAAACAAAAAAGCTATGCTTTTACCACACTAAACTTAGAATGTTGCTAGCCCTCGAGCAAAGAAGAAAGAATGGAAGGAAAAGAAGAGATTGAGGAGAGGGAGAGATGTGTATGTTTCGGCCATATAGTGGGATTGGGTGGGAAAGAGATGGATGGATATGAGTGGTGAATAGGTGATGGGGAAGAGGGATTAAGGTGATTGGTGAAGAAGAGAGAAGGTGAGTTGAGGTAGGTAGGGATCCTGTGGGGTTCACAGATCCTGAGGTGTCAAGGATTTACATCCCTGCGCCAATTAGGCATGTAAAATGCCTTTTCATGTAATTCTGGCGTTTAAACGCTGAAGTGATGCATGTTATGGGCGTTCAACGCCCATGTGCAGCATGTTTTTGGCGTTAAACGCCAGTTCCATGCTTGTTTCTGGCGTTCAGCGCCAGCTCTCCTCAGGGTGCATTCCTGGCGTTTAAACGCCAGGATGTTGCTTGTTTCTGGCATTCAACATCAGATCCATGCTCTGTTCTGGCGTTGAACGCCAGCCAAATGCTCCTTACTGGCGTTTAAACGCCAGTAACTCCTTCCTCCAGGGTGTGATTTTTCTTTTGCTGTTTTTGATTCTGTTTTTAATTTTTGTATTTGTTTTGTGACTCCACATGATCATGAACCTAAAAAAACATAAAAGAATAATATAAAGAAAAATAAAATTAGATAAATAAAAATTGGGTTGCCTCCCAATAAGCGCTTCTTTAATGTCAATAGCTTGACAGTGAGCTCTCATGGAGCTTCACAGATGTTCAGAGCATTGTTGGGACCTCCCAACACCAAACTTAGAGTTTGAATATGGGGGTTCAACACCAAACTTAGAGTTTGGTTGTGGCCTCCCAACAGCAAACTTAGAGTTTGACTGTGGGGGCTATGTTTGACTCTGTACTGAGAGGAGCTCTGCATGCTTACTCTCCTTTGTTACAGAAGGATAGCCGTGTGCCTTAAACACAAGGTAGTCCTGATAAACTACTATTTTATGGTTTATCTTATGCTCATTGAGTGGTTTTATCAACTCTTACTTATTCATACAATTCGCATGTTTTACATTTTCCTTCCTGATTTTGTGCTATGATTGAAAGCATGCTTCTTTGATCTTATATTTGCTTATTATTAAACCTCTCTTATTACTATTAGATGCCTTGATATGTGTGTTAAGTGATTTCAGGGATTACAGGGCAAGAATGGCTTAGAGGATGGAAACGAAGCATGCAAAAGTGGAAGGAATACAAGAAGTTGGAGAAACTGCAAAGCTGTCAGCCTGACCCTCTCGCACCAAAACGATCATAACTTGAGCTACAGAGGTCCAAATGATGCGGTTTTACTTGCGTTGGAAATCTAACGTCCGGGGCTTCAATTTGATATATAATTTGCCATAGTGGCCATACAGATAGGCAACGCGAACGCGTCATCCATACGGACGTGTCGCATCTGCGAAAATCAGCATGGCAGAATTCGCAAACAGCGAATCCTGGCTATTTTCAGCCCAGTTTCAAGCCCAGAAAACACGGATTAAAGGCTGCAAAGTGGAGGAATGAAGGACACTTCAGAGGAGGCTCTCATAATTCATAATTTTAGGCTTAGATGTAGTTTTTAGAGAGAGAGGTTCTCTCATCTCTCTTAGGATTTAGAAATTAGGATTTTTAGAAACTAAGGATTTAACTTAGCTTTTCATATCAGGTTCAATATTCTTTATTTTGATTTCTCTTCTACTTTGATATATTTTAATTCTTTTATTTATGTTTGATTTATGTTGCCCAATTGGCTTATGAATATTTTCCATGTTAGATTTTACTGCTTTGAATGAATTTGAGGTATTCCAGATGTTTATGATTTTAATTTAGCTTTCTATATTCTTGGCTTTGGTTGATTAATTGGTGACTCTAGAGTTATCAAACTCATTGTTGATTGAAAATTGGATTTTTTCATTTCATTAATTCAAGTTCCAATAATTCTAACCTTTTCCAAGGAAAGACTAAGACCTGAGGAATCAAAATTAATTCATCCACTTAACTTACCTTCATAGTTAGAGGTTAACAAAGTGGGAGAAAAATCCAATTCTCATCACAATTGATAAGGATAACTAGGATAGGACTTCCAGTTCTTATACCTTCCCAAGAGTTTATTTTACAGTTATTTATTTATTTTTATTTCTTGAAAATATACCTGTGCCCATTGCCCAAAGTTTAGAACCCCAATTTATAAACTCATAACCAATAATAAGAACATACCTCCCTGCAATTTCTTGAGAAGACGACCCAAGGTTTAATACTCAGTTATCAATTTTAAAGGGATTTGTTACTTGTGACAACCAAAACGTTTGCACGAAGGGATTTTTGTTGGTTTAGAAACTATATCTACAACGCAACTATTCTTACAAAAATTCTTTACTAGCAAAAATCCTAACGTCAAAATGGCGCCGTTGCCGGGGAATTGCAAACGTGTGCCTTATTATTGGTTATTGTAAATATTTTTCTAAAAAAAATAAATTTCTTTTACTTGTTTATTTGTTTCTTCTTTTCCCCCTTATTTCTGATAACTACTATGAATTCTCACCCCTCTCGCTTTGAGTTTGGTTCTAACTTTGTTGAAGGAAATAGAAACCACAGTAGGAATATGCATCAAGGTCAGACTAATCAAAGATGGATGGAGCCAAGAGGATCTAATCAACCCTTTAGGCAACAAAATCCTCCAAGATATCATGGACAACGACCATTCTACAATGCATACCCAGCTAAAAGATATGGTGGACAACCTTGTAACTACCAACAAGCCCCACCCCGTGCCAATAGACCATCCTCACAACATAACTTTGAACCACCACACTCACAAGCCCCTTTCCACCATTCACCTCTATATGACCCCAATCCTTATTCACCACACCAACCACCATATGAACCATACCCAAAACCACCACCTCAATATTCACCATCTCCATATCCTTATCAAAATGAACCACCTTCCTACCATGAACCCTTTCTCCCAACAAATGAACCCTCCTATCCACCCCAAACCTCCATGGAGAAAGCATTTACCGATCTAAACTCTACTATACAAGCTCTCGCCGCCCGAATTGGACCATCAAATACCTTCAACAATCAACCTTCAAGCTTTAGTGCACTTCCTTTTCAACCACATAATGATCCACCCATCCCATCACCACAATCCATGGAAGAGCACCCACATCCATCAATCCAAGAGCAAGATGATCCTAATTATGCTATTGATATGGAATAAGAGAGAGAGGATCGTCTTCGCGAATTCATACATCATAAGGAGCTAGAGGAGGCACTAAAGGTGAAGGTAGAAGAGACCCTTGAAGGTGAAGGAGTAATTGAAGGGAGTTGTCATGGAAAGGTAATCATTAAGGAGGAGCAGGAGTCAAGGGATCATTTCAAGGAAACAGTGGATCGATTTTAGGCAACCCTTCATCAATTGAATCAAGCAATAAATCAATTGGCTTCCCGATGTTCGGACACTCAAGGAACCCCCATGGCTTCATGTGGACAATCTAACGAAGAACGTAACATGAAGGAGATACTAGAAACTCCAGTGAACAGTACGGAGCATGACTTTGTACTAGAACAAGTGGAGCAAGCCAGAATTATTGAAGAAGAAGAAGTGGTTGAAGACTTAGGAGATGCTGAATCTCCATGGGAAGGTCAAGACATAGAGCCTCCTTCTAAGACGGTTGCATTTGATGTTGAGAAGGGTGTACAACCTCCAAAGCATATCATATTTGAAGACTTGGAAGAGGTTGATCAAGAGATGGAGATTAAAGAAGAAGAAGCACAACCTCCCATGCCCTTGGTGAGCAATGAAGAAAAGATTGAATCGAAAGAAAGCTACCAAGAGGAAGAGGTTGGTATTAAAGAAGTTTGCAAAGAGGTGGACGTTGTCAAAGAGCACAAGGGAGTGGAGCTTGGAATCACCTTGCCAAAGTTGTTGGAGACCCCTCCCCCTAAGTTGCCATCATCCTTCACAACATTCAAGTGGGTAAAATTCATATCCCTTAGCTTTCTAATTCCACTTGAATATGGGCTACTGGAGACGGATGGTCAACTTAGAGCTCTTTGTGGCATTAAAAGTAAGAGGAAGATGACCAGTGGTAAGAATTGTCAAGGAAGGTTCAACATGGTTGTGTGCTCAAAGTTTAAATGCAAAGGTTGGTGTAAAGCTCGACTGAATGGGTCTAGGAAGTTGTTTGGCCGCTTACATGAGAATTCAGACTGCTTGCCACCCAGATGGAACAATATTGCTCAACCAAAAGACGGGTGCAAAGGCAAGGTCTGGGACCCAGGAATCCATTCTATCAATCGCCATTCTTGGGGCCTTGTCACTTGGTTTAACTTACTTAAAGGTTTTCTGCGCCTAGTTTGGGACCCCGGAGGTTACTGGAATCACAAATATTGGTGGAGATTCCTGGATGAGTTCAAGCACAATCCACCATAACAGGAAGCTCACCAAATGTCCAACTTAAGGACTTTAACTAAAAGTGCTAGGTGGGAGACAACCCACCATGGTATGATCGTTCCTTTTTCATTTTTATTTAGTTTTATTTGTTTTCGAGTTTTATTTTATTTTATTGTATTGAACCTGGAATTTTGCATAACATTCATATTAGCATTACATTCTGCATACTGCATTATTAAAAAAAAATTTTTTTTGCCACGCGACGCGACTGCATCAGCAACGCGTCCGCGTCGCAAGAAGAGGGGAGAAAATAAAAACGAACAGAGAGTCACGCGAGAGCGTGGCTGGAGGCGTGCCAATGGCACAAATCGTCCCACGCGACCGCGTCACTGACGCGACCGCGTCATATGGGAATAATGGCCTCCCACGCGACCGCGTGCCCTGGATTTCGACGTAAAAGGGTGCACAACCAATTATTGTGCTAGAGTGGTGCTGGATTGGTGCTGAATGCACAATTCTACCCACGCGGCCGCGTGACCCACGCGACCGCATCACATTCTTCTAAAGCCCACTCACGCGATCGCATGATCCATGTGATCGCGTCACTTAAAATTTGGCACTAATAATAATTTGAACAGAGAGTTGTGCGAGCGCGAGGCTGCCCTCGCGCCAGTAGCATGAATTGTGTCACGCGACCACGTGACCGACGCGACTGCGTCGATTAACTTAAAGCGCAAGTCACGCGACCGCGTGCCCCACGCGTCCGCGTCGCTTGCGCCGCACACCTTAACCTAATATGCCAAAATATTTTATCTTTTCTTCCCCAATCCTAATTTTTCCTCCCTCCTTTCTTACTTACTTCTTCTTCCCTTCTTTCCCTTCTCATTTCTCTTATCTTTCATTTTCTTTTACTTAATTGCATACTTTCATTCATTACATTATTTTCATTGGTGTTGGAATTTTATTTGGGCCATTGTTTTTTCTATATTTTTGTGGATTATTTGACAATTATGTATTACTTTTTAAAGGGATGCTTGCATGTTCAATTTAATACTTTCAAATAGCTTATTTACCATGTGTTCCGAGGGTTACCTGAAACGTGTAGCTCGGTCGTCTGGAGATGCCCGAGGTGGGGGCCAGGGACCCGAGCTTGATGTGTTGGCGGTTGGTGGTTGTACCTGCAATGACACTCCGATGCTTAAGTTAGCATGGGTCCAAGCAGATATGTGTAGAATGTGGAATGTATCTCATACCTGGGTGTTCCAGTGTATTTATAGTAGTTGGCTGTGATCTTCCCTGGATAAGATATTCTTATCTTATCTTATCTTTCGGGAGTTTTATCCCTATCTTTGTGGAACCGCCTCCCTTAGGCCTTTTCGGCCTTTAGGTTTTGGGCTGCGCTCCTTCTGATGGGCCTTCTTTGCCTTTAATGTCCGAGGTCCGACCTTTAGGCGTGGGCCTTAGGACGAGGTCGGACCTTTCATGGATTTACCGAGTTGGGGGAGCCCGGTCAGGGTATGAACAGTGCCCCTGCCTGAGTTCGTCCTTTTTTGGGAGGTCGAGCTCGGGCATAGTAGTTTTTCAAATTTTCAAAAAATGGCCGTTTCTGCATTTATTGCTTTTTTACCGTTTTTCCTTGATTTTCGTTCCGGCCTTCGTGAAGGCTTTATTTATTCGCTCCCTTTCCTTTTTCTTCGTTCATTCTGTTCCTTTCTTGTTTTTCTAAGTTTTCGCCATCTCTTTTTCGAGCGCCGCTTCTTCTTTTTCTTTGTTCTTCTTCCCTGATTCTTTTCCGTGCATTTTTCCGGGGTTTCCTCTGCGCCGTTGTTTCGTGCTTCTTGCTTCCGGAGTTTGCCGCCTTCGTTTCTCTTTTGCCTCGGAGCTCCTCGCCTTCGTTTCTACTTTCCAGGTTTGTTTTCCATGTTTTTACTTTCTTGTGATCATATGCTTCTGTTCTTTGTGTGGCTCTTTGTTTTGTCTCTTTATGCCTGGGTTGCCCCGAAAAAGAGGCGCCGCCATTGCTGTTGTTTGTATATGGGGGGGGCTCTTTTTTGTTCTCTGGTGTTTTCCGGGTCCGGGTTGCTGCATTTTCTTCGCGGGGTTTTTGTTTTCTTGCATTGCTGAATGGGTTTTTGCTTTCTGTTGTATTCTTCTTTGTAGGTAGGAATTTATGTCTCGAAAGGTTCTTCAAGCGGTGTCGACCAAGATTCCGAGTGGTCTTGGTTGGGTAGATCCTCTTCCTTTGAGAATCCCTTCTGTGGTAGATTCTGAGTATTTAGCTAGGTTCCGTAGGCACAGTAGCATATGTGAAAATAGAGAGTCTGAGAGGGATTATGAACTAGTGGCCCCGGATTCCGAGGAGAGAGTGTGCTTCCCGCCTTTAGAGAGTTCCGAGAAGCTCTTCTTTTATGCTTATGATTGTTTTTTCTCTAAGCTGGGTGTCCGACTTCCTTTTACCGACCTGGAGTCCGAGGTGTTGTGGTCTTGTAACCTTGCCCCTACGCAGCTCCATCCAAATTCTTGGGCGTTTTTGAAGTTGTTTCAACTTTTGTGTCAGTTTTTGGGGGTCCCTCCCTCTATTTCTCTTTTTTCCTATTTGTTTGTGTTGACGAAGCCGGGGTCGGGTGGAGGGAAGGTATCTTGGGTTTCTTTTAGGGCTAACCAGGGAAGGAAGTTTTGTACCCTTTATGATGAGTCTTTTCATGATTTCAAGAACTTTTACTTCAAGGTCCGGGCTACTGGAGACGTCCGACCTTTCTTTCTAGATGAGAGTGGGGAGCCTTCTTTTCCTCTTTGTTGGCAGGAGAATGTAGTGTCTGTTAAATATACCTTTTGGAGTCTAGATGAGGTTGAGCAGGCTTTTGTGGGTGTGGTGAGCAGTTTATGGGGTCGGGCACCTCACTTGGATACGAAGAAAATGTTGGGAGATCCAAGCCTTCTCCGTTCCGAGTTAGGTAGTTCCCGACCTCTTTCGAGATTCATCTTTTTCTTAGTATTTTGGCCTTGTTTGTTTTGGTGGAATTTCTGTTGTGGTAACTCCTTTTCTTTTATTTCTGCAGAGATGTCTTCTCAGGCGGATTCCATGAAGTATCTTCGTCGGACGAAGAAGTCTGTGGCCGCTCGGAATATTGAAGCTGGGGGGGCTTCTACCCGATCTTCTCCGGAGAAGTCTACTGTGGGTGTTCAGACTCGGTCGAAGACTATTCCGACTCCCCAGTTCCGAGCTATAACTCAAGATCCTCCGACCTCCGGGCCTGCTACCTCTTCTCCTCCCCCGTTCTCGGGTCCTCCTCCCAAGAAGCAGAAGACCTCTCAAGAGCCTGCGGGTTTTAATGACAAGGATTTCGATGCTTTTGGTTGGATTGATCAGCATATTCTCCCTCAGACCTTTATTTCTACTGATGATGTGTCTATGGAGCACCATTTTCAGTATATGGCGCGGAGTTGTGTTCGGATGGCTAGTCTTCATGCTACTATTGCCCGAGAGTTCAAGAAATCTCCCCTTGGCGCGACCAGTTCCCGACTTGAGAAGGCTCAGTCCGAGCTCGAGAAGATTAGTGAGCTGAAGGCTGCTAGGATTGCTGAGTTGGAAGCATCTTTAGAGAAGGAGAAAGCTAAGGCTACCGCGGCTGTGGCGGCAGCGAATGCATCTGAGGGGATGGCGAAGGCAGCGAAGGAAAATTATACTCGGGCACTTGCCGAGCTTGTGGAGACGAAGGAGAAGTTGCAATCTGCTCAGAATGACTTTTACGAGCTAGAAGGGCATGTGGCGAAGGGTATGGATGCTATGTATGAAAATTTGAAGGCTCAGGTCCGGGTTCTTGCTCCTGACCTGGATCTGAGCTTATTTAGTATGGATAACGTTGTTGTGGAGGGAGAGATTGTTCCTGCTCCCAACGAGGATGAGGTTCCGGTGTCCGACCCCAAGGTTCCGGTGTCCGTCCCCGAGGTTCCGGTTGCGAACCCGACTTCACTTTTGGTCGGGGATGGGTCTGGTGCGGAGGTTTTGAACCGGGATGATGGGGCTGTCGATGCTGTCCCGATTTCTATGTTTCTTCCGCAGCCTTCTGTTGCTGCGGCGACCGGGAAGGATCTTGATCCTCTGTAATCCCTTTATCTTTTGGGTTTTTGCCCGGCCTGTGGGCTCTTTTGTTTTTTGGATGATTTCTGTGGATGCTTTGGACACCTTTTTTGCTTTTAGCTACTTGTAGTAACTTTTTTAGCTTATTATGCGGTGTTTTTGTTCGCGTTTTGACTTGTTTGTTCCGCTTTTATGCTTTTTAGTTGTTTTTGGATAACAACTTTTTAGCTAGCGTTTGATTTCGTTTTTTCGCTCGTACTTTTTTAGTTGTTTTTGTATAGCAACTTTTTAGTAAGCGTTTTCGAAATCTTTGTCTTCGCCGTTTTGACTTTTTTGTTCCGCTTTTATGCTTTTTTAGTTGTTTTTGGATAACAACCTTTTAGCTAGCGCTTGATTTCGTTTGTTCGCTCGTACTTTTTTAGTTGTTTTTGTATAGCAACTTTTTAGTAGGCGTTTTCGAAATCTTTGTTTTCGCCGTTTTTAGGCTTCCTTCTCGGGTCCGAGCTTTTTATCGGACCTCGGGTGGCGCGGTCGAGTACACCTTTTGTTGGTCCGACCTTGTCTTTGGTCGGCCTTTTAAGTTATTTTTGTAATCTCTTTTTATTTGGCTTTTTTGAGCCTTTTTCAGAGTTACTTTTATAACTTCTCACATTAATTTGAACCTCGTCGCTTTATCTTTGCCGACCTTGTGTGGTCTCTTGGCAAATGATTTTTTGCGTTTTGTCGAGCATAAATTAATGCGCCTTGACGGGGTACTTTTTCAGGATTTGTTTTATCACGAGAAGGAACAAAAGAAAATAGAAAAATTTGATTAGTATTAAGAAAGAAAGAATATTTACAAAGTGTTTACCCTTGACTAGGTCGAGTGCCTTATCTGACCAGGTGTCTCATTAAAAAACCCCTGTAGGGAAAAAGAGTGCACCTCGGGTCAGATTTTTCTAGCTGTAGTACCGTTTTAGATTACAGGCGTGCCAGGCCCTGGGCAGCTCATTGCCTTCTAGGTCGGATATCTTGTAATAGCCTGTTCCTAAGACTTCAGTTACTTTGTAGGGTCCTTTCCAATTTGCGGCTAGCTTTCCTTCTCCCAACTTTTGTGTTCCGATGTCATTTCGGATTAGAATTAGGTCGTGAGTGGAGAAGCTTCGTTTTATTACTTTCTGATTGTATCTGAGGGCCGTTCGCCGTTTTAAGGCTTCTTCTCGGATTCGGGCTCTTTCTAGGACCTCGGGTAGGAGGTCGAGTTCTTCCTTTTGTGCCTGCGGGTTACCTTCTTCGTTGTAGAAGATGACTCTGGGTGACCCTTCATCTATTTCGATAGGAATCATTGCCTCCATCCCATAGGCTAGTCGAAATGGAGATTCTCCCGTTGTAGAGTGTGGAGTTGTCCGATATGCCCATAATACCTGGGGGAGCTCCTCGGCCCATGCCCCTTTGGCCTCTTGGAGTCTTCGTTTTAACCCGGCCAAGATGACTTTATTTGCGGCCTCTGCTTGTCCGTTGGCTTGTGGGTGCTCGACTGAGGTGAATTGCTGTTTGATTTTTAGTTCGGCCACCAAGTTCTGAAAACTTGTGTCCGTGAACTGTGTTCCATTGTCTGTGGTAATGGAGTAGGGGACTCCGAACCTTGTGACAATGTTTTTGTATAGGAATTTCCGGCTTTTCTGAGCCGTAATGGTGGCTAAAGGTTCAGCTTCGATCCACTTCGTGAAATAGTCGACCCCTACTATGAGGTACTTGACTTGTCCCGGTCCTTGGGGGAATGGGCCGAGTAGGTCGAGTCCCCATTTTGCGAAGGGCCATGGTGCAGTGATGCTGATAAGGTCTTCGGGTGGTGCTTTGTGAAAATTGGCGTGTTTTTGGCAGGGGGGGCATATTTTCACAAACTCCGTTGCGTCTCTTTGCAAAGTTGGCCAGTAGAACCCGGCTCGGACTACTTTCTTGGATAATGCCCGAGCTCTGAGGTGGTTCCCACACATGCCTCCGTGGACTTCTTCGAGGACGCTCTTTGTTTCTGAGGTCGGGACGCACCTAAGGAGGGGGCTTGCGAATCCTCTTCTGTATAATACGTCGTGAATTAGTGTGTAATTCTGGGCGTCTTTCGTGAGTCTTTTGGCTTCCTTTCTTTCGGCGGGGAGAGTTCCCGACTTCAGGTAGCTGAGTATGGGGGTCATCCATCCTTGCTGCTGGTCTGATATATTTAGCGTTTCTTCCTCTCTTAGCACGGAGGGAGATTGTAAGGTTTCCTGGAGGAGACTTCTATTGTTGCCTCCTGGTTTGGTGCTGGCAAGTTTTGAGAGGGCGTCTGCCCGGGCGTTTTGTTCCCGAGGTATGTGCTGGATCTGTATCTCTGGAAAGTGGCGTAATTGTGCCTGTGTTTGGTCCAGGTATTTTTTCATAGTGGGGTCTTTGGCCTGGTAGCTTCCATTTACTTGTGATGTGACGACCTGGGAGTCGCTGAAGATTGTGATTTTTCGGGCTCCGACCTCTTCGGCTAGCTTTAGACCTGCTAGTAGGGCTTCGTATTCGGCTTGGTTGTTTGAAGCTTGGAACTCGAATTTTAGGGATAGTTCTATCCGCGTTCCTTGGTCGCTTTCGAGTATAACCCCGGCTCCACTTCCAGTTTTGTTTGAGGACCCGTCGACATATAGGTTCCATGAGAGTGGGGTTCCAGGGGTCTCAGTGTATTCTGCGATGAAGTCGGCTAGATACTGAGACTTTATGGCAGTCCGGGTTTCATAGTGGAGGTCGAACTCGGACAGTTCCACCGCCCATTGCAGTATTCGTCCTGCCAGGTCTGTTTTTTGGAGGATGTGTCTCATGGGTTGGTTTGTCCGGACTTTGATGGTGTGGGCTTGAAAGTAGGGACGGAGCCTCCGAGCTGTGAACACTAGGGCGTAGGCGAACTTTTCTATCTTCTGATAGTTTAATTCGGCCCCTTGTAGTGCCTTGCTTACAAAGTATATGGGGTGTTGTCCTTGGTCATTTTCTCGTATTAATGCTGAAGCGACTGCTCGATGTCCAACCGAGAGGTATAGTACGAGTTCTTCTCCCTTTAGAGGTCGGGTTAGGATTGGTGGCTGCCCGAGGAATTCCTTGAATTCTTGGAAGGCCTTTTCGCATTCTGGGGTCCATGAGAAGGGTTTCCCTTTCTTTAGGAGTGAGTAGAGAGGCAGTGACTTTATTGCTGATCCTGCCAAGAATCTTGATAGTGCGGCTAGCCTTCCATTCAGTTGTTGTACTTCCTTGACACACGTCGGGCTCTTCATATTGAGTATCGCTTGGCATTTGTCCGGGTTCGCTTCGATGCCTCTTTGAGTCAGCATGAAGCCTAAGAACTTTCCGGCTTCTGCGGCGAAGGTGCACTTCGTCGGGTTAAGTCTCATGTTGTGTTTTCTGAGGGTGCCGAAGACGCTGGTGAGGTCGGTCAGTAAGTTTTTGTCCTCTTGTGTCTTTACCAGCATGTCGTCGACGTACACCTCTAGCTGTAGTCCGATGTGCTCTGAGAACACTTTGTTCATTAGCCTCTGGTAGGTTGCCCCTGCGTTCTTCAGCCCGAAGGGCATTACTACGTAGCAGTAGTTTGCCCTTGGGGTTATGAACGAGGTCTTTTCTTGGTCGGGTTCGTACATCGGGATTTGATTGTATCCCGAGTATGCATCCATGAAGGAGAGATATCTGTAGCCTGAGGCTGCGTCTACTAAAGCGTCGATGTTTGGTAGTGGATATGGGTCTTTGGGGCAGGCTTTGTTGAGATCTGTGTAATCGACGCACATCCTCCATTTTCCGTTGGGCTTTTTTACCAGGACCACGTTTGCAAGCCATAGGGGGTATTTTACTTCCCTAATGAATCCTGCATCTAGTAGTGCTTGTACTTGTTCTCCTATTGCTTGCATACGCTCGGGTCCGAGCTTCCGACGTCTTTGTTGGACAGGTCAGGATCCCGGGTAAACTGATAGCTTATGGCACATCAGGTCGGGATTTATTCCTGGCATGTCGGAGGCTTTCCAGGCGAAGAGGTCGGAGTTTTCCTTTAAGAGGTTTATGAGTTCCTCTTTTAGGCCCGTTTTGAGGTTCGCCCCTATGTTTGTGATTTTTTCAGGTGTGTTCCCAATCTGGACTTGTTCGGTTTCTCCCTCTGGTTGTGGTCGAAGATCTTCTCGGGACTGAACTCGTCCGAGTTCTATCGTGTTGACCTCTTTCCCTTTCAGGCTCAGGCTTTCGTTATAGCATCGCCGCGCTAGTTTTTGGTCGCCTTTTAGAGTAGCGATTCCTTTTGCGGTAGGGAACTTCATACAGAGGTGTGGGGTCGAGACTATAGCCCCTAGCCTGTTTAGGGTTGGTCGCCCAATGAGGGCATTGTATGCTGAAGTGACGTCGACTATAATATAGTCGATGCTTAACGTTTTGGATTGCTCGCCTCTTCCAAAGGTAGTGTGTAGCGAGATGTATCCTAAGGGATGGATCGGGGTGTCCCCTAGCCCAAATAAGTCGGTGGAGTAGGCCTTTAGCTCTTTCTCTTCAAGTCCGAGCTTGTCGAAGGCCGCTTTGAACAGGATGTCTGCTGAGCTTCCCTGGTCAATCAGGGTTCGATGTAAGTTGGCGTTTGCTAGGATAATAGTGATTACCATTGGATCGTCGTGCCCGGGTATTATCCCTTGAGCATCTTCTCGGGTAAATGAGATAGTAGGTAACTCGGGCAGGGGGCTGTCTTCTCGGACGTGATAGACTTCTTTGAGGTGTCTTTTTCGCGAGGATCTGGATGTTCCTCCGCCTGCAAAACCTCCATTTATCATGTGAACGTGTCTTTCAGGGGTTCGCAGGGTTGGTTCGGCCCGACCTTCATTATCTTCCCGTCTTCTCTTCCTGGTCTCTTCTCCTTTCTCTGCTATGTATCTGTCGAGTTTTCCTTCTCTGGCCAGCTTTTCTATAACATTTTTTAGGTCATAGCAGTCGTTAGTAGAATGACCGTAGAGCTTGTGATATTCACAGTATTCAGACCGATCTCTCCCCGCTCTCTTGTGCTTTAGTGGTCGGGGCGGTGGGATCTTTTCGGTGTGGCATACTTCTCTGTAGACGTCTACCAGGGAGACTCGGAGGGGGGTGTAGTTGTGGTACTTCCGTGGCTTGTCCGAGTTGGGTTCTTCTTTCTTCTTCTGTTCCCGATCTCGATCTCAGAGTGGGTAGGTTGATTCCTTCCTAGTAGAGTCTCTTAACTGGGAGGTTTCCTCCATGTTGATGTATTTTTCTGCTCACTCCTGCACCTCGTATAGGGAGGTTGGGTATCGTTTGGATAGGGATTGGCTAAACGGTCCTTCTTTTAGGCCGTTTGCTAGTCCCATGATGGCTGCTTCGGTGGGCAAGTGTTGTATGTCCAGGCAGGCTTTGTTGAATCGCTCCATGTATTCTCGGAGAGTTTCTTGGTTACCTTGCTTGATCCCGAGTAGACTGGGGGCATGTTTTGTTTTGTCCTTTTGAATAGAGAACCTTGTTAGGAATTTTTTGGTTAGGTCTTCGAAGCTGGTGATTGATCTTGGTGGCAGGCTGTCGAACCACTTCATGGCTGACTTGGTGAGAGTGGTGGGGAAGGCTTTGCACCGAATCGCGTCGGAGGCGTCGACTAGGTACATTCTGCTTCTGAAGTTGCTGAGGTGGTGACTTGGGTCGGTGGTGCCATCGTAGAGATCCATGTCGGGTGGTTTGAAGTTTCGCGGTACTTTCTCCTTCATGATCTCTCGCGTGAAGGGATCATGGTTGCTTTCGGGGGTGGTGCCGCGTTCTGTCCGGTCTTTCAGATTGGCCTCTATTTTTCGCAGTTTTTCTTCTAATTCTCTGCGCTTTCGAGTCTCCCTTCTCAGATCTTGTTCAGTTTCTTTCTGCTTCTTTATGTCCTCTTCAAGTTGTTTCAGCCGGTGTTGTTGTTCCCGGACTGTTTCCAGGATTTCCGAGCTCTTCCCTTTTTCGGGATTCGGTGGATCTTTGTTTGGGAGTGATGTCTTTGGGCGATTCTGTTTGTTTCCTCCTGGAGTGCGTGGTGATAGAGGGCTGTCCGGTCGTTCTCCGGTGTCAATTTCTTCCTCTTGTTCAGATGCAGCGCGATCATTGTTGTGAGGGTCGTCCGCCATGATAGAGGGATGACTTCCAGGGTCCCCGGCAACGGCGCCAATGTTCCGAGGGTTACCTGAAACGTGTAGCTCGGTCGTCTGGAGATGCCCGAGGTGGGGGCCAGGGACCCGAGCTTGATGTGTTGGCGGTTGGTGGTTGTACCCGCAATGACACTCCGATGCTTAAGTTAGCATGGGTCCAAGCAGATATGTGTAGAATGTGGAATGTATCTCATACCTGGGTGTTCCAGTGTATTTATAGTAGTTGGCTGTGATCTTCCCTGGATAAGATATTCTTATCTTATCTTATCTTTCGGGAGTTTTATCCCTATCTTTGTGGAACCGCCTCCCTTAGGCCTTTTCGGCCTTTAGGTTTTGGGCTGCGCTCCTTCTGATGGGCCTTCTTTGCCTTTAATGTCCGAGGTCCGACCTTTAGGCGTGGGCCTTAGGACGAGGTCGGACCTTTCATGGATTTACCGAGTTGGGGGAGCCCGGTCAGGGTATGAACACCATGCATGCTATGTGTTTGTGAAAACGCCCATATGGCATTGTGCACTATTTTTAAGATTTCTTTTAATCTATTACTATAAATGCTTGCTTTTCACAAAACCCTTTTTATATTTTATTAATTAAATATAATTGTTATTACAAACATGATTGTTAGTTTGAAAGACTTGGTAATCTAACTTGGATATTGAATGCTTGATCTATGCTACTCATGCCTTTGCCAGCATGCCAATAAACATCTTGCATTTAACTGTCATCACATGCACTTACTATATTTCCATTGATGACTTTTCACATGTAGTCATGACCATGTGTTAACATCATTCTTCTTTACTGTGCATTGATTACCACCTTTCCCACTCTCTTCCTTACTGGATCCCCTAGCTTTACTTGTTACTTTCTTTTTTCCCCTTTCAAGATGGCCACCAAGAAGGGTAAAGAGAGAAAGCTACTCCCAAACCACCGACAAGGAAAGGAACACAAGAGAGCACTAGCTGAGGAACTACAACCCCCATCCACCTGCACATCTCAGCATGCACCGAGGACGGTGCAATCTTTAAGTGTGGGGAGGTCGATACCGATCTCCACGGGTTAGTTAGTCCCTTCTCAACACCAATTTTTGTTTTTCATTGTTGCATTTGCATGTTTGATTGCATGTTTATTTTTTTTTGTGCATATTTTACCACTTGGTTAAAGTAATATTTTCTTTTTCAAGAAAATTTTATTGTATTTCACTAATTTGAATAAAACTTTTTGAAAAACTTGTTTGAAGAAATATTATTTTAGAACATAGTTTAGAGCACGAACACACAAAACCAGTGAGATTTTGAGCCTATTTGATTGGTTGCATTTTATCAACCAATACTTTATTCTTGGTGTGTGTTTCTCTCTCTAAAATTGTGATCTTTGTCTTGCTTAATTCTATATTTCCATTATTTGATGTATGCATGCACTTATATGATTGAGGCTTTGTTTCACTGAGCTTACATACCCTTATGGCCTTACCTTTTATTATTCTTTGCAAACCCATGTTGAGCCTATTTTATCCCTTGTTCTTTACTTTAGCTCATCACTAACTCTAAGCGGAAAACAATAATGTCCCTAATTTGAATCCTTGATTAGCTTAGACTAGTGAAAATGCTCATGAATTATGTGTGGGGAAAAGTGGGTTTGGAAACGTTTGGTTTGGGAATTGAGTATGTTAGACTTTGTGTGAAAATATGAAAAATGTTAAGAACACGTTTATGCATTCAAAACCTTAATCATATGCATTAAAAAAAAAGAAGCAAGTAATAAAAGGGGACAAAATGCCCCCAAAGTAAGTGTTGGTATCAATACATATGTACTAAACTCAAATTTAGGATGCATGAACATGTAATAAACATAGTTAATGGGAAGTTAGATTTTGTATTTTAATTACATGAATTGTCTTAAGTTAGGTGGAAAGTTTATGTTAATTAAGGATTCAGATTTTAGTCCACCTGGCCAAATACAATCCTACCTTGACCCTAACCCCACTACAACCCTTAAAAGACCTCTTGATTTGTGTATTGGTGCATTAAATTTGTGTTGATTTTTAGATGAAGAGCAAGTTATAGAAAGCAAGATTAGTAGAGAATTGAGAGAATTGACCCTAGACACTTGAGAGTTAGAATGATATACACTACTAGTAAGGGTCCAGTGCTTAATTCTATGTTCCCTGCTTTTATGAGCTATCTTCTTCTTGCAAGCTATTTATATTGTATTTTGTGATTTGAATTAGTGAAATCCAGTTCATATTTATTCCTGAAAGATTTATTTACTTTTTCACCAAGTAGGTAGAACCATTTTAGCATGTAGTTGCATTCACATTTCATAGGTTGCATTGCATGAGTCTTGCCTTTTTCTACTCATTTATTTGGTCTCCTTGAGTTTAGCATGAGGACATGCTAATGTTTAAGTGTGGGGAGGTTGATAAACCACTATTTTATGGTTTACAATGTGCTTAATTGTGTGGTTTTATCATGGTCTTTACCCACTTATTCATATAATTAGCATGCATTTATATTTCCTTCCTAAAATTATTACATGATTGAAAATATGCTTCTTTTTGGTCCTAATTTAGTTAATCTTAATCCTCTCTTATTACCATTCGATGCCTTGATCTGTGTGTTAAGTGTTTCAGGCTTTATAGGGCATGAATGAGTGAGAGATTGGGAAGGAAGCTTGCAAAAATGGAAGGAACACAAGAAATTGAGGAGATGACCAGCGAGAGGTGACGCGTACGCGTCAGCGACTGATGAGCGGATATTTTATACGCTTTTTGGGGGTAATTTCATGTAGATTTTAGTATGTTTTAATTGGTTTTTAGTAGAATATTATTAGTTTTTAGGCAAAAATCATATTTCTGGACTTTACTATGAGTTTGTGTGTTTTTCTATGATTTCAGGTATTTTCTGGCTGAAATTGAGGGAGCTGAGCAAAAATCTGAGTTAGGCTGAAAAAGGACTGCTGATGCTGTTGGATCCTGACCTCCCTGCACTCGAAATGGATTTTCTGGAGCTACAGGAGTCCAATTGGCGCGCTCTCAACGGCGTTGGAAAGTAGACATCCAAGGCTTTCCAGCAATATATAATAGTCCATACTTTGCGCGAAGATAGACGACGTAACTTGGCGTTGAACGCCAAGTACATGCTGCTGTCTGGAGTTAAACGCCAGAAACATGTCATGATCCGGAGTTGAACGCCGAAAACACGTTATAACTTGGAGTTCAACTCCAAGAAAAGCCTCAGTTCGTGGATAGCTTTAGTCTCAACCCCAGCACACACCAAGTGGGCCCCAGCAGTGGATTTCTGCACCAATTATCTTAGTTTACTCATATTCTGCAAACCTAGGTTACTAGTTTACTATTTAAACAACTTTTAGAGAATTATTTTGTACCTCATGACATTTTCAGATCTGAATTACATACTTTTTGACGGCATGAGTCTCTAAACTCCATTGTTGGGGGTGACGAGCTCTGCAGCGTCTCGATGAATTAATGCAATTACTTTTGTTTTCCATTCAAACACGCTTGTTCTTATCTAAGATGTTCATTCGCACTTAATTATGCAGAAGGTGATGATCCGTGACACTCATCACCTTCCTAAATCCATGAACGTGTGCCTGACAACCACCTCCATTCTACATCAGATTGAATGAGTATCTCTTAGATTCCTTAATCTGAATCTTCGTGGTATAAGCCGGATTGATGGCGGCATTCATGAGAATCCGGAAAGTCTAAACCTTGTCTGTGGTATTCCGAGTAGGATTCTGGGATTGAATGACCGTGACGAGCTTCAAACTCCTGAAGGATGGGCGTTAGTGACAGACGCAAAAGAATCAATGGATTCTATTCCAACCTGATTGAGAACCGACAGATGATTAGCTGTGCTGTGATAGAGCATTTGGACCATTTTCACTGAGAGGATGGGAAGTAGCCATTGACAACGGTGACACCCTACATAGAGCTTGCCATGGAAGGAACCTTGCGTGTGGGAAAAGGATTTCAAGGAAGAGTTGAAGTTCAGAGGACAAGGCATCTCCAAAACCCCAACATATTCTCCATTAATAAAGTAACAATTCCTTATTCCAAATACTTTGACTTCTTACAATTAAAACCAAATAACCTTATTGGTATCCTGACTAAGATTAATAAAATAAACGTAGCTTGCTTCAAACCAATAATCTCCGTGGGATCGACCCTTACTCACGTAAGGTATTACTTGGACGACCCAGTGCACTTGCTGGTTAGTTGTACGGATTGCAAATTCATGCACCAAGTTTTTGGCGCCGTTGCCGGGGATTATTCGAATTTGAACAACTAAAGGTTTATTTTATTTCTTAGATTAGGAATAATTTATTTTTTTTATTGTTATAGAGTCATTAAATTCTGATAGGATAGTTTCTTTTCAAAAATTTCTTTTCAAAAAAAAATATTATTTTTCTTTATTAATTGTTAATTTTTCGTGAGTCTAGTGTCTTGTTCTAAGTTTGGTGTCAATTGCATCTTTTATATTTTTCTTTAAATTTTCGAACTTGTGCTCTTTGTTCTTCATTGATCTTCAAGTTGTTCTTGTTTATTTTTCTTGTTTGATCTTGAGTTTTTCTTGTTTTGTGTCTTTTCTTGTTTTTCTTGTGCTTTTTCAAAACATTAACTTTCAAAAATTATACTTTTATCCATAAAAATAATACATCTTTAAAATACGTTACATTTTTAGCTCAGTTGGTTATAGCGTGGGTTTATGTTCTTAGCAATTGGGCACCTTCTTTTTAAAATCCTTTTTCAAAAATAATTTTTCTTGATTTAATCTTGTACCAAACTTTAAGTTTAGTGTTTTCTTGTTAATCTTTTCATAATTTTTGAAAATTTTATTAAAGTTTTCTAAAAATTTTAAGTTTGGTGTTCTTCCTTTTGTTCTTGGTGTTCTTGTGAATCTTCAAGGTGTTCTTGAGTTTTTCTTGTGTCTTGATCTTAAAATTTTTTAAGTTTGGTGTTCCTTGGTGTTTTCCCTCCAAAATTTTCGAAAATAAGGAGCATTAGATCTAAAAAATTTTAAGTCTTGTGTCTTTTATGTGTTTTTCTCTTTCATCATAAAATTCAAAATTCAAAAAAATATCTTTTCTAACTAATTTTAAAACTACATTTTCGAAATTTTTATATAAAATTCAGATTTCAATTTCAAAATTTTTCAAAAAAAAAATTTCACAAAATATTTTCAAATTTTTTTTATATATTCCGTTTTTATTTATTCCACTTCTATAAAATAAATAATATCAACATACATATCATCTCCCTTGTTCCATCATGGAATTAAGTGGAAATGAACAGTCCAGGAGGACTCTGGGGTCATATGCTAACCCCACTACTGCTTCATATAGGAGTAGTATCTGTATACCATCCATTGGAGTTAGTAGCTTTGAGTTGAACCCTCAGCTCATTATCATGGTGCAGCAAAACTGCCAGTATTCTGGTCTTCCATAGGAAGAACCTACAGAGTTTCTAGCACAATTTTTACAAATTGCTGACACAGTACATGATAAGGAAGTAGATCAGGATGTCTACAGATTATTATTGTTCCCATTTGCTGTAAAAAATCAAGCTAAGAGGTGGTTAAATAACCAACCTAAGAACAGCATAAAGACATGGAAACAGCTGTCAGAAAAATTCCTGAATCACTATTTCCCTCCAAAACGGATGACACAGCTAAGGCTAAGCATCCAAGGCTTCAAACAAGGAGATAATGAATCCCTTTATGATGCCTGGGAGAGATACAGAGAGATGCTAAGAAAATGTCCCTCTGAAATGTTTTCAGAGTGGTGCAATTAGACATCTTCTACTATGGGCTTACAAAAAAAGCTCAGATTTCTCTAGACCACTCAGCCGGTGGATCTATACATATGAGAAAAACAATTGAAGAAGCTCAAGAGCTTATTGATACAGTTACCAGAAATCAGCATCTGTACCTAAGCAGTGAATCTTCCATGAAAGAAGAAGCTAAAACAGTAACTGCTGAGCGCAGTCCTGTAGATCAGGCTAATGAATTCAATCAGCAATTAGACCTTCTAACTCAGCAGCTAGCCGAATTCAAGGAAATACTACAGGAAACAAGAATGGCTAACAGGAATATGGAAGTACAATTAAGGCAAACAGAAAAGCAACTGTCAAAACAAATAGCAGAAGAATGCCACGCAGTTCAATTAAGAAGTGGGAAGACATTAAATACCTCACTTCAAAGCAGCAGGAAGCCAAGAAATGAACAAATGGCTACTCAAAATCCCTCTGAGGACAATCAGAGCCCAGAGAGGAATAAGGCTGGCGCTGAACGCCCGGACCATGCTCATTTCTGGCGTTCAACGCCAGAAACAAGCATGAATCCGGCGTTGAACGCCCAAGGGAAGCATAGTTCTGGCGTTCAGACGCCAGTAACAGATAAGGAGTTGGCGTCTAACGCCACTCCAGCTTCCACCCCTGGCATTCAAACGCTAGTGGGAAATCAGTCACATACAAGTGCTGATAACAACCCTTCTAAAAAGGCTTCCCAACCCACTTCTATAGGTAATAAACCTGCAGCAACTAAGGTTGAGGAATACAAAGCCAAAATGCCTTATCCTCAAAAACTCCGCCAAGCAGAACAGGATAAACAATTTGCCCGCTTTGCAGACTATCTCAGGACTCTTGAAATAAAGATTCCGTTTGCAGAAGCACTTGAGCAAATACCCTCTTATGCTAAGTTCATGAAAGAGATCTTAAGTCATAAGAAGGATTGGAGGGAGACTGAAAAAGTTTACCTCACTGAAGAATGCAGTGCAGTCATTCTGAAAAGCTTACCTGAGAAGCTTAAAGATCCTGGGAGCTTCATGATACCATGCACATTAGAGGGTAACTACACCAAGACAGCTCTATGTGATCTTGGGGCAAGCATCAACCTAATCCCTGCATCCACTATCAGAAAGCTTGGCTTGACTGAAGAGGTCAAACCAACCCGGATCTGTCTTCAACTTGCTAATGGTTCCATTAAATACCCATCAGGCATAATTGAGGACATGATTATCAAGGTTGGGCCATTTGCCTTCCCTACTGACTTTGTAGTGCTGGAAATGGAGGAGCACAAGAGTGTAACTCTCATTTTAGGAAGACCATTCCTAGCAACTGGACGAACCCTCATTGACGTCTAAAAAGAGGAGATAACCCTGAGAGTCAATGAGGATGAGTTTAAGTTGAATGTTGTCAAAGCTATGCAACATCCAGACACATTAGACGACTGCCTGGGTGTTGATATTATTGACTCCCTGGTGGAAGAGGTCTATATGACTGAGAGTCTCGAATCAGAGCTAGAGGACATTTTTAAAGATGTTCAGCCTTATCTGGAGGAACCAGAGGAAATAAAAGAACCTCTGAAAACTCCTCAGGAAGAAGAGAAACCTCCTAAACCCGAGCTCAAACCACTACCACCATCCCTGAAATATGCATTTCTGGGAGAAGGTGACATTTTTCCTGTAATCATAAGCTCTACTTTAGGGCCACAGGAAGAGAAAGCATTAATTCAAGTGCTAAGGACACACAAGACAGCTCTTGGGTGGTCCATCAGTGATCTCAAGGGCATTAGCCCAGCCAGATGCATGCACAAGATCTTACTGGAGGGTGACGCCAAGCCAGTGGTTCAACCACAAAGGCGGTTGAATCCAGCCATGAAGGAAGTTGTGCAGAAAGAGGTCACTAAGTTACTAGAGGCTGGGATTATTTATCCTATTTCTGATAGCCCCTGGGTAAGCCCTGTCCAAGTCGTCCCTAAGAAAGGTGGCATGACAGTGGTTCATAATAAAAAAAATGAACTGGTTCCTACAAGAACAGTTACAGGGTGGCGTATGTGTATTGATTATAGAAGGCTCAATACAGCCACCCGAAAGGATCATTTTCCTTTACCATTCATAGACCAGATGCTAGAAAGACTAGCAGGTCATGAATACTACTACTTCCTGGATGGATATTCAGGTTATAATCAAATTGCAGTAGATCCCCAGGATCAAGAGAAAACGGCATTCACATGTCCATCTGGAGTATTTGCATACAGAAGGATGCCATTTGGCTTGTGCAATGCACCTGCAACCTTTCAAATGTGCATGCTCTCCATCTTCTCTGATATGGTGGAGAAGTTTCTGGAAGTCTTCATGGATGACTTTTCAGTATTTGGAGACTCATTCAGCTCCTGCCTTAACCATTTAGCACTTGTTCTGAAAAGATGCCAAGAGACCAACCTAGTTTTAAACTGGGAAAAATGTCACTTTATGGTGACTGAAGGGATTGTCCTTGGGCACAAAATTTCAAACAAGGGAATAGAGGTGGATCAAGCTAAGGTAGAGGTAATTGAAAAATTACCACCACCTGCCAATGTTAAGGCAATCAGAAGCTTTCTGGGGCATGCAAGATTCTATAGGAGGTTTATACAGGATTTTTCAAAATTTGCCAAACCTCTGAGCAATCTGCTAGCTGCTGACACGCCATTTGTGTTTGACACAAAGTGTCTGCAGGCGTTTGAGACCCTGAAAGCTAAGCTGGTCACAGCACCAGTTATTTCTGCACCAGACTGGGCATTACCCTTTGAACTAATGTGTGATGCTAGTGACCATACCATCGGTGCAGTATTGGGACAGAGGCATAACAAGCTTCTGCATGTCATTTATTATGCTAGCAGTGTTTTAAATGATGCCCAGAAAAGTTACACAACCACAGAAAAAGAATTACTTGCAGTGGTTTATGCCATTGACAAGTTTAGATCCTACTTAGTAGGATCAAAAGTGATTGTGTACACTGACCATGCTGCTCTTAAATATCTACTCACAAAGCAGGATTCAAAGCACAGGCTCATAAGATGGGTGTTGCTTCTGCAAGAGTTTGATATAGAAATAAGAGACAGAAAAGGAACAGAGAATCAAGTAGCTGATCACCTGTCCCGGATAGAACCAGTAGCAGGAGCATCCCTCCCTCCTACTGAGATCTCTGAAACCTTTCCGGATGAGCAATTGTTTGCTGTTCAGGAAGCTCTGTGGTTTGCATACATTGCAAACTATAAGACACAAGGTTCTCCTTTTGTAACAATGGAGAGGAAGCATGAAAAGCTTCTCTCACTGCAGAGTCAACCAAAGCCCCCACAGTCCAACTCTAAGTTTGGTGTTGAGAGGCAACCCAGCCAATCACAAAATTTAATTTTATTCGTTTTGATTAATTAATTGATTTTTACAGGTATATGTCAAAGTATCTTCAAGGTAAAATAGCAATTGATTGGATTCACAGAGTTATAAGGGAATTTGGAAGCTCACTGGCGTGAAAAAGCCAGTAAGAAACATTTTGGGCGTTGAACGCCCAAAAGAAGCACCCACTGGGCGTTCAACGCCAGTAAGGGTAGCCATCTGGGCGTTCAACGCCAGAAAGAAGCAATAACTGGGCGTTGAACGCCCAGGAGAAGCAGCAATTGGGCGTTAAACGCCCAAAACATGCAGCATTTGGGTGTTTAACGCCAGGATGGTGGGGAGGAGGTAAAATTCATTTTTCTTCACAAATTTTCTAATTTTTATGTTTCAATTCATGATTTCTTGCATAAACATGTTTCCAAATATCATCCTTCAATTTCAAAAATTTTAATTCTAATTTCTAAGAACCCTAATTTCTAAAATCCCTTTTTCAAAAATATTACATGCATCTTAATCCATAAAAACAAATTGTTTTCCAATCCAATCCAACTCTTTTTTTTAAAGTTCTTCAACACTTAATTATCTTCTAAAATATTTTTCAAATTAAAAATTCAGATTTATTTTTAAATATCATTCATATCTTTTTAAATTATATCTTTTTCTTATCATATTTATCTTTTATAAATCATATCTTTTATCTTATATCTTTCTTTAAATCTTTTTCAACTCATCATATCTTTTGAATTTCGAAATTGCCTCTCCCTCTATTCCTCTCTTATCCTTTCTTTTACTTGAGGACAAGCAAACCTCTAAGTTTGGTGTGATTTGCCATGATCATTGAGCTAAAACTCATCAAGATCATGGCACCTAAGGAAACAGGAAGAGCAAGAATGTAACTTGAAGGAACTGAAGCGTCAGAAATTATATCTTGAAGGACCAAGCACCCCACAGACTAGAGGAACATCCACTTCCCAAAATAAAGGTCGTTGAGTTCTAATCTTTGCCTTAACTCTGTGATAACTGTTCTTATTAGAAATTTACCTTAGAAGTTATATATTAGTAGTAGTAATTAGTATCTCTACATTGATTTTAATTCCAATTAAGTTATAATTTATTTTTCTCATCATCATCAAACATGAATAAAATAGTAGATTTTTAGAATAAAGAGGCAATATTTTTTTCGAGTTCTTAATAAGAAAAATTCTAATTATTTATATGTGGTGGCAATACTTTTTGTCTTCTGAATGAATCCCTAAACAGTGCATATTTTTGATATTGAATTTTATGAATGTTAAAATTATTGGCTCCTGAAAGAATGATGAACAAGAGAAATGTTATTGATGATCTGAAAAATCACAAAATTGATTCTTAAAGCAAGAAAAAGCAGTGAAAAACAACCTTGCAAAAAAAAAAGCAAAAGAGGTAGAAAAAGCCAATCGCCCTTTAAACCAAAAGGCAAGGGTGAAAAAGATCCAAGGCTTTGAGCATCAATGGATAGGAGGGCCCAAGGAAATAAATCCAGGCCTAAGCGGCTAAATCAAGCTGTCCCTAACCATGTGCTTGTGGCATGCAGGTCCAAGTGAAAAGCTTGAGACTGAGTGGTTAAAGTCGTGATCCAAAGCAAAAGAGTGTGCTTAAGAACTCTGGACACCTCTAATTGGGGACTTGAGCAAAGCTAAGTCACAATCCGAAAAGGTTCACCCAGTTATGTGTCTGTGGCATTTATGTATCCGGTGGTAATACTGGAAAACAAAGTGCTTAGGGCCATGGCCAAGACTCATTAAGTAGCTGTGTTCAAGAATCAACATACTAAACTAGGAGAATCAATAATACTATCTGAATTCTGAGTTCCTATGGATGCCAATCATTCTGAATTTCAAAGGATAAAGTGAGATGCCAAAACTGTTCAGAAGCAAAAAGCTACTAGCCCCGCTCATCCAATTAGAATCTGAGCTTCACTTAAAACTCTGAAATATTATTGCTTCTTAATTTCTTGTTATCCTATTTTATTTATCTAGTTGCTTGAGGACAAGCAACAGTTTAAGTTTGGTGTTGTGATGAGCGGATATTTTATACGCTTTTTGGGGGTAATTTCATGTAGATTTTAGTATGTTTTAATTGGTTTTTAGAAGAATATTATTAGTTTTTAGGCAAAAATCATATTTCTGGACTTTACTATGAGTTTGTGTGTTTTTCTGTGATTTCAGGTATTTTCTGGCTGAAATTGAGGGAGCTGAGCAAAAATCTGAGTTAGGCTGAAAAAGGACTGCTGATGCTGTTGGATCCTGACCTCCCTACACTCGAAATGGATTTTCTGGAGCTACAGGAGTCCAATTGGCGCGCTCTCAACGGCGTTAGAAAGTAGACATCCAGGGATTTCCAGAAATATATAATAGTCTATACTTTGCGCGAAGATAGACGACGTAACTTGGCGTTGAACGCCAAGTACATGCTGATGTCTGGAGTTAAACGCCAGAAACACGTCATGATCCGGAGTTGAACGCCCAAAACACGTTATAACTTGGAGTTCAACTCCAAGAAAAGCCTCAGTTCGTGGATAGCTTTAGTCTCAACCCCAGCACACACCAAGTGGGCCCCAGAAGTGGATTTCTGCACCAATTATCTTAGTTTACTCATATTCTGCAAACCTAGGTTACTAGTTTACTATTTAAACAACTTTTAGAGAATTATTTTGTACCTCATGACATTTTCAGATCTGAATTACATACTTTTTGACGGCATGAGTCTCTAAACTCCATTGTTGGGGGTGAGGAGCTCTGCAGCGTCTCGATGAATTAATGCAATTACTTTTGTTTTCCATTCAAACACGCTTGTTCTTATCTAAGATGTTCATTCGCACTTAATTATGGAGAAGGTGATGATCCGTGACACTCATCACCTTCCTAAATCCATAAACGTGTGCCTGACAACCACCTCCGTTCTACATCAGATTGAATGAGTATCTCTTAGATTCCTTAATCAGAATCTTCGTGGTATAAGCCGGATTGATGGCGGCATTCATGAGAATCCGGAAAGTCTAAACCTTGTCTGCGGTATTCCGAGTAGGATTCTGGGATTGAATGACCGTGATGAGCTTCAAACTCCTGAAGGCTAGGCGTTAGTGACAGACGCAAAAGAATCAATGGATTCTATTCCAACCTGATTGAGAACCGACAGATGATTAGCCATGCTGTGATAGAGCATTTGGACCATTTTCACTGAGAGGATGGAAAGTAGCCATTGACAACGGTGACACCCTACATAGAGCTTGCCATGGAAGGAACCTTGCGTGTGGGAAAAGGATTTCAAGGAAGAGTTGAAGTTCAGAGGACAAGGCATCTCCAAAACCCCAACATATTCTCCATTAATAAAGTAACAATTCCTTATTCCAAATACTTTGACTTCTTACAATTAAAACCAAATAACCTTATTGGTATCCTGACTAAGATTAATAAAATAAACATAGCTTGCTTCAAACCAATAATCTCCGTGGGATCGACCCTTACTCACGTAAGGTATTACTTGGACGACCCAGTGCACTTGCTGGTTAGTTGTACGGATTGCAAATTCGTGCACCAGCGACGCGACCGCGCGGAAGAAAGGAATTCGCAGTGACGCGGCCGCATGGCTCACGCGACCGCGCGGATTGGAAAAGCACAAGTGACGCAGAAGCATGGACGACGCGAATGCATGGCAGGGAAAAACGCGAATGACGCGTCCGCATGGATGACGCGATCGCGTGATGTGCGCAATCTGCAGAATTACAAAAGTCGCTGGCAGAGATTCTGGGCCGCATTTCAACCCAGTTTTTGGCCCAGAAACACAGATTAAAGTCAGGGAACTTGCAGAGACTCATCATGCTCTCATAATTCACAATTTTAGTTTAGATGTAGTTTTTAGAGAGAGGTTCTCTCCTCTCTCTTAGGATTAGGATTAGGATTAGAATTTATTTTAGGATTAGGATTTCTTATCACCTCAGGATTATTTCATCTTCAATTACAGGTTCAATGTTCCTTTTATTTATTTTCTCAATTTAATTTATGGATTTCTATGTTCAACTCAACTTCTTTATTTGGCTATAACTGCCCATGTTACATTTGATTGAGTTATTAATTTATGATTTTGAGGTAATTCAAATTGATGATTGCTGTCTTTTATTTATATAAATAATTTGGATTTTCCTGTTACCCTTTTGGCTTTGGTTGAGTAATTGGTGACGCTTGAGTTGTCAAATAAAGCAATGGTTGAAATTGGGAGTTGCTAATTAATTTGAGTTCCAATAACTCTAGCCTTTCCAAAGAAAAGACTAGGACTTTAGGTATCAAATTAATTAGTCCACTTGACCTTCCTTTGTTTAGTAAAGGTTAACTAAGTAGGATTAAAATCCAATTCTCATCACAATTGATAAGGATAGGACTTCCAGTTCTTATATCTTGCCAAGAGTTTATTTTACAGTTATTTATTTATTTTTATTGCTTTGAAAATATACCTGTGCCCATTGCCCAAATTCCAAAAACTCCAATTTTACCTTTTTCATAGCCAATAATAAGAACATACTGATGCACGTTGGAAATTTGTCTCTCAACAAATCTCCCTTCGGCAAGTGTACCGAATTGTCGTCAAGTAAAACTCACAATAGAGTGAGGTCAAATCCCACAGAGATTAACGAATTAAGCAATCAATGGTTAATTGATTATCCTAGTTAGACGATTCAGATTTGGATGAGGAGCAGCAGGAATTGTAAATTGACAGAAAAGTAAAGAAACCAATAAAGTGCAGAAGAGTAAAATGGCAAGAAAAGTAAATGTAAGAACTAAAAATAAAATGAACATTGGGATCAAGAGATATTGCAATCCTCCGGATCAAGTTCATTTTCATCTCTTCCTCAATCAATGCACTCATTGATCTCCTTGGCAATCTTAAGTGATCGAATTACAATTTCTTACAATTCAATCTCTCAAATCTTGATCAATAGCCAATTCCTTGGTCAATTGCTCATGAGAAGAGATGAAGTGTGGTCACTGATTATACCACATGCATTTCCCAAATCAAGTATTGAGAGGATTATAGTCACATATCCATCCAAACCCAATTTGGTCCAGCATGAGAAAGCATTTCTAGCTTGATCTCTTCATTCCTCTTTCATGGCTCAGAAGAGATCCAAGTTTGAATAGCTTATTTTCCAAGAGAACTACCCAATGGGATGAAGAACGAAAGCTCTCTAGTAAAATCAAGAGAAAAGAAAGAAGAAGAAGAATAAGAACTACACTTAATCCATTGAATCACAATAGAGCTCTCTAACCCAATGTAAAGAGTTAGTTGGTCATTGCTCTACCTAAATAGAAAAGAAGAAAAGTGCAGAAAGTAAAGATGAAGATTAAAACTAAAATTAAAACTTCAAAATACATAAATGAAAATTACAACTAAAATAAAACTACTCCTAAGGAAGAAAAGAAGAGAAAAGGAAGAAGAGTGGTGGAGGGGAGGGGTCCGAAGACCCACTCCCCTTGGAGTGTGCCAATTCACAGAAGTTTGAATTGGTTTTCACCCTCTCCCCCTTCCTTCAATTCTCCAGAATCTAGAATTACTTGAATGTAAAAACTAAGGCCTTTATATAGGCTCTCCTAAATTACCAAAAATGAAATTAAAAACAAATTACAATAAAATGAAAATTCTTATTCTAGATGCTTCTTGTGGTCTTGATTGGTTGACAATTGTGGGCTTGCTTGCTTGAGCTTTGAAGTGGACTTGAGAGAGAAGTGGGTCAAGTTGAGGTCCAGGTGCCAAAGTTAGTGCTAAAGTTATTGTGGCTAACGTTGCACTTGCTGCCCAGTTGGTGTTTTCGGGGCTTAAAAGATGCCTCTTGTTTGTGCTCCAATTTCATGCCCACTATAAAATATTATACATCATTGGAAAGCTCTGAATGTCAGCTTTCTAACGCAACTGGAATCACCTCAATTGGACCTCTGTAGCTCAAGTTATGCTCCTTTGAAGTGGACATGGTCGCTGGCATATATGCCAACGTTACTGGAAATGTTGATTGCCAATAACGCTAGCGATCAGGGCTTCATTATTGCCAGTTTCTGAAGCTCAAACTTAGTGTTCACCCCATACTATTATACATTGTTGGAAAGCCCTGGATGTCTACTTTCCAATGCCTTTAAAAGCGCATCATTTGGAGCTCTACAACTCGAGTTACACTTCTTGGAAGGTGAAGAGGTCAGTTGACCTTAATACAGGTTGATACCATGTTCATCATTGCACTTTCGGGGCAGGTTTTCTCCCTCAAATTTAGTGTCAACCATGTAGTGCCATATATGCTTGGAAAGCTCTGGAATCCTACTTTCCAATGCCACTAGAATCACTTCATTTGAAGTTTTGTGGCTCAAGTTATGCGTGTTTGAAGAAGGCATGGTCAGGCTGTCAGGTACCACGTTAACTAAGTTAACGTGGGAGTTAACGTGGCTCATGGTGGCATGTGTGGCTCCTTCCAACGTTAGTGACAATGTTGGGTGTCACTAACGTTGGTGAGCACCTTCTTTTTTCACACGTTAGCCTCCACGTTAACTAAGTTAACGTGGAAGTTAACGTGGCTCCTTGGGGGGTTGTGTGGTTGCTTCCAACGTTAGTGACAATGTTGGGTGTCACTAACGTTGTCGACCACTTTGTTCCTTCACGTTAGCTTCCATGTTAACTAGGTTAACGTGGGAGTTAACGTGGCTTAATGTGCTTTGGCCAACGTTAGTGACAATGTTGAGTGTCACTAACGTTGGCTTTCCCCCTTCCTTCTTAACGTTAGAGGCCACGTTAACTAGGTTAACGTGGACTCTAACGTGGCCACTCATGAGCTTGGTCCAACGTTAGTGATAATGTTAAGTGTCACTAACGTTGGCTCCATTTCCTTTCTTCAAAGTTAATGCCACTAACTTTTCTCACTAACGTTGTGGCTTTCCTTCCTTCCACGTTAGTGCCCACGTTAGTGTAACTAACGTAGCCACTAACGTGGCTCTTCTCTTTTTCTTTTGGCCTGAAATCAATCAAACAGAGTGCATCAAAGTCTTGCTCTTAATCATGGGATCCTGCATCATCCAATTTATCATTCAATTTATGCATAATTCTCATGAAATCATTCAAAATTCATAATGTTTTCTTGAATCAAGATGTAAGTGAATATCTACCCAAAACTAGCTTATTTCCTAAGAAAATGCATGAAACTACCTTAAAAACAGTAAAGAAAAGGTCAGTAAAACTAGCCAAAATGCCCTGGCATCACATACCTCCCTGCAATTCCCTGAGAAGATGACCCGAGATTTAAATACTCGGTTATCAATTTTAAAGGGGTTTGTTACTTGTGACAACCAAAACGTTTGCACGAAGGGATTTCTGTTGGTTTAGAATCTATATCTACAACGCGGCTATTTTTATAAAATTCTTTACTAGCAAAGATTCTAACGTCTAGTCCCCATTTAATTGAAGGACTAATTTTCCTCTGTTAACATCTATCACAGCTTCTGCTGTGGCTAGAAAAGGTCTTCCAAGGATGATGCATTCATCCTCCTCCTTCCTAGTGTCTAAGATTATGAAATCAGCAGGGATGTAAAGGCTTTCAACCTTTACCAACACGTCCTCTACCAATCCATAAGCTTGTCTTACTGACTTGTCTGCCATTTATAATGAGAATATGGTAGGCTGTACCTCAATGATCCTCAGTTTCTCCATTACAGAGAGTGGCATAAGATTTATACCTGACCCCAGGTCACACAGAGCTTTTTCAAAGATCATGGTGCCTATGGTGCAGGGTATTACGAATTTGCCAGGATCTTGTCTCTTTTGAGGTAAAGTTTGTTGAACCCATGTATCTAGTTCACTAATGAGCAAGGGAGGTTCACCTTCCCAAGTCTCATTACCAAATAACTTGGCATTCAGCTTCATGATGGCTCCTAGATATTGAGTAACTTTCTCTCCAGTTACATCATCATCCTTTTCAGAGGAAGAATAATCTTCAGAGCTCATGAATGGCAGAAGGAGATTTAATGGAATCTCTTTGGTCTCTATATGAGTCTCAGATTCCTTTGGATCCTCAATAGGGAACTCCTTCCTGCTTGAGAGACGTCCCATGAGATCTTCCTCATTGGGATTCGCGTCCTCTCCCTCCTTCTTGCATTCGGCCATGTTGAGTATATCAATGGCCTTACACTCTCTCTTTGGATTCTCTTCTGTATTGCTTGGGAGAGTACTAAGAGGGGTTTCAGTAACTTTCTTACTCAGCTGGCCCACTTATGCCTCCAGATTTCTGATGGAGGACCTTGTTTCACTCATGAAACTTAAAGTGGCCTTAGACAGATCAGAGACTAAATTTGCTAAGTTAGAGGTACTCTGTTCATAATTCTCTGTCTGTTGCTGAGAAGATGATGGATAAGGCTTGATATTGCTGAGCCTATTTCTTCCACCATTATTAAAGCCTTGTTGAGGCTTTTGTTGATTCTTCCATGAGATATTCGGATGATTTCTCCATGATGAATTATAGGTGTTTCCATAAGGTTCACCCATATAATTTACTTCTGCTATTGCAGGGTTCTCAGGATCATAAGCTTCTTCTTCAGAAGATGCCTCTTTAGTACTGTTGGATGCATTTTGCCATCCATTCAGACTTTGAGAAATTATATTGACTTGCTGAGTCAACATTTTGTTCTAAGCCAAAATGGCATTCAGAGCATCAATTTCAAGAACTCCCTTCCTTTGAGGCGTCCCATTATTCACGGGATTCCTCTCAGAAGTGTACATGAACTAGTTATTTGCAACCATGTCAATAAGTTCTTGAGCTTCTGCAGGCATTTTCTTTAGGTGAATGGATCCACCTGCAGAATGGTCCAATGACATCTTAGAGAACTCAGATAGACCATAATAGAATATATCTATCATGGTCCATTCTGAAAACATGTCAGAAGGACATCTTTTGGTCATCTGTTTGTATCTTTTCCAAGCTTCATAGAGGGATTCACCATCTTTTTGTTTGAAGGTCTGAACATCCACTCTAAGCTTGCTCAGCTTTTGAGGAGTAAAGAACTTAGCCAAGAAGGCCATGACCAGTTTATCCCAAGAGTCCAGGCTATCTTTAGGTTGAGAGTCCAACCATGTTCTAGCTCTATCTCTTACAGCAAACGGGAAAAGCATGAGCCTGTAGACTTCAGGATTTACTCCATTCGTCTTTACAGTCTCACAGATTTGCAAGAACTCAGTTAAAAACTGATAGGGATCTTCTGATGGAAGTCCATGAAACTTGCAGTTTTGTTGCATTAGAGCAACTAGTTGAGATTTCAGCTCAAAGTTATTTGCTCCAATGGCAGGAATTGAGATGCTTCTTCCATTAAACTTGGAAGTAGGTGTAGTATAATCACCAAGCATCCTCCTTGCATTATTGTTGTTAGGTTTGGCTGCCATCTCCTTCTCTTGTTCGAAAAATTCAGCAAGGTTGTCTCTGGATTGTTGTAATTTGGCTTCTCTTAGTTTCCTCTTCAGAGTCCTTTCAGGTTCAGAGTCAGCTTCAACAAGAATGCCTTTTTCCTTGTTCCTACTCATATGAAAGAGAAGAGAACAAGAAAAGAAGAGAAGAGGAATCCTCTATGTCACAGTAAAGAGGTTCCTTATTGTTAGTAGAAGAAGAAAGGGAATAAAGAAAGGAGAATCCAAACAGAAGGGTGAGGATAGGGGTAGTGATTTAAGATGAAGAGAGGTGAAGAGAAGTGTTAGTAAATAAATAAATAAATAGAAGAAGATGAGAGAGAATTCAAAAATTAATTTTGAAAAGCAGTTAATGATTTTCGAAAATTAAATGTGAGATAGAATTAAAATTAAAATTTAAAACAATTAGTTAATTTAAGAAGAATTTTGAAAAAGGGATGAGATATTTTCGAAAAGTAGAAAGGGAAAAGTAGTTAAGTTGTTTTGGAAAAGATAAGAAACAAACAAAAAGTTAGTTAGTTAATTGAAAAAGATTTGAAAATCAAATTTGAAAAGATAAGAAGATAAAAAGATAAGATAAGATATTTTGAAATCAAATTTTTTGATAAGATAAAATTTTTGAAAAAGATATGATATAAAAGATATGATAAAAAAAGATATGATAAAAAGATATGGTTGAAAAAGATTTAATTTTCAAAATTAAAATTAATTACTTAACTAACAAGAAACTAAAAGATATGATTCTAGAATTTAAAGATTGAACCTTTCTTAACAAGAAAGTAACAAACTTCAAATTTTTGAATCAATCACATTAATTGTTCGTGTAATTTCGAAGATTATGAAATAAGGATAAAAAAAGATTTTGAAAAGCAATTTAAAAGAAATTTTTGAAAAATATATAAAAAAAATGAAAAAGATTTGAGTTTTGAAAAAGTTTTGAAAAGATAAGATTTTTAAAATTGAAATTTTGACTTGACTAACAAGAAAACAACTTATTTTAAAAATTTTTGACCAAGTCAACCCAAAATTTCGAATTTTTGAGAGAAATAAGGAAAAGATATTTTTTTATTTTTGAATTTTTAATGATGAGAGAGAAAAACACAAAAATGACCCAAAACTTGAAAATTTTGGATCAAAACACATGATGCATGCAAGAACACTATGAATGTCAAGATGAACACCAAGAACACTTTGAAGATCATGATGAACATCAAGAATATATTTTTGAAGAATTTTTTATGCAAAGAAAACATGGAAGACACCAAACTTATAAATCTTTAATGCATGGACACTATGAATGCAAAAATGCATATGAAAAATAATAAAAGACACAAAACAAGAAAACATCAAGATCAAACAAGAAGACTTACCAAGAACAACTTGAAGATCATGAAGAACACCATGAATGCATGAATTTTTGAAAAATAATGCATAAATTTTTACAAGCATGCAATTGACACCAAACTTAAAAATTGACTCAAGACTCAAACAAGAACACAAAATATTTTTGGTTTTTATGATTTTATGATTTTTTTGGATTTTCTTTTATATTTTTTGAAAAACATATAGGAAAAATAAAGTAATGAATCCAAAGTCCTCAATCAAAATCCTGTGAATTAGCCATGGCTTAATAGCCAGCCAAGCTAAAACATGTTATATGAAACTCTAGGATTCATTCTTGAAAACTCTGAAAATTTTCGAAAACATGTGAGAAATTTTGAAAAATATTTTTGAAAACTTTTTGAAAAAAAATAAAAAGAAAATTCCTAATCTGAGCAACAAGACGAACCGTTAGTTGTCCATACTCGAATAATCCCCGGCAACGGCGCCAAAAACTTGGTGGATGAAATTGTGATTCATACTTAAATTGTTGTTCGAAATTGATTGCCCCAGTAATGGCTCCAAAAGCTTGGTGCTCAATACCATGGTCTAAACATAACTTCACAACTTCACTCAACTAACCAGCAAGTGTACTGGGTCGTCCAAGTAATAAACCTTACGTGAGTAAGGGTCGATCCCACAGAGATTGTTGGTATGAAGCAAGCTATGGTCATCTTGTAAATCCCAGTCAGGCGGATTCAACTATATTAAGAGATTATTGGATTTTCGAATAATAATAATAAATTAAACAGAAAATAAAGATAGAGTTACTCATGTAGTTCAATGGTGGGAATTTCAGATAAGTGCAAGGAGATGTTGTGTCCTTTCTGAATCTCTGCTTTCCTACTGCCTTCCTTCAATCCTTCCTACTCCTTTCCATGGCAAGCTGTATGTAGGGCATCACCATTGTCAATGGCTACATCCCATCCTCTCAGTGAAAATGGTCCAAATGCTCTGTCACAGCACGGCTAATCATCTGTCGGTTCTCGATCATGTTGGAATATATTCCCTTGATTCTTTTGCGTTTGTCACCACGCCCAACAATCGTGAGTTTGAAGCTCGTCACAGTCATTCAATCCCGGAATCCTACTCAGAATACCACAGACAAGGTTAGACTTTCCGGATTCCCATGAATGCCGCCATCAATTCTAGCTTATACCACGAAGATTTTGATTAAGGAATCCAAGAGATATGCGCCCGGCCTAAAGTAGAACGGAAGTGGTTGTCAGTCACGCGGTCATAGGTGAGAATGATGATGAGTGTCACGGATCATCACATTTGTCATGTTGAAGTGCAACGAATATCTTAGAATAAGAACAAGCGGAATTGAATAAAAAGTAGTAGTAATTGCATTGAAACTTGAGGTACAGCAGAGCTCCACACCCTTAATCTATGGTGTGTAGAAACTCCACCGGTGAAAATACATAAGTGATGAAGGTTCAGGCATGGCCAAATGGCCAGCCCCCAAAACATGATCATAGGATCAGAAATACAATTCAGGATCCAGGATCGGTCAAAAGACAACTAGTACAATAGTAAAATGTCTTATTTATACTAAACTAGCTACTAGGGTTTACAGAAGTAAGTAATTGATGCATAAATCCACTTCTGGGGTCCACTTGGTGTGTGCTTGGGCTGAGCTTGATCTATCCACGAGCTGAGGCTTCTCTTGGAGTTGAACGCCAAGTTGTAACGTGTTTTGGGCGTTCAACTCTGGTTCGTGACGTGTTTCTGGCGTTTGACTCAAGAATGCAGCATGGAATTGGCATTGAGCGCCAGTTTACGTCGTCTAATCTCGAACAAAGTATAGACTATTATATATTGCTGGAAAGCTCTGGATGTCTACTTTTCAACTCCATTGAGAACGCGCCATTTGAAATTCTGTAGCTCCAGAAAATCCATTTTGAGTGCAGGGAGGTCAGATTCCAACAGCATCAGCAGTTCGTTGTCAACCTCCTATCAGAGTTTTGCTCAGGTCCCTCAATTTCAGCCAGAAAATACCTGAAATCACAGAAAAATACACAAATTCATAGTAAAGTCCAGAAATGTGAATTTAGCATAAAAACTAATGAAAACATCCCTAAAAGTAACTAGATCATACTAAAAACTACCTAAAAACAATGCCAAAAAGCGTATAAATTATCCGCTCATTAGCTACCGCGAGTGAATCTTTTGTTACAGATAGATATAGGTAGAGGACCTCTCCCGTTTGAGGTTTAGCGAGAATGGAGGGTTCTGCTAGTACTTTCTTGAAGTGTTGGAATGCCTCTTCACATTCTGTTCCCACTTGAAGGGAGTCCCTTTCTTCATAAGTTTGAAGAAGGGGATTGCCTTCTGGGCCAACGCTCTGAGGAAACGGGATAGGGCGGTTAGTCGGCCGGTTAGTTTCTGTATGTCTTTGAGGTTTTTTGGAGTTGTGACGGGCGAAAAATTACCGATTAAGAATTTATAATGGAAATAACATTGCAAGTACAGTTCTTAACCGACGAAAATTCCGCTTATCAATTTAAAAAGAGTTGTCACAATTTAAGAATAAAATACTGGGAGTAGAATTTCCAGGTCGTCTCCCAACGAGTTGACAAAAGAATGCAATTTATTGGTCAGAAATTTTCTGAGAATTTTTAGAGTTGGGGAATAGAGAAATAAATGACTATCAATTAAAGCAATGAAAATTAACAAGAGGTTTTATGTAATTGAAATAAAAAGCCTTGACTAGGAGAAGATTAATCGGAAGTTCTATCCTTGTTGAATTTTCCCAAGTGTAATGGTAAGAGGTTGTTGTTTCTACTTAGTTATCCTTTACCTAATAAAGGAAAGTCAAGTAACTGAGCCAACTCTGATTCACAAGTCCTAATCCCCTCCTAGGGAAGGATTAGAGCTAGTGACTGGAGAGTCAGCCAACAACTTCCAATTACAAATTAACACTTGAGTATTCCAACTCAAGGGTCTCCTATTAATCAACTCCAAAGTAAAGTTGAGAGCCTACTCCATTGACATGGATGCCATTTTCGCAAACATGTAAAGGGAATAGAAAGAAGACATGGTAATTAAAATTAATTTAGTAAAAGCTATTTTTGAAATAATAAATTAAGGGAAGATGATATGCAAACAAATAATGAAATCAAATGTGAAAATAACTCTTGCATTAATACTTTCTAAAATCAAAGATATCCATATGTAACTCTGAGCAAACGAAATGGAAGATAAAAGAGTAAGGAATTAAGAAAGCAAACTGTAATGATAGAGACTTCAAACGGAAGTAGTAATTCTCTCAAGATCCAATCCAAAAGCATAAACTAAAAATCTAAGAATGTGAAGAACCCTAGAAGAAGTAAGTGTTTTCTCTCTAAGATTCCAAACTAAAACTAAAACTAAGTGAATGTTAATGTGTGTTGAATCTCTATTGTCCCCTGGCTCAAGTCTGTGTTTCTGGGCCGAAAACTGTGTCCAGACTCAGCCCAAAATTGCCCCCAGCGTCTTCTGCAGTTGCAGCACGTTACGCACTTCACGCGTACGCGTCAGTCACGCGTACGCGTCGATGGTCTTCTGTGCGTGTCACGTGTATGCATCAGTTACGCGTGCGCGTCGCTGTGATATGCGCCAAGTCATGCGCACGCATGAGCGTTGATCCTCACTGGTCAGCTCCTTTGTTTCTTGTGTTCCTTCCACTTTTGCATGATTCCCTTCCATCCTCTAAGCCATTCTTACCCTATAAAGCCTGAAAACACTTAACACACAGATCACGGCATCGAATGGTATAAAGGGAAATTAAAAATTGACAATTTAAAGGATTAGGAAGCAAGTTTTCAATCATAGAACAAAATTAGAAAGGCAAATGTAAAACCTGCGAATTACATGAATAAGTGTGCAAAGAACTGATAAAAACCACTCAATTTAGCACAAGATAAACCATAAAATAGTGGTTTATCAACTTGCCATTTCGAGGATGGCTCTACATTTCTCAGGGTTTGCCTCTACCCCGCGTTGTGTGATTATGAACCTTAGAAATTTTCCTGCTTCCATTCCGAAGGCGCACTTTGTCGGGTTAAGGCGCATTCGGTGCTTCCTCATGGTATTTATTATGAGCTCAAGGCCACTAATGAGTTGCTCGCCAGATTCGATCTTGGCGAGCATGTCGTCGAAGGCATGATTGTGTAATAGTACGTGCCGTCAGAGATTATGAAGGCCATTTTCTCCTCGTCGGGTCGGTGCATGGGTATCTGGTTGTACCCAGAGTATGCATCCATGAAGTTGAGGTATTGGTGACCGGATGCGGCATCTACCAGTCCGTCGATGTTTGGCAGAGGAAAGGCATACTTTGGACAGGCTTTGTTCAAGTCCGTGTAGTCGATGCACATCTGCCACTTCCCGTTGGCTTTCTTAACTAAAATGACGTTAGCCAATCAGGTCGTATATGGTATTTCCTAAATGAAACCTGCCTCCAGGAGGGCCTTAACTTGCTTCTTGACTTCGATGTCTCTGTCAGGTGATATTTTCCGTCTCCTCTGGGTCACAGGTTTGGCTTTGGGGTCCATGGCAAGTCGGTAGGACATTAAGTCGGGGTCTATTCCTAGCATGTCGGCATGAGTGAATACGATAGGTCTCTACTCCGCTTTAGGAGACGTGTGAGCTCTTCCTTAAGGTCATATGGGAGGTTCCTATTGATGAACATGTATTTCTCTTTGGTTTGCCCTATTTGCAGTTTTTCCATGTCTCCCTCTGGTTCTGGTCTCAGTTGCCCTTCTTGTCGGGCGTCCAGGTCAGCTAGAAAGATGCCAGCTGTGTCGTAGGATCTTTTCTGTAGAGCCAGGCTGGTGTTGTCGCATTCTACTGTGATTTTCCGGTCTTCGTGGATTGTTCCGATGGAGCCATCTTCTGCAGTGAACTTCATGAGTAGGAATTTGGTGAAGATGACGGCAGAAAGGTCGTTGATTATTTTTCTTCCGAGGATAACATTGTAGGTGGTAGAGTCCGTGAGGACCACGAACTCGGATAGGATCGCCTTACTTTGGTTCCCTGTCCCTATGGTCAGGGGGAGGACAATGGAACCGTCTGGCTTGAGGAAGTTGTCTCCGAGTCCGGTTACTCCGTTGCTCTGTGTCTAGAGGTTTTCATTGCGGAGTCTGAGCTTGTCGAAGGCTCCTCTGAAGTGGGTGTTGGAATCTGCTCCCATGTCTACCAGTATTCTTCTGACCAGCCCGGTTCTAATCTTTACCGAGATAACGAAGGGGGCATTTTCTACCGAGGTGTTGTATTGGCAGTCCTCGGGAGAGAATGTTATCACATTTTCAGTGGTGACCCCTGGGGTTTGGTTTCTAACTGCCAAGATTTTGAGGTCCTTTTTTAGCGCTGATTTCAATTTTCTTGGGGTTTCCTTGCTTGTAATCATGTTCACGATTATAGCCAGGTTTAGGATGGTCCTTCTGGATTTCTCTTGGTGGAGGGTTATGTCGAGATGTTGTGCTGTCGTGCTGCCGTTTATTGGCGGCTAGGACTTGGCTTACCTCTTCGTCGTTTATGTATTCCTTTGCGATGCCCTGAATCTCGTGCATGGTCCACACCGGTCTGGTGATGAGGTGTTTCCGAAAGTCTTCATTCATAAGCCCGTTAGTTAGGCAAAGCCTTACGACTAAGTCCGTGAGTCCGTCGATCGTCAAGCACTCGTCGTTGAACCAGTCGAGGTACTTCCTCGTGGATTCATCCTGTCTTTGGGTGACTCCCAACAAGCTGATGGGGTGTTTGGCTTTTGTGATTCCGGTGGTGAATTGGGCCATGAATTTCCTCGAGATATCATGGAAGCTAGTTATGGACCTGTTGGGGAAGGTGTTAAACCATTTAATCGCAGGTTTGGCTAGGGTTACTGGGAAGGCCCTACATCGAACCACATCGGCGGCCCCTTCCAGGTTCATCCTAGCCTCGAAGACCGTTAGGTATTACTGGGGATCCTTGGTTCCGTCATACTTCATGTCCGTGGGTTGGTCAAAACCCTTAGGGAGTTTCGCTTTTAGGATTCTTTCCGTGAAGGGAGTAGCTCCCATTATCAGGTGCTCGCTCTTCGTGTGTTTGGCCTCTCGATGGCACCGGTCGTCATTTGCGTCACGCCAGAGTTTCAGGTCGTAGGATACGCTGCGCTCATGCCTTTTGCCTTGACGCCATTCGGGTTATCTGTGACGGCCAGTGTCGCAGCGGGATCTTGATCTAGAAGTGGCGTGGCTTCCATTCTCTGTGTGGTGTTCTTCCTTGGCGGTAACCCGGTCTTCGAGTTCCTGTACTCGGAGGCAGAGATCTTGGATTATCTGGGCGGCCTTGCTTCCTAGGTTTTCGGGAGCCCGAGTTTCAATGACTGCGGGGCCATTCTCTTTGTTTTGTGGAGGGGTAGTTTGGGGAATAGCGCTTGCTATCCTTCCATGGGTGTGGAGCGTAGTTTAATTTCTCGGTGTTTGGGAGTTATTTCGGTCTCAGGGATTGCTCCTTGAATACATCCACCATTCCGTTGCGACACGGTACAATCCCCACAGATGGCGCCAATGTACTGGAAGCCTCCAGTACGGGTCATGAGATGTATCGGGGACCTTCGGGTCGGAACAGCTACCAGATTATCGGTGGGAACAATGGGGGTGATACCTGCTGTATGAACCAGAATTTTCGAAAAAAAAAAATATTATTAGTTAATTTCAATTTATATTATTAAAGATAAATTAAAGCAAATTTTGATTTAGGGAGTTTAAAATAATTTAAGGTTTTATCTGATTTTATAATTATCGAATTATTTTCTAATATTTGAATAATAAAGTTTAGCAAATATAAAGTAATAAGAATTGTATATGGCTTGGTTTAAATAACTGAGATTTCAGAATTTAATATTAATATTTTTCTAAATAAAGAAAATTAATTATATTACCTTATAATTTCAATTAGAGTATTTGATTTCAAATCAATTAGTATTTTGATATAATAAATAATAATTTAGAGTAGTTTTAGAGATTTAATTAGATTTCATATTAACCCAAAAATCTCCAATTTTATCACAAAATCCAAATTCCCAAATCAAAATCCCAAATTCCCAAAACACAACCCTAACCCTAATTTCCCTAACCCTAGCCGTTATATCCTTTCCCCAAAATAACCCAAACCCACTTCAGGAACAGAAAAGAAAAGAAAGGGAAGAGAAAAAGGGGGGAAGCTGATCAGGGAAGAGGGGAAGAGAGAGTGAGACCTGAGAGAGGGGTGAACGGCAAGAGAAGGAAGGAGACTTGATGAGCGGATATTTTGTACGCTTTTTGGGGGTAATTTCAGGTAGATTTTAGCATGTTTTAATTAGTTTTTAGTTAAATATTATTAGTTTTTAGGCAAAAATCATATTTCTGGACTTTACTATGAGTGTGTGTATTTTTCTGTGATTTCAGGTATTCTCTGGCTGAAATTGAGGGAGTTGAGCAAGAATCTGACTTAGGCTGAAAAAGGACTGCTGATGCTGTTGGATCCTGACCTCCCTGCACTCGAAATGGATTTTCTGGAGCTACAGGAGTCCAATTGGCGCGCTCTCAACGGCGTTGGAAAGTAGACATCCAGGGCTTTCCATCAATATATAATAGTCCATACTTTGCGCAAGGATAGACGACGTAACTTGGCGTTGAACGCCAAGTACATGCTGCTGTCTGGAGTTAAACGCCAGAAAAACGTCATGATCCGGAGTTGAACGCCCAAAACACGTCAAAACCTGGAGTTTGACGCCAAGAAAGGTCTTTACACGTGGAAAGCTTTAGTCTCAGCCCCAGCACACACCAAGTGGGCCCCAGAAGTGGATCTCTGCACCAATTATCTTAGTTTATTCATTTTTCTATAAACCTAGGTTACTAGTTTACTATTTAAACAACTTTTACAGACTTATCTTTGACCTCATGACATTTTCAGATCTGAATTACATACTTTGTGACGACATGAGTCTCTAAACTCCATTGTTGGGGGTGAGGAGCTCTGCAGCGTCTCGATGATTTAATACAATTCCTTTGTTTTCCATTCAAACACGCTTGTTCTTATCTAAGATGTTTATTCGCGCTTAACTGTGGAGAAGGTGATGATCCGTGACACTCATCACCTTCCTCAACCCATGAACGTGTGTCTGACAACCACCTCCGTTCTACATCAGATTGAATGAATATCTCTTAGATTCCCCAACAGAATCTTCGTGGTATAGGCCGGATTTATGGCGGCATTCATGAGAATCCGGAAAGTCTAAACCTTGTCTGTGGTATTCCGAGTAGGATTCCGGGATTGAATGACTGTGACGTGCTTCAAACTTTAACCTGCTGGGCGTTAGTGACAGACGCAAAAGAGGGATTCTATTCCAGTAGGAGCGGGAACCAACCGGTGATTAGCCGTACTGTGACAGAGTGCGTGAGCATAGTTTTCACTGCGAGGATGGGAAGTAGCCATTGACAACGGTGACACCCTACATAGAGCTTGCCATAGAAGGAACCAGGCGTGTGAGAAGAGGACTTCAAGGAAAAGTAGAAATTCAAAGGACAAAGCATCTCCAAAACTCCAACATATTTCTCAGTGCTGCAAATCAAAGTAACATTGTTCCCTCTTTTATTTTTATAATCAAATCCAGTAATTTCACTTTTAATCCAAACTAATCCTACTGACATCCTGACTAAGATTAATAAAATAAATATTGATTGCTTCAAACCAATAATCTCTGTGGATTCGACCCTTACTCACGTAAGGTATTACTTGGACGACCCAGTACACTTGCTGGTTAGTTGAACGGAATTGTGAAAAGGGAAGTAATCAGTTAGTTGAGTTAGTTTAACTTTTTGGCACATGCCAAGGAGCCACTAATCAAGAATCACAATTTCGTCCACCAAGTTTTTGGCGCCGTTGCCGGGGATTATTGAGTTTGGACAATTGAAGGCTTATTTTATTTCTTAGATTAGGAATAATTTATTTTTATTTTTATTCTTATTTTTATTATTATAGAGTCATTAAATCAATATTGATAGGATAGTTTCTTTTCAAAAATTCCTTTTCAAAAATTATTATTTTTCTCTTAATTAATTGCTAATTTTCGTGAGTTTTAGTGTCTTGTTCTAAGTTTGGTGTCAATTGCATATCTCATATTTCTCTTTAAAATTTTCAACTTGTGATTTTTGTTCTTCATTAATCTTCAAGTCGTTCTTGCTTTGTGTCTTTTCTTGTTTCACTTGTGTTCTTTTTAAAGCATTAATTGGAATATTTAGAACAAGTGTTATATTTAATCCAATTGGATTTACGCTTTGGAATCTTTTTCAAAAATAATTTTTCTTGATTTAATCCTGTGCCAAACTCTAAGTTTGGTGTTTTCTTGTTAATCTTTCTTTAATTTTCGAAAATTTGTCTTGATTTTCTAAAAATTTTAAGTTTGGTGTTCTTTCTTGTGTTCTTGGTGTTCTTGTGAATCTTCAAAGTGTTCTTGAGTTTTTCTTGTGTCTTGATCTTAAAATTTTTAAGTTTGGTGTTCCTTGGTGTTTTCCCTCCAAAAATTTTCGAAAATTAAGGAGCATTAGATCTAAAAATTTTGAATCTTGTGTCTTTTGTGTGTTTTTCTCTTTCATCATAAAAATTCAAAATTCAAAAATTTTTATTTTCTAACTAATTTTGAACTACTTTTTCGAAATATTTTTATAAATTTCAGATTTTAATTTTAATTTTCTCGAAAAAAAAAAATATATATATAATATATATATTTTAACTCCTTTCTATATATTGTTATTACTTATTCCATTTTTTTTTAAAATTAACATATAAATTCTCAACTTGTATTCCATTATGGAAGTAAGTTTGAATGAACAGTCCAAGAGGACTCTGGGGTCATATGCCAACCCCACTACTGCTTCATATGGGAGTAGTATATGTATACCCTCCATTGGAGTTAGTAGCTTTGAGCTGAATCCTCAGCTCATTATCATGGTGCAGCAAAACTGCCAGTATTCTGGTCTTTCACATGAAGAACCTACAGAGTTTCTGGCACAATTTCTGCAAATTGCTGATACAGTACATGATAAGGAAGTGGATCAGGATGTCTACAGATTACTACTGTTTTCATTTGCTGTAAAAGATCAAGCTAAGAGGTGGTTAAATAACCAGCCTAAGAACAGCATAAAAACATGGAAACAGCTGTCAGAAAAATTCCTGAATCACTATTTCCCTCCCAAACGGATGACACAGCTAAGGCTAAACATCCAAGGCTTCAAACAAGGAGATAATGAACCCCTTTATGATGCTTGGGAGAGATACAGAGAGATGCTAAGAAAATGCCCCTCTGAAATGTTTTTAGAATGGGTGCAATTAGACATCTTCTACTATGGGCTTACAGAAAAAGCTCAGATTTCTCTAGACCACTCAGCTGGTGGATCTATACACATGAGAAAAATAATTGAAGAAGCTCATGAGCTTATTGATACAGTTGCCAGAAATCAGCACATGTATCTAAGCAGTGAATCTTCCATGAAAGGAGAAGCTAAAACAGTAACTACAGAACTCAGTCCGGTGGATCAGGCTAATGAATTTAATCAGCAATTAGACTTTCTAACTCAGCAACTAGCCGAATTCAAGGAGATATTACAGGAAACAAGAATGGCAAACAGGAACATGGAAGTGTAATTAAAGCAAACAGAAAAACAACTGTCAAAACAAATAGCAGAAGAATGCCAAGCAGTTCAATTACGAAGTGGGAAAACATTAAATACCTCACTTCAAAGCAGCAAGAAGCAAGGAAATGAACGAATAGCTAATCAAAATTCCTCTGAGGACAAGCAGAGCCCAGAAAGGGATAAAGCTGGCGCTGAACGCCCAGACCATGCTGATTCCTGGCGTTCAACGCCAGAAACAAGCTTGAATCTGGCGTTGAACGCCCAAAAGGAGCATGGTTCTGGCATTCAAACGCCAGTAACAAGCAAGGAAGTGGCGTCTAACGCCACTCCAGCTCCTACCTCTGGCATTCAAATGCCAGTAGGGAATCAGTCACATACAAGTGCTGATAACACGGCCTCCCAACCCACTTCTGTAGGTAATAAACCTGCAGCAACTAAGGTTGAGGAATACAGAGCCAAAATGCCTTATCCTCAAAAACTCCGCCAAGCGGAACAGGATAAGCAATTTGCCCGCTTTGCAGACTATCTCAGGACTCTTGAAATAAAGATTCCGTTTGCAGAAGCACTTGAGCAAATACCCTCTTATGCTAAGTTCATGAAAGAGATCTTAAGTCATAAGAAGGATTGGAGGGAGACTGAAAAGGTTTACCTCACTGAAGAATGCAGTGCAGTCATTCTGAAAAGCTTACCTAAGAAACTTAAAGATCCTGGGAGCTTTATGATACCATGCACATTAAAAGGTAATTGCACCAAGCAAGCTTTATGTGACCTTGGGGCAAGTATCAACCTAATACCTGCATCTACTATCAGAAAGCTTGGTTTAACTGAAGAAATCAAACCAACCAGGATATGTCTTCAACTTGCTGATGGCTCCATTAAATACCCATCAGGCGTGATTGAAGACATGATTGTCAAGGTTGGGCCATTTGCCTTTCCTACTGACTTTGTAGTGCTGGAAATGGAGGAGCACAAGAGTGCAACTCTCATTCTAGGAAGACCTTTCCTAGCAACTGGACGAACCCTCATTGATGTCCAAAAAGGGGAAGTAACCTTGAGAGTCAATGAGGAGGAATTTAAGTTGAATGTGGTCAAAGCCATGCAACATCCAGACACCCCAAATGACTGTATGAGTGTTGACATGATTGATTCTCTGGTAAGAGAGGTCAATATGGCTGAGAGTCTCGAATCAGAGCTAGAGGACATCTTTAAAGATGTTCAGCCTGATTTGGAAGAGTCAGAGAAGATAATAGAACCTCTGAAAATCCTTCAGGAAGAGGAGAAACCTCCAAAACCCGAGCTCAAACCATTACCACCATCCCTGAAATATGCATTTCTGGGAGAAGGTGAAACCTTTCCTGTGATTATAAGCTCTACCTTAGAGCCACAGGAAGAGGAAGCACTAATTCAAGTGCTAAGGACGCACAAGACAGCTCTTGGGTGGTCCATTAGTGATCTTAAGGGCATTAGCCCAGCCAGGTGCATGCACAAAATCTTGTTGGAAGATGACGCCAAGCCAGTGGTTCAACCACAAAGGCGGCTGAATCCAGCTATGAAAGAAGTGGTGCAGAAAGAGGTCACTAAATTACTAGAGGCTGGGATTATTTATCCTATTTCAGACAGCCCCTGGGTGAGCCCTGTCCAAGTTGTCCCTAAGAAGGGTGGCATGACAGTGGTTCATAATGAAAAAAATGAACTGGTTCCTACAAGGACAGTTACAGGGTGGCGTATGTGTATTGATTACAGAAGACTCAATACAGCCACCAGAAAGGATCATTTTCCTTTACCATTCATAGACCAGATGCTAGAAAGACTAGCAGGTCATGAATACTACTGCTTCCTGGATGGATATTCAGGTTATAATCAAATTGCAGTAGATCCCCAGGATCAGGAGAAAACGGCGTTCACATGCCCATCTGGAGTATTTGCATACAGAAGGATGCCATTTGGCCTGTGCAATGCACCTGCAACCTTTCAGAGGTGCATGCTCTCAATTTTCTCTGATATGGTGGAAAAATTTCTGGAAGTCTTCATGGATGACTTCTCAGTATTTGGAGACTCATTCAGCTCCTGCCTTAACCATTTAGCACTTGTTCTAAAAAGATGCCAAGAGACTAACCTGGTTTTAAACTGGGAAAAATGTCACTTTATGGTGACTGAAGGAATTGTCCTTGGGCACAAAATTTTGAACAAGGGGATAGAGGTGGACCAAGCTAAGGTAGAAGTAATTGAAAAATTACCACCACCTGCTAATGTTAAGGCAATCAGAAGCTTTCTGGGACATGCAGGGTTCTATAGGAGGTTTATAAAGGATTTTTCAAAAATTGCCAAACCTCTGAGCAACCTGCTAGCTGCAGACACGTGATGAGCGGATAATTTGTATACTTTTTGGCATTGTTTTTAGTATGTTTTTGATATGATATAGTTAGTTTTTAGTATATTTTTATTAGTTTTTAATTAAAATTCACTTTTCTGGACTTTACTATGAGTTTGTGTGTTTTTCTATGATTTCAGGTATTTTCTGGCTGAAATTGAGGGACCTGAGCAAAAATCTGATTCTGAGACTCAAAAGGACTGCAGATGCTGTTGGATTCTGACCTCCCTGCACTCGAAGTGGATTTTCTGGAGCTACAGAAGCCCAATTGGCGCGCTCTCAACGGCGTTGGAAAGTAGACATCCTGGGCTTTCCAGCAATATATAATAGTCCATACTTTGCCCAAGATTTGATGGCCCAAACCGGCGTTCAAAGTCACCTCAAGGAATCCCAGCGTTAAACGCTGGAACTGGCACCCAAATGGGAGTTAAACGCCCAAACTGGCACCAAAGCTGGCGTTTAACTCCAAGAAGAGTCTCTACACGAAATTGCTTCATTGCTCAGCCCAAGCACACACCAAGTGGGCCCGGAAGAGGATTTTTATGTCATTTACTCATTTCTGTACACCCTAGGCTACTAGTTTCTTATAAGTAGGACCTTTTACTATTGTATAGAAATCTTTTTGATCACTTTTAGATCGCTAGATCATCTTTGGACATTTTAGTTCTTAGATCATTGGGAGGCTGGCCATTTGGCCATGCCTAGACCTTATGCTTATGTATTTTCAACGGTGGAGTTTCTACACACCATAGATTAAGGTGTGGAGCTCTGCTGTACCTCGAGTATTAATGCAATTACTATTGTTCTTTCATTCAAATTCCGCTTGTTCTTTATCCAAGATATCACTTGTTCTTCAACATGATGAAGGTGATGATTGACGCCCATCACCATTCTCACTCATGAACAAAGTGACTGACAACCACTCTTGTTCTACAAGCATTTGAGGCTTGGTGAATATCTCTTGGATTCCTGATTGCACGATGCATGGTTGATCGCCTGACAACCGAGTGCTCGCCTGACAAACGAGCCAATCATTCCGTGAGATCAGAGTCTTCGTGGTATAGGCAAGAACTGATGGCAGCATTCAAGAGAATCCGGAAGGTCTAACCTTGTCTGTGGTATTCTGAGTAGGATTCAATGATTGAATGACTGTGACGTGCTTCAAACCTGTAACCTACTGGGCGTTAGTGACAGACGCAAAAGAGTTATTCTATTCCGGTAGGGGAGGGAACCACACCGGTGATTGGCAGCACTGTGACAGAGTGTGTGCATTAGCTTTCACTGCGAGGATGGGAGGTAGCTGCTGACAACAGTGAGACCCTATACGAGCTTGCCATGGAAAGAAGTAAGAAGGGTTGGATGAAGACAGTAGGAAAGCAGAGAGACGGAAGGGAAGGCATCTTCATGCGCTTATCTGAAGTTCCTACCAATGAATTACATAAGTATCACTATCTTTATCTTTTATGTTATTTTCGTTCATCACCATATATATCTGAGTTTGCCTGACTAAGATTTACAAGATGACCATAGCTTGCTTCAATACTAACAATCTCCGTGGGATCGACCCTTACTCATGTAAGGTTTATTACTTGGACGACCCAGTGCACTTGCTGGTTAGTTGTGCGAAGTTGTGTAATGCCATGGTATTGAGCGCACCAAGTCTTTGGAGCCAGTACCAGGGATTATGAGAGTTGTGAAAAAGTATAGTTCACAATTTCGCGCACCAAGTTTTTGGCGCCGTTGCCGGGGATTGTTCTAGTTTTGAGCAAGCCTTTGGTAACATCAGTGCCAAGATCCGGCAACAACATCAAATTTTTGGTGTTATTGCCCGGGATTGTTTAGGCTGGACAACTGACGGTTCATCTTGTTGCTTAGATTAGGTATTTTTTTTTTTCGAAATTCTTGAAGATGAATTCTAGAGTTTCATGATGATTTGTTGAAATCTGGCTGGCTGAGAAGCCATGTCTAATCTGATTGGACCGAGGTTTCAACTTATCACCACAAGAGCTTGTTGATTTCGTATCAATCTTGCTTTTGGAGCAGTGATTTGCTAAGGCTTGGCTGACCTTTGGTCATGTCTAGTGTTTTGGACCGAAGCTTTCTTTGGAAGCTTGGCTGGCTGTGAAGCCATGTCTAATTCCTGGACCGGAGTCTTAGACTTGCATTGCACTGATTCCTGGAATTCTCATTAAGAATTTTGATACCTTCTTTTTCCACTTAATTTTCGAAAAACACAAAAAAATTAAAAAAAATTGCAAAACCATAAAATCCAAAAATATTTCTTGCTTGAGTCTAGAGTCTCATCTTAAGTTTGGTGTCAAATGCATGTTTTTGTTATATTTTTCGAATCCATGCATATATTTCTTGTTTTGATCTTTAAATTCTATTGACTTGAGTGTTTATGTGTCTCATATAGTGTCAGTAGTGCACAAACTGCTAAGTTTGGTGTCTTGCATGCATTGTTATTTGATTCTTGTTGCATTTTGATTATTAAAAAATCCAAAAATATTTTTAATTTGTGTCTTTTCAAGTCAATGATACAAGGGATTGAAGATTCAGAACACACTGCAGAGGAATTATACAGAAAAAGCTGAGCATTCAAAAATGCCCAGTGAAAAAGGCAGACTGGCGTTTAAACGCCAGCCAGGGCACCTGGTTGGGCGTTTAACGCCCAAAGTGGTAGCATTTTGGGCGTTAAACGCCAGAATGTATACCATTCTGGGCGTTTAACGCCAGGATGGTGCTAGGGGGAAGATTTTGTTTTCAAATCAATTTTTTTTCAAGTTTTTCAAAATCAAATCTTTTTCAAATCAAATCTTTTCACTCAAATGTTTTCAAAATTAATTTCTTTCCTTTCAAAGATACTTACTAACAATTAATGATTTGATTGAACATTTTTTGCCTTTTCTGTTAAGGAAGGTTTTATGTTTGAATCATATCTTTTCTTATTAGGCAAGTCACTAATTTTCCAAATCAAATCTTTTAAAATAATTTTCAAAACATATCTTTTAAAATGGTTTTCAAATCATATCTTCTCAATCACATCTTTTTAAGACAATAACCTTTCAATCATATTTTTTTTTTATCATATCTTTTTCAAATTAGTTTTCAATCAAATCTTTTTAGTTTCTAATTTCAAAATCTTTTTCAAAAATCACTTGATTTCTCTTCCACTTTCAATTTTCGAAAATTATCAATCAAATTTTCAAAATGTTTTCAAAATCTTTTAATTGAATTTTCGAAAATCCTCTTCCCTCCTTCTCACATCCTTCTATTTATGGAGTACCACTCCTTCTTAATGCACAATTCGAACCTTATCTAATTAAAGTTCGAATTCTCCTTCTCCTTCTTCTTTCTATTTCTCTTTTCCTCTGACACTTCAAGGAATCTCTATACTGTGACATAGAGGATTCCATATTTTCTTGTTCTCTTCTCTTTCATATGAGCAGGAGCAGAGACAAAGGCATTCTTGTTGAAGCTGACCCTGAACCTGAGAGGACCCTGAAGAGAAAGCTAAGAGAAGCCAAAGCACAACTCTCTTTAGAGGACCTGACCGAATTCTTCAAGGAAGAAGAACCCATGGCAGCCGAAAACAACAACAATGCCAACAATGCAAGGAAGGTGCTGGGTGACTTTACTGCACCTACTCCTGATTTCTATGGGAGAAGCATCTCTATCCCTGCCATTGGAGCAAACAACTTTGAGCTTAAGCCTCAATTAGTTTCTCTAATGCAACAGAATTGCAAGTTCCATGGACTTCCAATGGAAGATCCTCATCAGTTTTTAGCTGAATTCTTGCAAATCTGTGACACAGTCAAGACTAATGGGGTTAACCCTGAGGTCTATAGACTGATGCTATTCCCTTTTGCTGTAAGAGACAGAGCTAGAATATGGTTGGATTCTCAACCTAAAGAAAGCCTCGACTCCTGGGAAAAGCTAGTCAATGCCTTCTTGGCAAAGTTCTTTCCACCACAAAGATGGAGTAAGCTTAGAGTGGAAGTCCAAACCTTCAGACAGAAGGATGGAGAATCCCTCTATGAAGCTTGGGAAAGATACAAACAATTAATCAGAAGATGTCCTTCAGACATGCTTTCTGAATGGAGCATCATAGGTATTTTCTATGATGGTCTCTCTGAACTATCTAAGATGTCCTTGGATAGCTCTGCTGGAGGATCTCTTCATCTGAAGAAGACGCCTGCAGAAGCTCAAGAATTGATTGAAATGGTTGCAAATAACCAATTCATGTACACTTCTGAAAGGAATCCTGTGAACAATGGGACTAGTCAGAAGAAAGGAGTTCTTGAGATTGACACTCTGAACGCCATATTGACTCAGAATAAAATATTGACTCAACAAGTCAATTTGATTTCTCAAAGTCTGTCTGGAATGCAAAATGCACTAAACAGTACTAAGGATGCTTCATCTGAGGAAGAAGCTTATGATCCTGAGAACCCTTCCATGGAAGAGGTGAATTACCTAGGAGAACCCTATGGAAATACCTACAATTCTTCATGGAGAAATCACCCAAATCTCTCATGGAAGAATCAAGAGAGACCTCAACAAGGTTTCAATAACAATAATGGTGGAAGAAACAGGTTTAGCAATGGCAAGCCTTTTCCATCATCTTCTCAGCAACAGACAGAGAGTTCTAAGCAGAATACTTCTGACTTAGCAACAATGGTCTCTGATCTAATAAAGACCACTCAAAGTTTCATGAATGAAACAAGGTCCTCCATCAGAAATTTGGAAGGACAAGTGGGTCAGCTGAGCAAGAAAGTTACTGAACTCCCTCCTAGTACTCTCCCAAGTAATACAGAAGAAAATCCAAAAGGAGAGTGCAAGGCCATCAACATGGCCGAATATGGAGAGGAAAGAGAGGAAGAAGACGCCACTGAGAAAGACCTCAGTGGGCGTGCACCACTCTCCTCTGAGTTCCTCAATGAGGAACCTTGGGAATCTGAGGCTCAAAATGAGACCATAGAGATTCCATTGGACTTACTTCTGCCATTCATGAGCTCTGATGAGTATTCTTCCTCTGAAGAGGATGAGTATGTTACTGAAGAGCAAGTTGCTAAATACCTTGGAGCAATCATGAAACTAAATGACAAGTTATTTGGAAATGAGACTTGGGAGGATGAACCTCCCTTGCTCACCAAAGAACTGGATGACTTGTCTAGGCAGAAACTGCCTCAAAAGAGGCAGGATCCTGGGAAGTTTTCTATACCTTGTACCATAGGCACCATGACCTTCAAGAAGGCCTTGTGTGACTTAGGGTCAAGTGTGAACCTCATGCCCCTCTCTGTAATGGAGAAATTAGGGATCTTAGAGGTGCAAGCTGCAAGAATCTCATTAGAGATGGCAGACAACTCAAGAAAACAAGCCCATGGACTTGTAGAGGATGTTCTGGTTAAAGTTGAAGACCAGTACATTCCTACTGATTTCATAGTCCTAGAGACTGGGAAGTGCATGGATGAATCCATCATCCTTGGCAGACCCTTCCTAGCCACAGCAAAGGCTGTGATTGATGTTGACAGAGGAGAGTTAATCATTCAAGTGAATGAAAAATCCTTGGTGTTTAAGGCCCAAGGATATCCCTCTGTCATCATGGAGAGGAAGCATGAAGAGCTCCTCTCAAAACAGAGCCAAACAGAGCCCCACAGTCAAACTCTAAGTTTGGTGTTGGGAGGCTACAACCAAACTCTAAGTTGGTGTTGAAACCCCACATTCAAACTCTAAGTTTGGTGTTGGGAGGTTTCAACACGGTTCTGAGCATTTCTGAGGCTCCATGAGAGCCCTCTGTCAAGCTAATGACATTAAAGAAGCGCTTGTTGGGAGGCAACCCAATGTTTTATAATTAATTATTTTCTTTTATTATTTTATTTTTTGTAGGTTGATGATCATAAGAAGTCACAAAAACAATGAAAAAAGCAAAAACAGAATGAAAAACAGGAAGAAAATAGCACACCCTGGAGGAGAAGAAACTGGCGTTCAAACGCCAGTAATGCTAGCTGTTGGGCGTTTAACGCCCAGTCTGGCACCATTCTGGGCGTTTAACGCCAGAAAGGGGCACCAGACTGGCGTTAAACGCCAGTAAAGGGCAAGAACCTGGCGTTAAACGCCAGGAATGGGCACCAGCCCGGCGTTTAACGCCAGAAATGGCTCAAAACGTGATTTTGAGCAACATTTGGTGCAGGGATGACTTTTCCTTGACACTACAGGATCTGTGGACCCCACAGGACCCTACCATCACTCTCTCTCTTCTTCCCCCATTCACCAATCACCTCAACACCTCTTCCCCAAAAACCCCTCACCTATCAAATCCCATCTTTCTCTTCACCACTCACATCCATCCCTCATAAACCCCACCAACCTCACCCTTCAAATTCAAACCACTCTCCCTCCCAAACCCACCCATAATGGCCGAACCTTTACCCCCTCTCCTATAAATACCTTCTTCAACTCTTCATTTTCACACAACCTAAACACCCTTTCTTCCCCCTTCTTGGCCGAATACACCACCATCTCCCTCTTCTTCATTTCTTCTTCTTCTACTCTCTTCTTTCTTCTTTTGCTCGAGGACGAGCAAACATTTTAAGTTTGGTGTGGTAAAAGCGTTGCTTTTTCGTTTTTCCATAACCATTTATGGCATCCAAGGCCGGAGAAACCTCTAAAAAGAGGAAAGGGAAGGCAAAAGCTTCCACCTCCGAGTCATGGGAGATGGATAGATTCCTCTCAAGGGTGCATCAAGACCACTTCTATGAAGTTGTGGCCTTGAAGAAGGTGATCTCCGAGGTCCCCTTTTCACTCAAAAAGGGTGAATATCCGGAGATCCGCCATGAGATCCGAAGAAGAGGTTGGGAAGTTCTTACCAACCCCATTCAACAAGTCGGAATCTTGATGGTTCAAGAGTTCTATGCCAATGCATGGATCACAAAGAACCATGACCAAAGTGTGAACCCGAATCCAAAGAATTATCTCACTATGGTTCGGGGGAAATACTTGGATTTTAGTCCGGAGAGTGTGAGGGTGGCGTTCAACTTGCCTATGATGCAAGGAGATGAGCATCCTTACACTAGAAGGGTCAACTTTGATCAAAGGTTGGACCAAGTCCTCACAACTATATGTGAAGAGGGCGCACAATGGAAGCAAGATTCAAGAGGAAAGCCGGTTCAATTGAGAAGGTATGACCTCAAGCCCGTAGCTAGAGGATGGTTAGAGTTCATACAACGCTCAATCATTCCCACTAGCAACCGGTCCGAAGTTACCATAGACCGAGCCATCATGATCCATAGTATCATGATTGGAGAAGAAATAGAGGTTCATGAGGTTATAGCCCAAGAACTCTATAAGGTGGCGGACAAGACCTCCACCTTGGCAAGGTTAGCTTTTCCTCATCTTATTTGTCACCTCTGTTATTCAGTTGGAGTTGACATAGAGGGAGACATTCCCATTGATGAGGACAAGCCCATCACCAAGAAAAGGATGGAGTACACAAGAGATCTCACTCATCATGAGATCCCTGAGATTCCTCAAGGGATGAACTTTCCTCCACAAAATTATTGGGAGCAACTAAACACCTCCCTAGGAGAATTGAGTTCCAACATGGGACAACTAAGGGTGGAGCATCAAGAACACTCCATTCTCCTCCATGAAATTAGAGAAGACCAAAGAATCATGAGGGAGGAGCAACAAAGACAAGGAAGAGACATTGAGGAGCTCAAGCACTCCATAGGATCTTCAAGAGCAAGAAAGAGCCGCCATCACTAAGGTGGACCCGTTCTTTGATTTCCTTGTTATTGTTCTTCTGTTTTTCGAAAATTATGCTTTATGTTTATCCATGTTTGTGTCTTGTGATCATTAGTGTTTTAGTGTCTATGCCTTAAAGTTATGAATGTCCTATGAATCCATCACCTTTCTTCAATAAAAACGTGCCTAATTGATAAAAGAAAGAATTGCATGAATTTTGAATTTTATAATAGTTTAATTATTTTGATGTGGTGGCAATATTTTTGTTCTCTGAATGTATGCTTAAACAGTGCATATGTCTTTTGAATTTGTGGTTCATGAATGTTGGCTCTTGAAAGAATGATGAAAAAGGAGACATGTTACTGAGGATCTGAAAAATCAATAAAATGATTCTTGAAGCAAGAAAAAGCATTTCAAAAAAAAAAAAAAAAACCGAAAAAAAAAACGAAAAAAAAAAAAAGAGAGAAAGGAATAAGAGTTGTGATCCAAGGCAATAAGAGTGTGCTTAAGAACCCTGGATACCTCTAATTGGGGACTTTAGCAAAGCTGAGTCACAATCTGAAAAGGTTCACCCAATTATGTGTCTGTGGCATGTATGTATCCGGTGGTAATACTGGAAGACAGAGTGCTTTGGGCCACAGCCAAGACTCAATAAATAGCTATGTTCAAGAATCATCATACTTTACTAAGAGAATCATTAACACTATCTGGATTCTAAGTTCCTAAAGAAGCCAACCATTCTGGATTTCAAAGGATAGAGTGAGATGCCAAAACTGTTCGGAGGCAAAAAGTTAAAAGCCCCGCTCATCTGATTAATACTGATCTTCACAGATGTTTTTGGAATTCATTGCATATTCTCTTCTTTTTATCTTATTTGATTTGCAGTTGCTTGAGGACAAGCAACAATTTAAGTTTGGTGTTGTGATGAGCGGATAATTTGTATACTTTTTGGCATTGTTTTTAGTATGTTTTTGATATGATATAGTTAGTTTTTAGTATATTTTTATTAGTTTTTAATTAAAATTCACTTTTCTGGACTTTACTATGAGTTTGTGTGTTTTTCTGTGATTTCAGGTATTTTCTGGCTGAAATTGAGGGACCTGAGCAAAAATCTGATTCTGAGACTCAAAAGGACTGCAGATGCTGTTGGATTCTGACCTCCCTGCACTCGAAGTGGATTTTCTGGAGCTACAGAAGCCCAATTGGCGCGCTCTCAACGGCGTTGGAAAGTAGACATCCTGGCTTTCCAGCAATATATAATAGTCCATACTTTGCCCAAGATTTGATGGCCCAAACCGGCGTTCAAAGTCACCTCAAGGAATCCCAGCGTTAAACGCTGGAACTGGCACCCAAATGGGAGTTAAACGCCCAAACTGGCACCAAAGCTGGCGTTTAACTCCAAGAAGAGTATCTACACGAAATTGCTTCATTGCTCAGCCCAAGCACACACCAAGTGGGCCCGGAAGAGGATTTTTATGTCATTACTCATTTCTGTACACCCTAGGCTACTAGTTTCTTATAAGTAGGACCTTTTACTATTGTATAGAAATCTTTTTGATCACTTTTAGATCGCTAGATCATCTTTGGACATTTTAGTTCTTAGATCATTGGGAGGCTGGCCATTCGGCCATGCCTAGACCTTATGCTTATGTATTTTCAACGGTGGAGTTTCTACACACCATAGATTAAGGTGTGGAGCTCTGCTGTACCTCGAGTATTAATGCAATTACTATTGTTCTTTCATTCAAATTCCGCTTGTTCTTTATCCAAGATATCACTTGTTCTTCAACATGATGAAGGTGATGATTGACGCCCATCACCATTCTCACTCATGAACAAAGTGACTGACAACCACTCTTGTTCTACAAGCATTTGAGGCTTGGTGAATATCTCTTGGATTCCTGATTGCACGATGCATGGTTGATCGCCTGACAACCGAGTGCTCGCCTGACAAACGAGCCAACCATTCCGTGAGATCAGAGTCTTCGTGGTATAGGCAAGAACTGATGGCAGCATTCAAGAGAATCCGGAAGGTCTAACCTTGTCTGTGGTATTCTGAGTAGGATTCAATGATTGAATGACTGTGACGTGCTTCAAACCTGTAACCTACTGGGCGTTAGTGACAGACGCAAAAGAGTTATTCTATTCCGGTAGGGGAGGGAACCACACCGGTGATTGGCAGCACTGTGACAGAGTGTGTGCATTAGCTTTCACTGCGAGGATGGGAGGTAGCTGCTGACAACAGTGAGACCCTATACGAGCTTGCCATGGAAAGAAGTAAGAAGGGTTGGATGAAGACAGTAGGAAAGCAGAGAGACGGAAGGGAAGGCATCTTCATGCGCTTATCTGAAGTTCCTACCAATGAATTACATAAGTATCACTATCTTTATCTTTTATGTTATTTTCGTTCATCACCATATATATCTGAGTTTGCCTGACTAAGATTTACAAGATGACCATAGCTTGCTTCAATACTAACAATCTCCGTGGGATCGACCCTTACTCACGTAAGGTTTATTACTTGGACGACCCAGTGCACTTGCTGGTTAGTTGTGCGAAGTTGTGTAATGCCATGGTATTGAGCGCACCAAGTCTTTGGAGCCAGTACCAGGGATTATGAGAGTTGTGAAAAAGTATAGTTCACAATTTCGCGCACCAACACGCCATTTATCTTTGACAAGGAGTGTCTGCAAGCATTTGAAACTCTGAAAGCTAAATTGGTTACAGCACCAATCATCTCTGCACCAGACTGGACATTACCATTCGAGTTAATGTGTGATGCCAGTGACCATGCCATTGGTGCAGTGTTGGGACAAAGGCATGACAAGCTTCTGCATGTCATTTACTATGCCAGCCGCGTGTTAAATGATGCACAGAAGAATTACACAACCACAGAAAAAGAGCTACTTGCAGTGGTTTACGCTATTGACAAATTCAGATCCTACTTAATAGGATCAAAAGTGATTGTGTACACTGATCATGCTGCTCTTAAATATCTACTCACAAAGCAGGATTCAAAACCCAGACTTATTAGGTGGGTGCTGCTTCTGCAAGAGTTTGATATAGAAATAAGAGACAGAAAAGGGACAGAAAATCAAGTAGCAGATCACCTGTCCCGAATAGAACCAGTGGGAGGGGCGTCCCTCCCTCTCACTGAAATTTCTGAAACCTTTCCGGATGAGCAATTACTAGCCGTCCAGGAAGTGCCATGGTTTGCAGACATTGCAAACTACAAGGCAGTGAGATTCATACCCAAAGAGTACAGTAAGGTGCAATCAAAGAAATTAATCACAGATGCAAAATACTATCTTTGGGATGAACCATATCTCTTTAAGAGATGTGCAGACGGAGTAATCCGTAGATGTGTGCCTAAAGAAGAAGCACAGAAGATCCTCTGGCATTGCCATGGATCACAGTATGGAGGACATTTTGGAAGTGAACGAACAGCCACAAGAGTCCTCCAGAGTGGCTTTTACTGGCCTACTCTCTATAAAGATTCCCGAGCATTTGTGCTTAACTGTGATAGTTGCCAGAGATCAGGCAACTTGCCCCATAGTTATGCTATGCCTCAACAAGGAATCTTGGAAATTGAGTTGTTTGATGTATGGGGCATTGACTTCATGGGACCTTTCCCACCATCATACTCAAACACCTATATTCTGGTGGCAGTGGATTATGTATCCAAATGGGTGGAGGCTATTGCAACACCCACTAATGATACTAAAACAGTGTTAAAATTCCTCCAGAAACATATCTTCAGCAGATTTGGTATCCCCAGAGTGTTAATCAGTGATGGGGGTACTCATTTCTGTAATAAGCAGCTCTACTCTGCTCTAGTACGTTATGGAGTCAACCACAAGGTGGCTACCCCATATCACCCACAGACTAATGGGCAGGCAGAAGTCTCAAATAGAGAACTTAAAAGAATCCTGGAACGGACTGTAATTAACCGTAGAAAGGATTGGGCAAGAAGCTTGGATGATGCTCTGTGGGCATACAGAACAGCATTTAAGACCCCTATAGGGACCTCTCCATACCAGCTTGTGTATGGAAAGGCATGTCACTTGCCAGTGGAACTGGAACACAAGGCCTACTGGGCAACCAGATTCCTGAATCTTGATGCCAAGTTAGCTGGAGAAAGACGATTGCTCCAGTTAAATGAGCTAGAGGAATTTAGACTCAATGCTTTCGAAAATGCAAAAATTTACAAAGAGAAAGCAAAAAGATGGCATGATAAGAAATTGTCATCCAGAGTCTTTGAGCCAGGACAGAAAGTTCTGTTATTTAATTCAAGGCTCAAATTATTCCCTGGGAAATTAAAATCCCGGTGGAGAGGTCCATATCTCATTACAAACGTATCACCATATGGATACATAGAGCTTCAGGATAATGACTCTAATAAAAAATTCATTGTTAATGGACAAAGAGTCAAACATTATCTTGAAGGCAATTTTGAGCAAGAATGCTCAAGACTGAGACTTAATTGAAGAATCAGTGATAGTCCAGCTAATGACATTAAAGAAGCGCTTGCTGGGAGGCAACCCAGCCTATCACAAAATTTAATTTTATTCGTATTCATTAATTAAATTTATTTTGTTTCAGGTATATATCAAGTATCTTCAAGGGTGAAATATCAAATAGTTGAAGTCACAAAGTTACAGGGAAATTTGGAAGCTCACTGGCATAAAAAAGCCAGTGAGAAATACTTTGGGCGTTAAACGCCCAAAAGAAGCTCCCACTGGGCGTTTAACGCCAGTAAGGGTAGCCATCTGGGCGTTAAACGCCAGAAAGGAGCATCTTCTGGGCGTTAAACGCCAGAAAGATGCACCTTCTGGGCGTTTAACGCCAGTCTGCTAGCATCCTGGGCGTTTAGAAAAACGCCCAGTGAAGAAGGACTTCCTGGCGTTCAACGCCAGAAAGAAGCTCCAATTGGGCGTTGAACGCCCAGGAGAAGCACCATATGGGCGTTGAACGCCCAAAACATGCACCACATGGGCGTTCAACGCCAGGATGATGGGAGGAGGTACATTTTCATTTTTTTATATAATTTTTCAAAATTTTTATGTTTTAATTCATGATTTCTTGCATAAACATATTTCAAATTATCACTTTCAATTCCAAAAGTTTTTATCCTAATTTCTAAAATCCAATTTTGCAAATGTTTTAGATACATCTTAACCCAAAAAAACAAATGGCTTTCAAATCCAATCCATCATCTTTTCAAATTTGTTTTCAAAACTTAATTATTTTTTAAAAATCTTTTTCAAAAGTAAATTTCAAATTTATCTTTTAAATTATTATTCATATCTTTCTCTTTTAAAAAAAATTTATTATTATATCTTTTTCTGATCATATCTTTTAAAATCATATCTTCTATCTTATCTTTTTCTTATTTTTCGAAAATTACCCACCCCCCTCCCTATATCTTGTATTCGGCGCCCTCCTCATCATCACCATTCCACATTGCTCTCCTTCATTCCCTCTTCTTTCTTCTCTTTTGCTTGAGGACAAGCAAAGCTCTAAGTTTGGTGTGTTTTACCCGTGATCACAAAAACTATTGTGTCTCTTGATCATGGCCCCTAGAGGAAAGCAAACCACCCAAAAGGGCAAGGAAAAGAGCAATCCAAAGCCCCTCTGGAATCAAGGGAAGTTCTTAACTAAAGAACATTCAGACCATTACTACAAGATAATGAGTCACAGATCAGTGATCCCAGAAGTCAGATTTGATCTGAAAGAAGATGAATATCCGGAGATCCAAGAGCAGATTCGAAACAGGAATTGGGAAATTCTGGCCAATCCTGAAACGAAAGTGGGAAGGAACATGGTTCAGGAATTCTATGCTAATCTATGGCAGACAGAAAGGCAAAGAATCATTGGAGCGGCTCTCTTTGACCATAAGACCGTAGTCAGAGGAAAGATCATTCATACCAATGCTGACAAGATCAGGGAGATATTCAAGATTCCTCAACTGAAGGATGACCCAGACTCCTTTAATAGGAGAATGATGAGGGTCAATAAAGGATTAGACAAGATCTTGGAAGATATATGCGTTCCTGGAGCCAAGTGGACTACCAGTACAACTGGCACCCCAGTTCAACTCAAAAGAGAAGATCTAAAACCAGTAGCTAGAGGCTGGCTGGATTTTATTAGTCGTTCCATATTGCCCACCAGCAACCGTTCTGAAGTCACCATCAAGAGAGCTGTCATGATTCACTGCATCATGCTGGGAAAAGAAGTGGAAGTTCATCAGCTGATCTCATGTGAGCTATATAAAATTGCAAACAAGAACTCTAAGGACGCCAAATTGGCTTACCCAAGCCTAATTTCTATGCTTTGCAAAGATGCTGGAGTAAAGATGGGAATAACTGAATATATCCTAATTGAAAAGCCCATTACTGGAATATCAATGGTCAGACAACAGCAACAAGATGATTCAACCAAGAGGAGAGCACAAGAAGCCCTCCCAGAACTGCCCCAATTCGAATATTGGGAACATCTTGAGGATTCTATTTCCAGATTACAAGAAGCTATGGATCAAATAAAGGAGGAACAGAATAATCAAAGTAGCATGATTTGCAAACTGCTCAAGGAACAGGAGGAGCAAGGGCGTGATCTAAGGGAGCTGAAGCGCCAAAAATTAATCCCTGAAAAGTGCTCCATGGATTAAAAGAACATCTACTGCTCAAAACAACAGGTTGCTGAGTTCCAATTTTCCTGCTTTAATTTAGTGATAGCGTTTTTATTTTATTGAATTTCACCTTAGGAGATATTTAGTAGTAATTAGTATGTCTATTTTGATTTTATTTCCAATTAAGCTATAGTTTATTCTTCTCATCATCATCAAGCATGAATAAAGTAGTAGATTTTATTTTAGAATGAAGAAGTAATCTATATTTTTCGAGTTCCTAATAATAAAATTTATAATTAATTATATGTGGTGGCAATACTTTTTGTTCTCTGAATGAATGCTTGAACAGTGCATAATATGTACTTTGAATTTGATGAATATTGGCTCCTGAAGGGATGAGGAACACGAAAAATATCATTGATGATCTGAAAAATCATGAATTGATTCTTGAAGCAAGAAAAAGCAGTTCAAAAAAAAAAAAAAAAAAAAAAAAAAAAAAAAAAACACAATATTCACAAGCCATGGGCACTAGCCAAGAATAAAAAGGATCCAAGGCTTTGAGCATCAATGGATAGGAGGGCCCAAGGAAATAAAATCCAGGCCTAAGCGGCTAAACCAAGCTGTCCCTAACCATATGCTTGTGGCATGCAGGTCCAAGTTACAAGCTTGAGACTGAGTGGTTAAAGTCGTGATCCAAAGCAAAAGAGTGTGCTTAAGAGCTCTGGACACCACTAACTGGGGACTTTAGCAAAGCTAAGTCACAATCTGAAAAGGTTCACCCAGTTATGTGTCTGTGGCATTTATGTATCCGGTGGTAATACTGGAAAACAAAGTGCTTAGGGCCACAGCCAAGACTCATAAAATAACTGTGTTCAAGAATCAACATACTACACTAGGAGAGTCAATAATACTATCCGAATTCTGAGTTCCTAAGGATGCCAATTATTCTGAAATTCTAAAGATACAGGGAGATGCCAAAACTGTTCAGAGACAAAAAGCTACAAGCCCCGCTCATCTAATAAGAATCTGAGCTTCATTTAAAACTCTAAAATATATATTACTTCTTAATTTCTGTTAGAACCTATTTTATTCATCTAGTTGCTTGAGGACAAGCAACAATTTAAGTTTGGTGTTGTGATGAGCGGATATTTTGTACGCTTTTTGGGGGTAATTTCAGGTAGATTTTAGCATGTTTTAATTAGTTTTTAGTTAAATATTATTAGTTTTTAGGCAAAAATCATATTTCTGGACTTTACTATGAGTGTGTGTATTTTTCTGTGATTTCAGGTATTCTCTGGCTGAAATTGAGGGAGTTGAGCAAGAATCTGACTTAGGCTGAAAAAGGACTGCTGATGTTGTTGGATCCTGACCTCCCTGCACTCGAAATGGATTTTCTGGAGCTACAGGAGTCCAATTGGCGCGCTCTCAACGGCGTTGGAAAGTAGACATTCAGGGCTTTCCAGAAATATATAATAGTCCATACTTTGCGCAAGGATAGATGACGTAACTTGGCGTTGAACGCCAAGTACATGCTGCTGTCTGGAGTTAAACGCCAGAAAAACGTCATGATCCGGAGTTGAACGCCCAAAACACGTCAAAACCTGGAGTTTGACGCCAAGAAAGGTCTTTACACGTGGAAAGCTTTAGTCTCAGCCCCAGCACACACCAAGTGGGCCCCAGAAGTGGATCTCTGCACCAATTATCTTAGTTTATTCATTTTTCTGTAAACCTAGGTTACTAGTTTACTATTTAAACAACTTTTACAGACTTATCTTTGACCTCATGACATTTTCAGATCTGAATTACATACTTTGTGACGGCATGAGTCTCTAAACTCCATTGTTGGGGGTGAGGAGCTCTGCAGCGTCTCGATGATTTAATACAATTCCTTTGTTTTCCATTCAAACACGCTTGTTCTTATCTAAGATGTTTATTCGCGCTTAACTGTGGAGAAGGTGATGATTCGTGACACTCATCACCTTCCTCAACCCATGAACGTGTGTCTGACAACCACCTCCATTCTACATCAGATTGAATGAATATCTCTTAGATTCCCCAACAGAATCTTCGTGGTATAGGCCGGATTTATGGCGGCATTCATGAGAATCCGGAAAGTCTAAACCTTGTCTGTGGTATTCCGAGTAGGATTCCGGGATTGAATGACTGTGACGTGCTTCAAACTTTAACCTGCTGGGCGTTAGTGACAGACGCAAAAGAGGGATTCTATTCCAGTAGGAGCGGGAACCAACCGGTGATTAGCCGTACTGTGACAGAGTGCGTGAGCATAGTTTTCACTGCGAGGATGGGAAGTAGCCATTGACAACGGTGACACCCTACATAGAGCTTGCCATAGAAGGAACCAGGCGTGTGAGAAGAGGACTTCAAGGAAAAGTAGAAATTCAAAGGACAAAGCATCTCCAAAACTCCAACATATTTCTCAGTGCTGCAAATCAAAGTAACATTGTTCCCTCTTTTATTTTTATAATCAAATCCAGTAATTTCACTTTTAATCCAAACTAATCCTACTGACATCCTGACTAAGATTAATAAAATAAATATTGATTGCTTCAAACCAATAATCTCTGTGGATTCGACCCTTACTCACGTAAGGTATTACTTGGACGACCCAGTACACTTGCTGGTTAGTTGAACGGAATTGTGAAAAGGGAAGTAATCAGTTAGTTGAGTTAGTTTAACTTTTTGGCACATGCCAAGGAGCCACTAATCAAGAATCACAATTTCGTCCACCAAGACTGCGCTGCTGCCGCTGCCCAACCGTGTCGCTGCCGTCCCGTGGAGCTGCCGCCGAACAGTCGCATGTAAGGAGCATGTGTTGTCGCCGCCATCACCGTCGCGGAGGAAGGAGCTCAAAGGAGAGAAAGACCATGCGATGTTGAGGGCAGAGGACGTGGACTGGTGTCGCGAGGAGGAGAGTGACCCACTGTGCGAAACTGCGTTGCCACGTGTTGTTGCCATCGCCGAGCTCCCATGGCTGCCGCCGGCAAGATTCGAAGAGAGAGAAGCTCGAGGAGAGAGAGAGATTGACAAAGGGAGTTACTGTTCACACGGCCGTGTCTCCACTATCTTTCACCGCCGCAAATCCGCCATCGTCTGTCGCGCCGCACCACGCCACGTTGCCGCCGAAAACTGTCACTGAAGTCCCTTTTTCCCTTGGTAAGCGTTATCGTCTCTAAAACCTTTGAAGTCAGTTTTCCGTTATAGCCTATTATAGTAATTGTGAAGATGGTAACGTAGGGCCGAGTTGTGGTTCTCGCATGCTAAGTTTAGTAGTCATCCATGTGACATTGAGCTGCCGCGTTGCCAACGGAGTCACCACCGTTCAGTTTTCGCTGCTATTCGTATGTTCGGTAAGCTGCTACCTGTTCCGAATTCTCTCAGTCGTTGCTCTGTTATATGCTTCTAAGTCCTTGCAACATTAATGCTTTAGGTTTGAGTTTCGGTCCTTATGTGCCATGATTAGAGTTGCCGTAATTGCGGCTGTCGCAGATTTCGGGCTGAGAGAAAAGAGTTCAGTTGATGCGTTTGGCTTTCGGGTTTCGATTTTTCGAGGTAGGGGCATTTTCTTAAATTCATTTTACTTTCCAGACTTGTTATAAGCCGATAAGAGTATGAAAAATGTATTTTTATAATTACGTAAGTCTTATGAATTTGAATTGAACTATTTGGATGGCTGGGAATATTTCTGTGATTTATTTAATAAATTATTGAGGAAGCTGGTTATTCTGATTTGCTGTTTTGGTTTGTTAAATTAGTCATTGTTGAGTTGGTTTTTCTTAAATTACTGGAAGAGGTTTAATGTTGGAATTTAGTTTAATTTTGGAAATGTTGACTTTAGAAAAGATTCAAAACCAGAATTTTGTTTGATTTTTGAAAGGATTGATATTTGAAGTTAGTTGGAAGTGGATTAGAAAATTTTGTTTTGATGGGACCCGTAGGGGTGGCATAATCCGAATTTTAGAGAAGATGCTGCCCAAATTTTTATAAAAATTGGAGACTTTGTTTAAAAATGGTTATTTAGAAAGATTTAGATTTTCAAGAATTTTATAATTTGGTTTTTGGGAATTATGAAGAAAAAGTATGTTTGGTGCTTGATTTGTTTAAAAAGAATGAATTATATTTTGAATCTGAATTTTTGAAGAAAGTAATAAGTAGTATGATGAGAATGAGTATGAGAGTGAAGATTGATTTTGAGTATGATGTTTGAATAATTGAATGACAATGAGGTTGAATGTGAAAATGAGATTTGTATTCGATTGAGATACCTGGGTAGTAGCAAGGATGGTGGTTCATCCCGCTTGCTCCAGGTTAATGTTTGAGAATTGATAATGATCATGCTTGATTTAGATTGAATAAATGTATGTTTGTGACGCCTGGGTAGTAGCAGCAGTAGTGGATCTTCAACTTGCTCTAGGTTGATCTTTTAAACACCCACCTGGGTAGTAGCCGCAGTATTGGTTACTCCACTGGCTCTGGGTTAAGCGGGTAGTAGTAAGGGGGTTGTAGCTCAAATCCACTTGCTCTGCTTGGGTGTTTCAGTCCATGGTTAGCTACCAGGATGTGTCGGGTTAGCTTTATAACCAACATATGATATCATCAGCCATAGGATAGACATTCATCATATGCACTTGTATGCTTTGCTTGAGTTTGAATTTGTTTGTGTTTGCCTAATTGCTAAACTGTTATTAACTGCTATCTGAGCTATTTGCTGTAACTGCTATCTATACCTGTGTTTTTCTTGTCTGTTTTGCCTGTGTTTGTTCTGATGAGGTGCTTTTGGAATTATTGGTGATGAGATTATGATTGAGTTGATTGATAATGTGACGGGCTGAAAGCTGTGATTAGTTTCTGATTAGTTATTAATAAAGTATGAAAAATCAAGCTGGTTTAGCGTAGACCTAATGAACCTATGCTTGGAACAGATTGGTCGTTCATACTGTTAGAAGACTTTTAAGATTTTTTTTTATAAAAAGAAAAGTACATTTTTTATTTCTGGATACTTATATGATTTCTTTTAAAAAAAGCTTTGAAATTTCATGGATGGTTAACTGTCGGTTTTTAAAAGATTCATAAAGCAACGATAATCACTGAGTTCGAAAAGGATTTTCTTATTAAATATCTTCTTATGACATTTCTGAATCCCCGTGGTGAGACCGTGTGGTTAGGTTCTTACCCCCCCCCCCCCCACAGACTTTCTTTGTCAGTGACAGGTCGGAAAGTTTTGGCGCGAAGCCACGATCGATCTACAAGCTTTATGTGAATGTTGTACTTTCCGTTTGTTAGTTTGGTTAAAGTTTTACCTCTCGTCAATTGTCACTTTAAGCTTTTACGAGAGGCAGAACTTGTATTTAAAAAGGTTTATGTATTTATTATCATGTGAATATATTTGTGTGATTAAATGAATTAAAGTAAAGACATTTCAATTTCCGTAACCAAGGATTCAGTTTATAACCGCGAAGGCTCAATATTAAATAATAACAATATTAAATTAATGCATTAGAGACAAGTAACGCTTGAACTTTTAGTACGATCATGAGGTATTAAAAGTAAGGTTGTTACATTATGGTATCAGAGCAGTTCATCCTTATTAGAGCCTTGGGAATGGACTGACTATGCTTCATTGCATACTCTGAGTGTCTGTCATGTTATAGGTCTTGTCCGAATGACGAGAATTAGAGCTTTATGCACATGACTATCTTTTGATTAATGCTGATATTAAATCTGGCCAGCTTAATGTTGATAGTATGTGTACAAGAAAGTTAATAGGTTATCAAAGATAAAGTAGGATTGAGTGATGTGATTCACGGGTTTTGGGAGCGTTAGAAATTAATTTTCTGAAATCATTTCCGTTTCGGCGTAAGATCCTTATTCGTGTTTGGCATTATCTCCTTCTCTATCAATTGTACCAGAATTCCTTCTTTTTTATTTCCTTCATGAAATGTGATTGATTTAATTGCCAACCTTATTTTACCATTCATACATTGCCTTTTCTTGGTTTTGTATTCGGTTGTTGCTTGAAACTTTTGAAATATTTACCCTTATCACTGTTAATAGCCATCTTTATAAACTCTATACTCTTAACTTGATCTTGGATTTATTCTGGTGCTAATGCTATAAAAGATTCACAAATCTCAGGAAATATTAACTATTGATTTTAGCTACCCTTACTTATAAACTTTGAATTCCTTCCTAACTGCATGGTGTCAACGGATGCGTTATGAATCGTGCCACATTATCTGATGTATCAATTGTTTCTCTTTTCTTTATCTTGAAAACACTTGCTTGAGTATTACTTAAGAAGCAATTTGAATTTTCTTACACATAATTTAGTTGATCATGTTCTAATCTTTCCTTTTTTATTCTTGTAATGTGGTTGTTGATTTTGTATTCTTCTACATGAGCTAGGAAACCCTTGAAGTGACTTGAATCTGCACCACTGTGGTGCACAACAATTTATTTAATCCTCTCGAAAATCTTGTTTTAGACTTTTCTAAATAAGTTTTGATTTGATTTGCTTCCTGCTTGATTGTGTTTCTTATAGTTTACTTGAATCCTTCGAAATATTCCCCTTACGAAATACACGCATACAATCCGTTAATCTTAAATGGTTTTGAACCCTGAAAGTTACTATTGTAGTGAACTAATTATGCAAATGGATTCTTCTGCTCCATATTCTATATCTTATTTTCATCTTGTTCTGTTTGACACTTTGTGTCTTATAGCATTCACTTTGAATTCTTACTTAGGATCTTTAAAAAAAAGTTTCATTTTATTTTTCTCTACCCAATTGTGTTCATAATCATTCTTTGAAAGTTTTGACAAGATTACATTTACTTTTGCATGCACTTTCTTATATGGATTTTGAGAACCTTTTATGTGATTTGAATACAACTTAAATTATACCAACCATACTTCAATTTTCTATGCATAACCTTATTTGAGTATCTTCCAGGGTTTTTGAAGAAAGATTTTGCACTTAACCTAGTCAATTTTCGTTTTACAAGCTTTTTATATTCTATTTTGACTTAAACTTGTCTTGGCATAAGGCAACATTTATGCTTCTAAAACTTCCTTTGAAAAAGTTTATCTCATATCTTTCTTTAAGAAGGTGGAATGATTTTCTTAGTTTTGTCTATTATTAATGGATGTCTTAATGAAGTGTGTCCCTTGTTATCTTCTTAAAATCTTGTAAATATTGTCTTAAATTCTGTTATCTTCTCTTTGCGGACTTTGTATGTTCTTTATTCGGCCTAAACTTTTTTCGGCTGAATATGTTGACTTCTTTTATGATTCCTATTGAAGTTCACTGATTCAGATCTCCTCACAAGGATGTAAATTGACTCTCCTTCTGGAATATTTCATTATTATTGCGCATCCCTGTTAAATTGTGACTCTATTCATTCTTTCAATTTCATGTGAATATTGTCCTTGTTGTTTGATTTGTTCTTCCTAGGTGAAGTTTGTAAGTGCTCGATGCCACATAATGTTGTGGAGTCTTGTTTTACGTGAAAGAGGTTTTGTTGATATTTGGTTTTTCATAATATTTTTGAAACATTTTCTTGTGCCTGTACATCGTTGCTTAGTTGCAATCTTACAGCTCCTTCCAAATTCATGAGAAACATATCTTTGTCACTTATTCTTCTTTTCCTGCGAATTGTATCTTAGTGCGCAGAATTGTGATCATCAATGGCGCCATCAACATGGTACGCTCAATTATAATCTCAACTCTTTATCACAACTTCGCACAACTAACCAGCAAGTGCACTGGGTCGTCCAAGTAATAAACCTTACGCGAGTAAGGGTCGATCCCACGGAGATTGTTGGTATGAAGCAAGCTATGGTCATCTTGTAAATCTCAGTCAGGCAGATTCAAATGGTTATGGATGATTTATGAATAAAGCATAAAATAAAGATAGAGATACTTATGTAATTCATTGGTGAGAATTTCAGATAAGCGTATGGAAATGCTTTGTCCCTTCCGTCTCTTTGCTTTCCTACTGTCTTCATCCAATCCTTCTTACTCCTTTCCATGGCAAGCTGTATGTTAGGCATCACCGTTGTCAGTGGCTACAGTCCCGTCCTCTCAGTGAAAATGTTCAACGCGCTCTGTCACAGCACGGCTAATCATCTGTCGGTTCTCAATCAGGTTGGAATAGAATCCAGTGATTCTTTTGCGTCTGTCACTAACGCCCAGCCTTCAGGAGTTTGAAGCTCATCACAGTCATTCAATCCTTGAATCCTACTCAGAATACCATAGACAAGGTTTAGACCTTTCGGATTCTCTTGAATGCCGCCATCAATTCTAGCTTATACCACGAAGATTCCGATTAAGGGATCCAAGAGATATCCATTCAATCTAAGGTAGAACGGAGGTGGTTGTCAGGCACACGTTCATAGGTGAGAATGATGATGAGTGTCACGGATCATCACCGTCATCAAGTTGAGGAACAAGTGATATCTTGGAACAAGAATAAGCTGAATTGAATAGAAGAACAATAGTAATTGCATTAATACTCGAGGTACAGCAGAGCTCCACACCTTAATCTATGGTGTGTAGAAACTCCACCGTGGAAAATACATAAGAACAAGGTCTAGGCATGGCCGAATGGCCAGCCTCCCAAAGAGGGTTCAATCATAAAAACATGATCACAAGATTCTCAATACAATAGCAAAAGGTCCTATTTGTAGAGAACTAGTAGCTTAGGGTTTACAAAGATGAGTAAATGACATAAAAATTCACTTCTGGGCCCACTTGGTGTGTGCTTGGGCTGAGCATTGAAGCTTTCATGTGTAGAGACTTTTCTTGGAGTTAAACGCCAGCTTTTGTGCCAGTTTGAGCGTTTAACTCCCATTCTTGTGCCAGTTCCGGCGTTAAACGCCAAAATTCTTGAGCTGACTTGGAACGCCTGTTTGGGCCATCAAATCTCGTGCAAAGTATGAACTATTATACATTGCTGGAAATCCCAGAATGTCTACTTTCCAACGCAATTGAGAGCGCGCCAATTGGGCTTCTGTAGCTCCAGAAAATCCACTTCGAGTGCAGGGAGGTCAGAATCCAACAGCATCTGCAGTCCTTTTCAGCCTCTGAATCAGATTTTTGCTCAGGTCCCTCAATTTCAGCCAGAAAATATCTGAAATTACAGAAAAATACACAAACTCATAGTAATGTCCAGAAAAGTGAATTTTAACTAAAAACTAATAAAAATATAATAAAAACTAACTAAAACATACTAAAACTAAAAACAATGCCAAAAAGCGTATAAATTATCCGCTCATCATATCTCTTTGAACGTACTCATGCCTATCTCAATGTCACACGTGATCCTTAGAGGAAGAACTTATGTGTTAGTTATTTAGGGAACGACTGGTACATGGGGAGTGAATCTTGAAAGTTCGAGACGTTGCAAGTTAGAACATTTGAGTTCGGTAAAGAAATTTCGTTAAGAGGAGGTTTAAATTTTTAGTAGCTCGATGCATACATGATAACTCATAATAAGTTAGCTAAATGATTGGAGCAACATGAGATAGTGATATTACATTAACGTGTTTAAGTGCGTGTCAGATAATTAAAGTTTTTCAAATAATTAGATAGATTGATTAGAAGTCGCATGACGACAAGTGAGTTTAAAACCTCGAGGGAGTTAGCTGGAAGCCAAAGTTAATGGTTGAGCATGGATAAAGATGAGAATTCAAAAGGAATGGAAGTTAAGAAGCTTTTTCATATAAGATAAAGTGTTGGGAATGACGTTGGATATTCGAGTAAACTTGAAACGGAGTGATAAGCGAGTTGGAAAGCAGCTAGTGATTGATTAGTTAAGGGAACAAAAGCGTTAGCCTATTGACCACATCGTCCTTGCAAACGCCTATTTTGAAAAATTTGCACATTATTCTATTTCTTCAAGTCTTGGTAAAGTGTTGACACCATATAACCTCTTTGTTATCAGCCTATCTTGTGAGTTCTGCTTTACGCCACATTCTTCTCTTATATCTAACTCTTATGACTTATTTGGTATTTGAAAATTTATATTTATACCAAGACTTCTTTCTTATCTAAAGTATTCATAAGTAAAGTATTAAAAGTAAGCAATATTATATGTATTATTTTAATTTTCGAGGACGAAAATTTTTATAAGATGGGTAAGACGTAAGACCCAGAATTTTCGAAAAAAATATTATTATTAGTTAATTTCAATTTATTTTATTAAAGATAAATTAAAGAAAAGTTTGATTAATTGAGTTTAAAATAATTTAAGGTTTTATCTAATTTTATAATAATCGAATTATTTTCTATATTTGAATAATAAAGTTTAGCAAATATAAAGTAATAAGAATTTTTATATGGGTTGGTTTAAATAATTGAGATTTTGAAATTTAATATTAATATTTTTATAAATAAAAAAAATTAATTATATTACCTTATAATTTCAATTAGAGTATTTGATTTCAAATCAATTAGTATTTTGATACAATAAATAATAATTTAGAGTAATTTTAGAGATTTAATTAGATTTCATATTAACCCAAAAATCTCCAATTTTATCACAAAATCCAAATTTCCAAATCAAAATCCCAAATTCCCAAAAGACAACCCTAACCCTAATTTTTGTAACCCTAGCCGCTATACCCTTTCCCCAAAATAACCCAAACCCACTTCAGGAACAGAAAAGAAAAGAAAGGGAAGAGAAAAAGGGGGGAAGCTGATCGGGGAAGAGGGGAAGAGAGAGTGAGACCCGAGAGAGGGCTGAACAGGAAGAGAAGGAAGGAGACTGCGTTGCTGCCACTGCCCAACCGTGTTGCCGCCGTCCTGTGGAGCTGTCGCCGAACAGTCGCATATGAGAAGCATGTGCTGTCACCGCCATCGCCGTCGCGAAGGAAGGAGCTCAAAGGAGAGAAAGACTGTGCAACGCTGAGGGCGAAGGACGAAAACTAGTGTCGTGAGGAAGAGAGCGACCCGCTGCGTGAAACTGCGCCGCCACGTGTTGTTGCCGTCACCGTGCTCCCATGGCTACCGCCGGCAAGATTCGAAGAGAGAAGCTCGATGAGAGAGAGAGATTGACAGAGGGGGTTATTGTTCACGCAGCCGTGTTTCCACTGCCTTTCAACGCTGCAGATTCGCCATAGTCCGCCGCGCCGTACCACGCCATGTTGCCGCTGAAAATTGTCACTGAAGTCCCTTTTTCCTTTGGTAAGCATTATCGTCTCTGAAACCTTTGAAATCAGTTTTCCATTATAGCCTATAATAGTAATTGTGTTGATGGTAACGTAGGCTGAGTTGTGGTTCTCGCATGCTAAGTTTCGTAGTCGTGCATGTTACATCGAGCTGCTGCGTTGCCAACGGAGTCACCGCCGTTCAGTTTTCTTGGCTATTCGTAAGTTCGGTAAGCTGCTTCTTGTTCCGAATTCTCTTAGTCGCTGCTCTATTATATGCTTCTAAGTCCTTGCAACATTAATGCTTTAGGTTTGAGTTTCGGTCCATACGTGCCATGATTAGAGTTGCCGTAATTGCGGCTGCCGCGGATTTCGGGCTAAGAGAAAAGAGTTCAGTTGGTGCATTTGGCTTTCGGGTTTCGATTTTTCGAGGTAGGGGCATTTTCTTAAATTCATTTTACTTTTCAGAGTTGTTATAAGTCAATAAGAGTATGAAAAATGTATTTTTATAATTATGTGAATCTTATGAATTTGAATTGAACTATTTGGATGGTTGTGAACATTTCTTTGATTTATTTATTGAATTATTGAGGAAGCTGGTTATTCTGATTTGCTTTTTGGTTTGTTAAGTTAGTCATTGTTGAGTTGGTTTTTCTTAAATTATTGGAAGAGATTTAATGTTGGAATTTAGTTTAATTTTGGAAATGTTGACTTTAGAAAAGATTCAAAACTGGAATTTTGTTTGATTTTGGAAATGATTGATATTTGAAGTTAGTTGGAAGTGGATTGGAAAATGTTGTTTTGACGGGACTCGTAAGGGTGGCATAATCCGAATTTTAGAGGAGATGCTGCCTAAATTTTTATAAAAATTGGAGACTTTGTTTAAAAATGATTATTTAGAAAGATTTAGATTTTCAAGAATTTTATAATTTGGTTTTTGGGAATTATAAAGAAAAAGTACGTTTGGTGATTGATTTGTTTAGAAAAGAATGAATTATATTTTGAATCTGAATTATTGAAGAAAGTAATAAGTGGTATGATGAGAATGAGTATGAGAGTGAAGATTGATTTTGAGTATGATGTTTGAATAATTGAATGACAATGAGGATGAATGTGAAAATGAGATTTGTATTCGATTGAGATACCTGGGTGGTAGCAAAGATGGTGGTTCGTCCCGCTTGCTCCAGGTTAATGTTTGAGAATTGATAATGATCATGCTTGATTTAGATTGAATAAATGTATGTTTGTGACACCTGGGTAGTAGCAGCAGTAGTGGTTACTCCACTGACTCTGTGTTAAGCGGGTAGTAGTAAGGGGATTGTAGCTCAAACCCACTTGCTCTGCATGGGTGTTTCAGTCCATGGTTACCTACCAGGATGTGTCGGGTTGGCTATATAACCGACAGATGATATCATCAGCCATAGAATAAACATTCATCATATGCACTTGTATGCTTTGCTATCTATACCTGTGTTTTTCTTGTCTGTTTTGCCTGTGTTTGTTCTGATGTGGTGCTTTCAAAATTATTGGTGATGAGATGGTGATTGAGTTGATTGATTATGTGACGGGCTGAAAGCTGTGATTAGTTTCTGATTGAGTTATTAATAAAGTATGAAAAATCAAGCTAGTTTAGCATAGACCTAATGAACCTATCCTTGGAACAGATTGGTCGTTCATACTGTTAGAAGACTTTTAAGATTTTTTTTATAAAAAGAAAAGTAAGTTTTTTATTTCTGGATACTTATCTGATTTCTTTTAAAAAGAGCTTTGAAATTTCGTGGATGGTTAACAGTCGATTTTTAAAAGATTCATAAGGCAACGATAATAACTTATTTCGAAAAGGATTTTCTTATTAAATATCTTCTTATGACATTTCTAAAACCCCATGGTGAGACCATGTGGTTAGGTTCTCACCCCCTACAGACTTTCTTTTTCAGTGACAGGTCGGGAAGTTTTGGCGCAAAGCCGCGATCAATCTACAAGCTTTATGTGAATGTTGTACTTTCCGTTTGTTAGTTTGGTTAAAGTTTATTTTACCTCTCGTCAATTGTCACTTTAAGTTTTTATGAGAGGCGGGACTTGTATTTAAAAAGATTTATGCATTTATTATCATGTGAATATATTTGTGTGATTAAATGAATTAAAGTAAAGACATTTCGATTTTCGTAACCAAGGATTCAGTTTATAATTGCGAATGCTCGATATTAAATAATTACAATATTAAATTAATGCATTAGAGACAAGTAACGTTTGAACTTTTAGTACGATCATGATGAGGTATTAAAAGTAATGGTGTTACACCTGCAAAGACGCTCCGACGCTCAAGTAAGAATGGGTCTGAGAGGTATAAGGTGTATGGTTGAGTGACATACCTAAAGGGGCCTGGGGCTCCCCTTTATATAGGTGAAGGTAGGTATCTTATTTTATCTTATTTGGCTAAAATAAACGAGATATTTAAATTCAAATGTTAGTTAAAGAGTCTAATAAATCGGTTTGATACTTCTAAAAGGAAAAGCGGGTTAGGCCGAGTGACCGAATTAAAAGACTGTTCAGAGTGTGAAATTCACGGGTCAAATCCATAACACATATAAAGATTTAATTTTAATAAAAACTAGTTAAAAAAGATAATTAGAGCATGACATCTAATAGATCTTAAATAACTTTGACTAAAAATTTTCTTTTAGTATATTAAGAAATCTAATTATATTTGAACATTTAATTAGCACTACAGATGATTTGAAGAATATATTCTTGTAACTTTTGAAAATCTGTAGAAGATATATAAAATTTAAAATTAAAATTAATAAAGACCTTATCTTAAGAAAATACTTTAGATAAATATAAAACAGAAATGATATGTATGGTGGCTAAACAGTTTTCAAATCAAATTTAACCAAGTTACACTTACATATGCATAATTTTTTCTTCGTACGTGACTCTTATTTGCATCGTCTTTTTCTTTTTCATTTGTGTCTTTTTTTTTCTTTTTCTTTTTACCGCATCTTCTGTTCTTTCTCCTTTCTCTTTTTCTACATCATCATCGTGAATCTTCTTTTTTTTGTTTTGTATTTTTTTTCTCTAAAAAACCAAAAAGATAAAAAAAAATCAATAATGCAGTAATATTCAAACTTTTATTAAGGAAAAAATATGAAAAAACATATGTGTAATTTGTTATAGTGCTGTGTTAAGATTAAAAAATTTCATATGTCACATTCCTCCCTTTCGAATAAAAATAAAAAAAATAAAAAAGAAATCAAACAGAAAAAAAAAAAGAAACAAAAAATTTTATGTTACATTTAAAAAATTTTAATATTATTTTTATTTCTGATAACTTTAATTGGTTAAGAAATTTTTTGTGTTATGATTAAAATTTTTTTCATCTCTCAATTAAAAAATTGTATCAAAGTTAAAAAATTTCGATATTATTCTTGTGTTTTATAATTTTTCCTGGAATAAAAATAAGATCCTCTTCCTTTTTCTCTTCCAAGATTATAAATAAGAAAAATAAAAAAATTAAACAAACAAAAACATAAAAATAAAAAAGATTGCAGGTAATAATGCTAGAAGGGGAGAGGAGAAAAAGAAACAAAAAAAAAAGTGTTAGGGGATAGTAAATTTTGTGTTTTATAATTATTAATTGGTCATCAATAATATTTTTAATAATGTGAGATTACATCCAATAGTGTGAGATTATTCACTCTTGTTTTGATAATTAAATGCTGACTAAATTTAAAAAAAAATACTAACCCTCTAGACTTTCTCATAAAAAAATACCGCAACAGCAACAACACTAAAAAAAGAATAAGGAGGAGAAAACATATAAGAAAAAAAAAGTATAATTCACATGTACATTGTGTAAATAATTTTTATTGTATTTGAACCAATTTAGTTAGATATAATTACTAAAAATACTTAAATATATAGTTGTACCGAAATATAAAATACATATAAATTCTGAGTTAAGGCATTTATGATTGAATGCAACTAACAAAGGAAAAATGCAGTAGCTCCTTGCGTTATTCAGTGTAACTTTGCTAAGGGTTTAGGCGTTTTTTGTGACGCCAATTAGATTTGGGATTTGATCTTTTTTTTTTTTTATTTTGGTTGTAACTAATAAATTTAATTACTTTGGAAGGAGAGCTCTTCTCAGAAAAATCTAATAAATTATAGCATTCTCTCACACAGTGTGAAAAGCATAAACGAAAATGTCAAAGCATAAATTACACCCAACATACATATATATATACATATAAATTCATCATCCCATGAAAAGGATTGGAGAGAAAGAGAGTTTAATCTGAATCAACATGGTAAGGATTGGAGCTAGTACCAGCTTCAGCTTCAATATTCTTCTTTTCTGCATTACTTTTTTTGTTCTTCATCTGATCAAGAATATCAGAAAGTTGGAATTGACCACCCAAAAGGAGCCTTTGCTGAGGTTTAGTCTCATCATCGTCGTCGTCAGCAGCACTTGTTGAAGCTTCCTTACCCTTTGATATAGAGATCACTACTGTTTCTGCTTCTGTTTCTGGTAATTTTTTCGTACTTGATAATGCAATTTGATTCGCATCACAAACCTTTGAGGAAGATTCTTCAACAGGGGCCAACCCAGAAACTATTTTAACAACACCAGAATATTATCGTCCTATATTGTTATATATAAGTATACAACTACACTACCCGTAGCAATAGATTAAGCAAAGCTTTTATAATAGAGAGGCTTTCGTAACATATATTATAAATTAAAATAATAAATTTAAAGAAAAAAATGCATCAATTTTGTTTGTAAATATTATGATATCAGGTAATTAAATTAGGGTGATTTAGTATGTATAGATTAAAGTGGTTATGATGGTTATAGAAGAGTTGTTAAAATTAAAATCATTTCTTTTTACATTTTAGTAACATTTTTTTTTTTTTTTGGTTATGTTAGCTTACCAATGACTTTCTTAAATAACATGAACAACGAGTCTTAAAATTAGCTTGAGTCAAGTAGAACACACTACACTACAAATTACTCACATAGATCTTAATATTAGAATAATTATCCACACACCCAATAAATTGAACATCCGATATATCAATTGTTCACATTATTTAATATTTTCATTGTCTACCTATAATTTTTTTTTCTTAGCAATATTTTAAAAATTCATTGTTTAACGATAAAAAAATGTTAATTACTTTAATTTTAGTAACAATTTTTAAAATATTATGGTCACCGTAATCATTATAACATAATTAAACTAGAATGATTCTTAAGTTAAATTAGATGGATAAAAAAAATTTAAAACGTAGAGACTACAATATTGGCGACTCAAAAATTTTAATTAATATGGGCGACTCCTAAGTGGTGTAATTCTACAAAAAGGAGCGATTTTTGCAGATATGGAGTTGGATAAATTGTTAATAGTGGTTTTAGGAAGACAGAAATTATTAGTGTTACTATATCTCTGCAAATATGTTCCAACTCCATTTTAGTAACTAGTGCACTATTCGAGTTCACATTTTCTTCTTTATTTTGTTTTCATCATAAAAAATTTATATTATATGGGATCAGAAAAAAGTTAGACTATTTTGTTACTTGGACACTTTATTATTTATAATTGTAGTTCATCTCTATATATGATAACATGTATAATAATATGTAAGAGAAAGAATATATGTTAGAATAAAAATACCTGGTGATGATGCCCTTTGACGAGGAGGTGCACTTGCATGCTGAATCATCACTTCATGAGAAACTCCTGAAGAGGAATAATAATTCCCTTGAATAGGATCAAAATTTGACACTATCTCAAGAGCTTAACGTGTGAAAGAATATTTGAGAGTACTACTATACCAGACATTGATGCCTTTTGAGGAGTAACATTTGCACTTGCAAGATGAGCTTCTTGATGAGAAAACCCTGAAGAGTAACATTCTTGAACACCGGCTGCGGGTTCAGAAACTGTATCAAGAAATTAAAGGCCAGATTTGATGAGTTATATTATTATAAATTGAGCTGTGTTATTTAGTAAATTTGATAATACATACATACATTTTTTATTCTAAATATGTGGCGTAGAGAAAAAGATAAAGACACACGAATATAAAAGAAGGGTTTACTTACACAAGTTAGGCACCAGTATAAAATATATACTGAAATATAATATGTATTTGAAAATAAATTAAATCATACATATATTTATATATAAATACATTGATAGCTGATTTTAGTGGTTGATTTTAATGTATAAATAACATTTTTTAAAAAAAAATTAAACGATATTTTTAACTTCTCTCCTGCTATCTCCGATATATTTATTAAAAATATTATTTATATATTAAAATAAACCACTAAAATTAATTATTATATAAATAATTTAATTTATTTTTAGTATATATTTTATATTTTAATACATATTTTATATTAATAACTAATTTTAATAATTTATTTTAATATATACCTAGTATAACTGGTTAGTTTGAGGAATGTACCAGATCTAGTAGTAATTAAAAATTTTGTTTTGGTATGGTATTTGTATTTTTATAGAATTTTTCTCTTAAGCCTCATCCTCAACTTCTTCATGTTCCTTAACTCTGCTTCTCTTTTACTACCTTCTATCTCGATCTTTTCTCTTCACACTTGAACTCATATATACAATAGAGTTGAGTTGAGTTGATGAGAGTAGCTTTCCCGCCCTCACTTATATTGCTCTTCATCAATAGGTATTCTAATTTTTATTAAGTGAATAATAGTGTAAAATCTAAAATGTATTAGAATATGCGTAAATCATTCTTCTCTTCTATCTAGTTTATCCTTTTTCTTCACTGTCTCAAATACAATATACCTTCAATTTCTCCTATAATCCTCTTAATTTTCCATCGAATTCTCTAATTCTGTTACTCTTAAAATCAATATCACTTCATTGACAACCACTCCTTTATTTCTTTTTTATTATGATATTTTTCTTCCTTTTCTAATTAATTTGTGGTGATAAATCAATGTGAAATTTTCACTTTTCTTTCATAATATATATCAAAAGTATACTTATTTCTACGTCAGTTTATCATTTAATTTCTAATGAAATAGAATGACATTACTTTTACTTCTTTTGGTAGCTATATTATTTCTTAATTTCCTAAACCAAATCCTATTAAAAAAAACACAAGGATCAATAGAATTTATTATTTTTAGTTAATGTTTTTAGTTATTAATCTAATTTTTTTAATTTAATAATTTAATAATTTAATAATATAATTTTAATTCACATATTACTAAATAAAAATAATAAATTCTAACTAGCGCTGTATTCTTTTGAAAGGGATAATTGAGTGTTTTGAAGAAACCTGAAGGAATATTGATGTTCCTCTGCTTTGAGCTTTGATCTTCAACAGTGAAATAAGGCTTCCTCTTAATCCCATACACCAAATACATATGAGGAGGAACCCTATCAAGATCAGTCGGCATCAACTTCGTCGTAGTTGCCGCGGTATCATCAGCCACCTTCTTCTCTTTATTTTTCTCTAATGCAGAAGGAGGTGGCGGTGGTGGTGGTGGTGGTGGTGGTGGTGGTGGTGGTGGTGGTGGCGGCGGCGGCCGTGATGATGGAGCAAGTAGTTGATAAGATGGGAAGAATTTGAAGGTCTCTTTTGTCCACCTTGTGGAAAGTTGTTTGGGAGTTTTGAGAAGTAGGGAGGATGATCCCAAATGTGAATCAGCAATGATTGCTTCCCAGTTTCCTTGGCCATGCCTTCGAACACCGAGCCACAGTGCATCGAGTTCCGACTCGGTCCAGTTACCGGTTTTGTCATCGTCTCTCTGTATCACCACACCGGATGGCTTCTTTAGTGGTGTTGTTGTTGGTGGTCTTGAACTATTCTGAGGATATATCAATCACAGTTATTTCAAAAGTTAGTACGTAAACAACATTTTATTTCTATTATCCAAGTTATTGTCCATCGATGAAGACTAGCACAATTTATCGTTTTAGGTCAGCAATTAATCAATCATGTTTAAAAATGTGGAATAAAAATAAATTATTAAATTACTAAATTAAACAATAGACTAAAAACAATAAATTTTACTTATCCTTAAATTTTTCTTTTATTTATACTATTAGTTAAAGAAAATTTAGGAGCCAACATCTTACCATTAATATTGCAGCTAATATTAAATCTAAAAAAAATCTAAAATTATTAAAAAAATATTCAAAACTTAATTAAAAAAATTTTTAAAATTTAAGCTCAATAAAAATTTATTTTTAATAAATTTTATAATAAATTTGTTTGATAATTTATTATAATATTAATTGAAATTGATCATTATAGTGTTAGTTCTCTAACATTATATATGTACATATATATGATACGAATATGAGGACAGATATAATTAGCAAATGTCAGGATTTTATTAAAAAAAATTAAATTAATTAAGGAATAAAAATCATAGTACCTCTAAATGAGATAATGTGTTAAGAGTAGTCTTATTTCTGCCACTCATCAAACTCATGCTAGACGAATTTCCAGCCTCTGCACCTATAATAGCAAAATTTTAATTTGTACCTTATTACCAAGCTAAGTATTTAATTATTTAAGGACTCTTTCACAATTATCAATGTATGTATTAAATGTTTTCATCTGATCATCATATCACTGTATTATTTTCGTAGCTCATTACCTTCAAGAGTGTGTTTAGGAGGTTGCAATAATGCCCTTTCAGCATTTTTGGTCTTCAATTGAACATAAGAATTTTTCTTCTTCGGTATAAATACTCCTACTGGACTTAAAAGGGGAACATCGCATTTGTTCTTCAATCCCATTTTCCCATTACTCTCCCTTCTTTTCTTTGTTTCCATTATTCTTGCCTGCTGTCTTGCACGAAGTTTTGCACTGCATCCCAAAAGGTAAACATTTTTTTTTTCAACGCGAAGATTGTATATAAATAGTTAAATACTTATACAGTAGATTCTAAGTATCTTTCTGTACATTAGTTATAATAATTATGTAAGTATTGTTAAAATTAAATTCTATTTTTTTTTATATTTTGATAATACTGTATTTTTTAATAATACTATATAGAAAATATTGTTTAATGATATATATATATATATATAGGTGAATTCTACCTTATCCTTTCTAAAATAAAGGGTAAATTACCCCTTGTGACATATACAGTGAAACTTGATAGTAGTATTATTTTCATAATTCCCACCAAATACATCTCTGCTTCTTCAATTTTAAAACCATAATTCATCTCAAATCCAATCACCATTTCCAATTAATTAAGTTAGGATTTTGAACTTGTTCATATGCTTTCAGCTCTCTCCTTCCTAAGATTTTTTTCCTAGTATTTTTCTTAAAATTCAGTCGGATCAATAATGATACTCCTTTTCAGATAACCAACCCTCATAGCCTTGTATAACTATGTAACAAACACAAATAAAAAACTATATAACAAATACAAATCAAAATATTAGTTAGTCATAAAAATAATGAGTCAATAATTATCATTTTAGGATTTTTATTATCTGAATAATGATTGAAAAATAATTTAAAAGCAATTAAAGAAAAAAAATAAAAAATAAAATACCTTGGTGTCTTCTTTCATGCACCAATTACCATCATTTTTAACTAATATATCACAAATTTCTATCAGTTTTTTAGCTCTCTCGTTTTTAGGATTTTCTAGCGATCGTATTAGAGATAGCAATTAAATTTGACGATTTTATTCGAACTTTGGAACTCTAGTTGAAAGATAATTTATCAATAATCACTGTATATGCCACAAGGGGTAATTTACCCTTTATTTTAGAGAGGGCATGGTAGAGTTCACCATATATATATATGTGAATGTATATATCAGTATGTTTATGTTATGATGATTATAATAATCATAGTATTTTAAAAAAATATTATTAAAATTAAAATAATATTTTTTATTATTTAATAATACATTTTAAAAAATATTATTAAAATAAAAATATATAACTTTAATTTTAATCATATTTACTTAGCTACCATAATTATTATAAAGATATATATACACACAAATGGTACACTAAAGTTATTTAACTCACTATTTCTCCTTTCTGAGTTGACCGAATGTAGATTCTGTAGGATATCGATGCTGTATTAAAGTGGCATTTTGATTCGACAAACATGTTAGAAATAATATAAGTGAAAATAAACTAATCATGAAATGAAAATAGAGCATAATGAGCTTGGCTTATAACAGAAATGTTAAGGTAAACAACAACTTTTTTTTTTCTCTTACTTTTGATTTATAGTCAATTATTCTTTATTTTTTTACACTAAAATTTTAGTTTCTAGTATTTTTTGTCACATTATAATATTAACTTACCTCAGCTACTAGCTTCTCCTGAGGCTCTTTTATAGACTTCTCGTAAGCAGTGCTATTTTCCCTGATAACAGCATCAAATATTTCGTTAATACACATGCCATCGTTTTTTATTGAAACTCTAATTAGATTACTGGACATGTTTCATAGCTAGCTTAAACTAAATAAACAAAAGTTTCATCATGGATAATGAATTTAAGTTACAATTGAAAAGAAGATTGGATTACGTAACACATAGTTTTGTGTAAATGTTGGTCAATAGAGCGAGCTAATTAAACCCCTAACCCAGTACCATAAATTCTAAAGTTAATTAGTACTGATTAACTAAAATTTAGTCCTATATGCTTTTTCTTTACCAAAATCAATATACAGCAAATACTATGTGTTCAAATGGGTGATGAGTAAATGAAGGAATATTAGACCTAGGGCTACAAGGAACCAAAAAAAGCAATTAATTTTCGAAGTATATTAAAATTGTGGAAAGAGAAAAGATTCGGATATAAATAAGGATAACTAATTAAGCTCATAAAAAGCGGTATATACCTAAGCATCTTAAGGTCTTGACTGTTGGATTTATTGTGCATATCTTTTTCGATGATATCACGAATCTTGTCTACATTAGAAGTTGTAGCTGCCTCTTGCACTTTAATTTCAACTAGTGCATTACTGGACTGGTAATTATGCTTCATGGAAAACATAAATTGGCTTAGGAAACAATAAAAACAAGATCTTTTGCAAAATACCAGGAAACACATATAATCGGGCTAGCAGTAATAGATTGAGGGATATAGGAGAAAAATATTTACCCATACCGACTTAGGTTTTCAATTCATTTTATCTTATTGCATGCATTTCATCGTTAATATGTTACTTCTACTTACTTTTCTAACTTCTTTGTTTTCTAATTAAAAACTGTATTAAAATATTACGTGCACACTTAAAAATAAATAACTAAATCAGTTATTCAAATAAAATGTATATAAAAATATAAAATATATTTTAAAAATAAATTAAATATTATATATATTTATAAATAAATAAATAATAACTAATTTAATAATTAATTTTTAATATGTACCTAACATTTTTTAATTAGAAGTTATATACAAGTTAAATATCACTATTTCTCCTTTCTGAGTTGGCCAAATGCAGTTTTTGTAGGATATCAATGCAGCATTGCAGTGGCATTTTGATTGGACAAACATGTTAGTAATCATATAAGTGAAAATAAAACTATTTATGAAATGAAAATAGAGCATAATGATCTTGGCTTATGATAAAAATGTTAGGTAACTAAACTTTTTTTTTACTTTTGATTTACAATAAATTCTCTTTATTTAACACTAAAATTTCAATTTCTAGTACTTTTCGTCCCGTATTACAATATTAACTTACCTCTGCTACTAGCTTCTCCTGAGGCTCTTTTATAGACTTTTCGCAAGTAGCGTTATTTTTTCTGATAACAACATCAAATATTTCGTTAATATACTTGCCAAAGTTTCTTGATTTAAACTCTAATTAGATTATTGGATATGTTTCATAGCTAACTTAAACTAAATAAACAAAAGCTTCATTATTGATAACAAATATAAGTTAATTCAAAAGAAGTTCAGTTATGTAAAACAAGATTTTTGTGTAAATGTAGGTAAGACAATATATAGAGCAGTGGAATATAGTGTTTGGAAACTAAGACACAAATATGAGATAGTAAAATATTATGCAAAGACGGATATAGAGAAGGAAAAAAAATGTGTTTAATAATAACTTTAGTAATTGGAGATCATAGGACCAAAATGTTTTAATTTTTTATAAAGTTTGGTTTTTGTCTTTAATCTTTTTTAAAAATTTCAAAAATACCTTCAACACTTAATTTGTTTTAATTTATTTCAAATATTTTCTATAAATTTTAATTTTACTCTTACCGCTAATCTTTTTATATTCAACAATTAGTCAATTAGTGCTTTTTAATCTTGCTCCTAAATTCATTCATCATCCCTCTCTTTTCTAAATCATTTCATTTTTTTCTTCCAAATCTTCTCTTTTCAAAACCCCACTAATAAACAGAAAAATATCAGCATCACCATCGTCTCCTCCTCTATCTCCTTTATCCCCCGCTGCAAAAATATAAAAATTTAATTTGTTGTCCCGAAACATTTATGTACTTATTATATCTATTTTTATGTTTAAGACAGCTTTTAAATACCACTATAAGCAAAATGTATGATCTGTATTTATTTTTGAATAAAAAGACATGTAAAAACAATTAAGTAAAGAGGCATCACCACTTTTTTTTTTGTAATGATATAGAAATTGATTTAGATAACAATAAAAATTATCATTTTTACTTAGAAATATTTAGAGTGCTGATAAATTTATCTATGAAAAAATAAAACTGAAGAAAATTAAACCTAAGGCTACAAAGGAAAAAAAAAGCAATTAATTTCCAAAGTATATCAAAATTGTTGAAAGAAAAAAAAAGGATCGTACATAAATAAGGATAATTAATCAAGTTCATGAAAGGGGTATATACCTAAGCATCTGAAGGTCTTTACCATTGGATTTATTGACCATATCTTTTCTGCTGATATCACGAACCATGTCTACATTAGAAGCTGCAGCTACCTCTTGCACTTTAATTTCAGCTAGTGCATTACTCGGCTGGTAATTATGCTTCTTGAAAAACATAAATTAGTATAGGAAACAATAAAAACAAGATCTTTTGCAAAATACCAGAAAACAATATAAGCGGACCAAAAGTAATAGATTGAAGGATCTAGTTGAAAAATATTTATGCATACTGACTTAGGTTTTCATCGTTCATTTTATCTTATTGCATGCATGCCATCATTAATATGTTACTTCTACTTACTTTTCTAACTTTTTTGTTTTCTAATTAGAAACAATCATACTTTGTATCAAAAATGTTATCTACATATTAAAAATTAATAACTAAATCAATCATTCATATAAATATATGTATTTAAAATATATCTAAAAATAAATTAAATATTACATATATTTATAAATAAATATATAATGATTGATTAATATAAATAAATATATGATGACTGATTTAATAATTAATATTTAATGTTTAAATAGTATTTTTGAATTAAAAAATATATACAAATTTGCAAAAAATAAAATGAAAGAAAGATAAATTGAATATATCCCTACTATATAATAAGTATTACAAAAGCCTCATCAAGCCCTAGCTTAAGTTATATTTAATTTTAGGGTAAATGACTTTCATAAACCAAAATTATGCCAAATTTATGTGTATCTCTCAAAGTAAAAAATGTTATGTGGATGCCTCATTGCATATTCTTATGTAAATCGAATTTATTGAATTCGAATTAGACTTAATAGTACTAAAACAAATCTAATTAATTCAAATTTGTTGATTTAGGGCACATAAATCGAATTCAATTCAATGAATTCAAATTAAGCTAACTAGCACTAAATCGAATCAATATGTTTCGAATTACGTTGGTCACTACTAAATCGAATCAAAAGATTTCGATTTAACCCCTTAGTAAATTGAATAAATTAAAGTCGATTTACACTAAGTAGGAGCTAATGGTAAATCGAGTCCAATAAGTTTGATTTACTATGAAATCTGCTATATGTGTAAATCGAAAGGAGTTAATTCGATTTAGTATATTTCTAACGTATATAAATAAGAGATGAATGTGAATTTCTCACTATAGTGGGACTCACAATTGCTAATGATGAGACTTTTTTAGTTCTGGTGCACTATAAAGAGTCGATTAAGAAGAAAATGTGATCGAGAACTAAATTTACTGCTAAGGACCCACTGAGTGTTTTTCTCAAACCTTCGACAAGTTTCATCGAGTTTTAGAATACTATACTAAAAAAACTGGGGTTGCATGGCGTGAAACGGGTGGAGAAGTTATTCTACAAAATCCTGATTTTTGTGTTGCGTGATGATGTGAAGTACGATTCATTTGTCATAGGTAGTGATGAAGATTTGCAGGTTCTGTTCCATTGCCGTCGTCAGTTTTCCGAGGTGAGGACCCCTAAGTTGTTGGCGAAGCTTGTAGATTTGGTTTGTAGTTTAGGCGGTTTGAACTGGAATCCTCATTTCTCAGTAATGCTAGCCGGCTCTAGTTCAATACCACTTGGTGCCTTGTCAGTCGTGACGGAGAAATAGGTGATACTCGATCCTTGGGTGAGCTTGCAATTGCAATGGCCGTGACTCTTGTTATCGTCCCAGTTTTTGGAGAGGGTAGATCAGAGTACCGGATGATGTCGAGGATGTACTACATGATGATGATGATAATGATGTGGAGCCTGTAACAATTGCTGATGATAGGGTAGCCAACGGAAACTCACTAAATGTCTCCTGCATCCAAGTTCACTTCACCTGAACTTGTCGATGCAATTCGTGGGAAGTAAAACACCCAACAGCTCCTTGAATCACGCTGGGAGGCCACCCCTCGATATGTCGCTTAAAGTTCGTTAGGCATTCCCTGACATACTAACTGTCGATTGGGAGTCCTAACTGGTACGCTACATCCTACAGCGTGATCGTGCACTCCCCAAACGGCATGTGAAAAGTATGTATCTTCGGACGCCATCTCTCCATGAATACACTCACTAATGGCTCATCCAATCTAAATCAAGTCTCGTTCAGCCTTTCAAGATGGTATAAAACGGCCATCTGCAAGTACGACACGATCCTGTCATCTAAGGATATACTGTGTTACCTTCTCATGCTGATGACACATCGATGGGGTTGCACAATGGTAGAAAATTGTTTATAAGAACCATAACAAACAGTGTTCTATTAAAAAAAGTTATAAAAAAAACCTAAACATTGCATGTCCTAATTTATAAAAATCATTTACAAGAAACATGAAAAAATTGTTCATAAGAACCATCACAAAACGCTAGATAATGCATGACTAAATTCCAAAAAAAAAAAATCTTAACCCAAACAAATATTATCTCACACGTTCAAACAAAAGAGAAAATGCTAAAACTAAATAGGCTTAACACATGACTACTTTGAAAAAAAATTATCTTTAATGTATAAAACATATTGCAATACTCAATCAGTATCATGACTACAACAGTTGAATTAAAGTGAATCCTAATCCTAAAGCACTTCTTGCTGAATATAAAACTAATAACTTAAAAAATTTAATAGAACCTACAATCACTACTCTAATTGACATTTTTAGGTACTATTTTAAGTTTTCAAAATCCAACCAACTATTAACTTTTTAACCAGCGTTTGTATTGAAAATATTATTTCTCTAATTCCTAACTAATGACTTTAAATAACTACTAGCGGAAGCATGTTAACATTACTAGCATGACTAAATCATGTTGAAAACAAAAATTTTTATTCACTAACCTCTTCATGGACGGCACCAGCAATATGCGCAACTCCATCCAACCGATAGATATGATTCGGATCATCCTCGATGTGTTCAAATTTGAATTTTGTGGGGTTTCTTTCCAAAATTTCCAAGGAGGTTTGTATGTGGTGGGGTTGGGTGACAGTGGTTTGTAATTTGAATCAATTGAATTCGAATTCTATATATAGGCCTAATGCAAGTGAAAAATGGCTGTAAATCGAAGTCATTATATTCAATTTATATTGGTGATGAATCAAAACCACTTGTTTCGATTTACTATGAGCACAATTCAAAGTCCATTGATTCGTAGTCCATTGTAAATCGACTTCAATTCATTCGATTTACTAAGGGGACTAAATCGAAATCGTTTGATTCGATTTAGTAGTGGCCAACATAATTCGAAATGTATTAATTCGATTTACATGTAAACCCCAAATCAATTAATTTGAATAAATTAGATTCGATTTAGTACTGTCAGACCTAATTCAAATTCAATAAATTCGATTTATATAAAAATATACAACGAAACATCTATGTAACATTTTTCGATTTAGAAAATATACGTAAAGTTGGCATAACTTTTGGTTTATGAAGATCATTTACCCTAAATTTTATTATGATAAAAATCTCGAAGAGAGCTTCAGTTATTCTTGGCATAATATAGGATGTAAAAAATCACAAAATTTATACTCCATTATGATAAAAATCTCTAAGAGAGCTTCAGTTATTATTGGCATAATATAGGATGTAAAAAATCACAAAATTTATATTCTAATCAAAGGACATATGACTCTGATTATTAGTATTATATGGAATAAATACTCAATCTAATTTTATTTTATCAATTTTTATGAAAAACAATGCAATTCTATATAAAAAAAAGGGGATATTTTAGCTCAAACATTAATATTTTGAGACGATACAATTTTTTTATTAAAAAATCATTAAATAGTAACAGAAATTAATTTTTAAAAATTTTATTTGTAACTGTGAGGAGTTTTAATTCTCACAAAATTTTTTCAAACAATAGGATTAACTACTATCATTATTATCACCACTTTTTTTTTGTCTCATCATTTATAATTATATTTCTATCTCTACTACTTTTATTGTGCAATCATATCTTATCACTATTATTATCTCATCTACTATTATCAACAACAACACCAACACTAACAACATCGTCATTCTCCTCACTTTTTTCTTGTATTACACGATGTTATCTTTGTTTTTGAAATATCTTTGTATTGCAATTACTTTTTCTTCTTGCGACATTATATATTCTTAGAAATAAACTTTTTCTATTTGACTATCACCAATAAAAAATTTTTCAAAAATAAACTTATTAACAATTTTTAGGAGTTTAAAATCTCAAAAAAATACAAATAACCCATCTTCTCTCCCCCAACAAAATCATTGTTATTTGAAGGATTTTCTAATAGAGTTCATATTATCTCAAAATAACATTAGGATCCGAGTGCCCATTCTTTTTAGAAATTGCATTATTATTCAAAACAAAAACTTTTGGCTTCACTTTTAAGTTAATGAATGACATATATACATGTAAAGGTCCAAATAAATGTCATATTAAAAACATACCTTACTATCTTTAGCTAATCTAATTTTCTTCTTAGGCCTCTTTAGCTTCACTATAGGCTCGTGTAGATCATCATCAGAGCAAGTTTCACATTTCCAGTCTTCTTCAAAAATAGACTTCAAGTGAAATAGAATGAATAACGTTTCAGAACTCGAGAAAGAATAAATTAAAAATAAAATTATATATGACATAACTAAAATAACAGAACATTTAGAGAAAACAAACAGCATGCTTTTACAACAAATTAAAAGAATTTCACGTGTATATTATGAATCAAAAGATATTTCACTTACTTTGTCATTCATGATTCATGACAAAACACAACAATATTAAAAAAACCAATGTGTGCATAAACTAAAGAAAACTATATATACGCATGCTACAAAAAAATTATATTGGGTGAAATTAAAGAAAACTTATATACGTCTGTCTTTGTTGATGTTGCGTGGTCATCATCATTATTTCCTTCGGAATCGTCAGAAAGTAAAATTATGGAACAACTACTCTCCAAGTGTTCATCCATCTTCTCATTGTTACTTGTTGGTGATGAGTCCATCCTCAAAACTTCCATCAGTTCATACTTTTCTAATAAAATCCAGAAGCTATATATTTCAATGCATTAAAACACAAACGAGAGAGTTGAATCATGTACGTTTTCAAATAACAAATGTTACAATAAAAATTTAATAGGATAAGTATTGTTTGGGTTCTTAAAATTTGAAATTAATAAATAAAAATCGTCTTTAATTATTTTTTGGTTTAAAATAGTCCCTAAAATTAAATTAAGTATTAAAATTAATTTTTTTAACACAATAATATTTTAAATGAGAGAAATAATTCTTTGTCACCACTGTCACACTATTACCTCTTTTCTTATCATCGTTCATCACCACCATTAATAATATCTGACTTTAAATTCTTTAAACTGAACAATAGTATACTTTAAATTCTTTAAATTTAACAATAGCAATAAAATATTTTTGCTTTAAATTCAACCACAATAAACAAAAAATAGAAAGAGTCTGTCTTCAAGAATCATTAAACCCTAATTTAAAATTATTGAAGATCTTAATTTAAAATTCTTGAACTCTAATTTTAGAAAATTAAGAACCTAAATCCTCACTTACCTGTGATGGCAGCGGTGGTGGAACTTTGTGATGATAGTGACAGTAAACGTGGATGGTGGCAGTAGTGCACAGAAAAGCTCCAGCAAAAAAAACCCAGAAATAGAAAATACCTTTATTTTTTAAAAAATACTTTTTTTCTTATTCTGTAATCACATCTTTTCTCTTACATACCCCAAAGCAAGGAAACAAGAAACTGAGGTAGAATATAAATCTTGCCCTAATATATTCTGAAGTTTCAAAATTTATACCAAAATCTTAAAATCTAACAACTAATTGAATTAGAAATTCATCCTCGTATTAAATATATATGCCTTTCAGTAGAACTTGAAAACACACAGGTAACGCACAAAGAATTGGTAAAAAAGAGAATGACAGAAACAAAACATGATTATTATCTGGCCAAAACAAAAATTGGATCTGAAAAACCAAAAAATTATTGAATTAATTAAATTTGAGTAGTGTATGTGATGAATGTTAGTTGATATATAAGCCCCTGAATGAAAATATATATATCATTGCTACGGAAGCACACTATTAGAGAGAATTGATAAGCTAATTATTTCCTTGAGTCAGATTTATATAAAATGTAGATAGACAATATTTGAATCGATATGCATAGATACTTTAAAATTTTAAAATATATGGAGAGTTAATACATATTTGACTGAGCAAAGGAAACAAAATGAAATACACAATAAATTATTAAAAAATAATAGCTATCATTAACTAGCATATTAAAGAGAATTTCAATTCAAATTGACTTTCTAGAAAGAGATTGATAAAATTTTTTATACATATCTATCTAAAAAGGGAAAATCATGAAGGAAATAAGGAAAAATGTTGTATATATAGACAAAAAAAATTGGAAGAGTGCATGTATATAAATTGTTAAAAAGAATGGGAAAAAATTGAAAAGAAACATATATAGTGTGACAATTATTTTAGATTTTGTTTGATATTTCCTTCCTTTTTATCCCTTGTTTATTCATTTGCTTTCAATTTATCAATTTATTACTCATTTTAAAATTTTAAGAGAAAATTGAGTATTATTAACTAATAATTGATTGTTATTAGATAATAAAACTCAGACAATAATTTTTCATTTACATCTTAAAATTTTAATAATTTCACATTCAAAACATAAAACATTATATTTTATAAATCTATCTTTTACTTTTTTTTAATTGTTCTTATTTATCTGTAATTTTATATTTTTATTGTAACTACTCCTGTTTATGTATTTGCATGAGGAGGGACAATCGCAACTAATTTTTAACTTTCATTATTTGATTTCGAAAACCTAAATCTTTTGTAGAAGCAAATTTAACCCAACACATCGAAACTGTTTTAGAGGTGGATTTCGTAAAAGAGAAGGAAGAATATTTAAAGGGGCAGAGGATCATAAAATTGAGGCAGATCAACCCAAGAATGGTTTTAAAATTGATATTGCGTAGGTTTCAAAATTTATAAATATTCTCCACATACAAGTCATTATTCCATACAAGTCCATACAAGTCTCTTTAACCTAATTCACCTCACGTACCACTATCTAATCAACTTTTCAATCAACGCGCGAATATATAACTGCCTTTTTCAACAGGATTTTATTTTTGTTTTCAAATTTTCTCAACATTTTCGATCTACGTTCTCTTCCATCTCTGTGTTCTCTGCGTTTCTCTTCGTTCGTTCTCTATGTTTTTGAAATCAAGCTCTAAAATCAATTTTGAACAGTTATCGCGTTGTTGAAGATAATGAATAATTCAAATTTAGATTGTCAATTGAATTAGAATGAAGTTGATTATTGTTTTGAATCCAATCAAGTGGCTGAGGTGTGGTTCGATTCTAATAAATGTTTTCGTTAGTAGTTTATGATTCTGTAGTGAATAATATTGTTTTTGTTTGTGAAAATTATTGTTCATCGTTGATGGTTTGAATTGAATATAATATAAGAGTTCTGCATTAAAGAAAATATTTTTTTGCATTTGTAGCAAATTTCAGTGTAAGACGAAGATATTTAAGTGTATTGTTTAAAAATTTTCGGTGTATGTGTGCTGATAAATTCTGCATAATTCAAAACTATTCTTCTCCCACCTCCTCATCTTGTGTTACTTCTTCTTCTTTTTTTTCATCATCTTCTTTTTTTTTCTTATTCATCTTTTTTTTTCTTGTATTATCTTCCCAAATTTCTTCTTGTTTTACTCTCTTAACAAGAACAAAAACAAAAAAAACAAACAAAGAAGAAGAAGAAACACATAATACTACAAAATTACTTGGAAGAAGATGAATTTACATACATTCAACTAAAAGAAAAAAAGAAATAAGACAAAAAAGAAGAAAAAATGCAGCATTAGAGGAAATATTTTTCTATATTTGCAGCAAATTTCGGTGTAACACGAAGATATTTAAGTGTATTGTTTAAGAATTTTCAGTGTTTTTGTACTGATAAGTTCTGCATAATTCAAAACTCTTCCTCTTCCTCCTCCTCATCTTCTACTGCTTCCTCTTCCTTCTTTTCATTATCATCACCATCTTCTTTTTCTTTTTTTCTTATTCATCTTTTTTTTGTTTTACCTTCTCAAGTTTCTTCTTATTTTGCCCTCTTAACAAGAATAAAAATAAAAAATCAAACAAAGAAGAAGAAGAATATCATAATGCTGCAAAATTACTTGGAAGAGAATGAACTTATATTCATCCAACTAAAAGAAAAAAAAATAACGAAAAGAAGAAGAAGAAAAAAATGCAGCATTAGAGGAAATATCGTTTTCTATTTGCAGCAAATTTCAGTATAACACGAAGATATTAAAGTGTATTGTTTAAGAATTTTCGGTGTATGTGTACTGATAAGTTCTGTATAATTCAAAACTCTTCCTCTTCCTTCTCCTCATCTTCTGCTGCTGCTTCTTCTTTTTTATCTTCTTATTTCATTTTCTCATAATTCTTTTTGAATTCAGCTTCGCAATTTCCTTAACTTTTCGCAACAATTTTGTGAAATTTTGATCCTTGTTTAAATTTTGAGCATTGCAGTTTTGATTGAGAGAGAATAACTATTTGCACTATTCAAGAGTTAGAAAAGTGCGTGTTTACACGCAATCTAAATTGAGAATTATTTTTGTTAGATTTGAGCTAACTTGTATGAACTTGTATACCAAAAAGACTTGTATGTGTAGCGGCTCACCAAAATTTAATAATGTTCATTTAATAGTTTTGGTTATGGACAAACTCCTTTATTTTTGAGCTTTTAATGTTGACCCATAAATACGATGATTGAGACAAAATATTCACTACAACAAAATAGCATTTTGGCGACGGTTTTTTTCAATGCTTGGTGACAGTTTTAATTGTCACTAAATGGTTTTGCGACAGTTAAAAAAAGTGTCACATATTTGAGGGTCGCCAGCTGACATAGTGACAGTTTTGGACCACCGTTGGTAAGGAGTGTCGCTAAATTGTTTGTGACGGTTTTTAAAGTATAAAACCGTCGCTAATTTGTAACACTTGTAAAAGTATTTTTTATACTGTATTTCGCGACGTTTTGAAACTGTCGTTAAATTACTAAATTATGTGACAGTTTTTTCTTATGTTTCATGACTATTTTAAACCGTCACTAAGTTACTAGTTCTTATGACAGTTTTTAGGCATATTTAGTGACTATTTAAATCGTCACAATATTTCTAGTGACAGTTTTTCTATTTAAAACCGTTACTAAGTTACTTATTCTTGTGACAGTTTTTTCCTGTATTTAGTGACTGTTTTAAACTGTCATAATCTCTCTAACATCAAAGATTTCTATTATCAAAAGTTAAATTCTCTAGAAATGACATTGTATTTCAACAAATCTAAATTCAATCCCACAAATTTTACAAAAATAGCAACAATGTATTTCAAAAGTTGAATTCTACAAGTTTTAATTACATAGTCATAATCCATATATACAATATTAGGGGATGACACTTTAAGAATTGGATAAAATAAAAAATTGAGATATGATCATTTCCTCTTGCATTAGGGGATGACACTAGTCTAGCATTTTCAATATCTTTAAGGAATTTTTTAAGACTTTGATACTTCTTTCTTAGCCTTCTTCTCTTCATACCTGTAAAAACATAAAAGAAATAAGAGAAAATTATATTACTTAAATCAAAGAATAACAATCATGTGTAAGTTCACACTTTAAGAATTTGGTAAAATTAAAAATTGAGATATGGTCATTTCCTCTTGCATTAGGGGATGACACTAATTTAGCATCTTCAACATCTTTGAAGAATTTTTTAGAACTTTGATACTTCTTTATTAGCCTTCTTCTCTTCATACTTGTAAAAACATAGTAAAAAAATATAATTAAATAGTTCCATGTTAATTACATTTAAGAAATACTCTTAAAACCAATTAGAAATTACATTTAAGTTCCACACAACCAATTCCAACTTAGTCCCCTTCAAATTAATCATGTCATGGCCCTCACGTATGGTACTGGAGCTGGGTAACTATAGTGCAAGGCCAAATATAGCCCAAGAAACAGAAAATACAAGAACAGTGCAAGGCCAAATAAGGTAACTGGAGCTGGGTTCTGGAAAGCCATAGGGATTGACAGGCCTATATACTCCTCAGAGGGTTCAAAGTGCATTGGACTCAAAAAATCTTTGGTCTTCTACAAAGGCAGAGCTGCCAAAGGTGTTAAAACTGATTGGATGATGCATGAGTTTAGGCTCCCTTCTCTTGTTGACTCTTCATCATCTGACAAGACCACTATTCCTGCTAATGTCAGTATTTATTACTCTCTCAAACCCTTCTTAACAAGATCGATCTCACACTTTCTAGCTAACTTCAATTTCAACATGCAGGACTCTTGGGCAATCTGCAGAATATTCAAGAAAACAAATGCTACAGCTCAAAGAGCACTATCTCACTCTTGGGTTTCTACCTTACCTGAAACACCAACTACCACTACCAATGATACAGATCACATATTCCAGTTTTGTTCATCCAACATGCCAACAATAATGGCAAAGAAAACTAGCTTCATGACCCAGTTTTGCACTAACTACACTAGTGACACACAAATCCAAACTGATGAAGTAGGGTGGAAGAATGTACATGCAAACTGATAAACTGATAACTATGATAACTCTTGGTAAGCAGCTTGCTCCACAAAACCAGAGCAACAATTCAATGTACATGCATCACTATGGTTAACAAGTTGGCTAACTAAACAAGTTTCCTTCACCTAAAATTTTTGCATAACTGAATACAGTTTAAAAAAAAGAAAGTTAAAAAAAGAAAGAAAAAGAATGAGAGAGATATAGAATTAGTACTGACGGTTTAAAAATTAAGAGTATAAGTGTCATAATATTGATTAATAGAGACCCTTAAAATAGCTGTCACAAATCAAGTAATCGCTGACTAGATATAGGAGGCAAGAAACAAGTCCAATATATGCGATAACTTCGAATTCTATCATAGTTGATTTTTATCCAAGGACAGCTAACATATAAAGTGTTTTCAATACAAATCATGTTACTATCATTAAGCTGGTGATTATGAAATATATTTAGTTTAAGAAGAAAGCATCACCTGTATGAGTAGTTCAATTTTTAGTCGTCTACTTGCTTCATGTTCACTGCGTGCTTCACCGCGTTGACTAATGATTGCATCAATTTCATCAAGAAATATGGTTGAGGGGGGCATGGTGTCTTGTTAAATAACACCTTTATCAACTTCTCGGAATCACCTGCAATCTAGAATAAATTCTGTAAAAGTACAGGCCAAGTTGCCCACTATATTATAAACTAAACAGAGAAGAACAAGGAGCACTTTGAAAGCTCTTTCTCTTCCTTACAATATATTGGCAATTTAATTCAAACAAAAGAGGAATCTAGGCATTCAAATGAAGCAATGTCATCTAAAATACAAGAATAATTCTAGATCCTCCTAAGGAATTCTCCCAACAGTCCTCATAATTGCCAAACAAGGAAAATATTTGAATGCTCTGAAAATGTATTTAGTAACTTCTGAAAAACTTCAATGTCTTTTACACAAGCATATCCTCATTCTCATCATAGTTTTCATTGATTATTGGAAGATCATCATCTATAACTATTCTCGCCAATTTTATATTTGTATTTTCATCTGGAAAAAGAGACTCTAAGTCTTGTGGTGGATAATTATCATTGGATACTGTAATTTCGTCATCTTCACCCATATTATCTCCACCAATGTTATACAAATCTCTTGGCTTCAAGTGAATTGGTATGCACCATCCTTTTTCTTTCTCATCATCCACATAATATACCATCTAGGCTTCAGAAGCTTTAATATATGGCTCGTCATCTTCATGTTCACCAGTATGTATGAGCCTTGTAAAGTTCACAGATAAAAAACCCAAATTGTCCTTTTTGATTCCTCTAGGATTAGTTGTGTTTGCCCATTGACATTTAAACAAGAGAACTATAAAGCCATTGTAGAAAAGCTCAATGATGTCTACCAACTTTCCATAATAAGGTACCACACCAAAGTTCATTCGGGTATCTTTACTACTTGAGTAACTTCTTGTTCCAAATGTACCAAAGACTCCGCTATTCTGAGTTTTTAATCCATTATCCTTTGCCAAAGTTCGAAATCTATATCCGTTAACATCAGATGAAGAGAACTTTCTTGCTTGGTCATATGGTCCTTGAGAAAGACTAATAAGAATGTTTTTATCCACATCAGGAAGTTTGTTGAGATTAGTACAAATCTAAAAGCACATTAACATGTTTGTGTTAGTCATAGACATATTTCAAAAATAGAAAATGAAATAAGTGAAATTTCTCTTACATGATTAGAAAACCAATCAACAAATTCTCTATGAACCTTTTTGTCTATCTCAGTAGTATCCCTTGTTCGGCTTCTTAATCTTTTCTTCACAATATCTCTATAATCCCTAAGATAGTTATCAACTGCACGACAATTTGTCAAAACATGCCTATGAGCATGCCTCTTCTCAATTGGTGATAAAGTAAAATATATGAAACTTGATTCTCCAACTTGAGGAAACAGCTTAGATATTCATGAATTGGGATCTATCTGGGTAGGCTCATTATCAACACGCTTACGTCGATTCTATATTGTCTCAATATTGTCCAGGTATCTTGAACAAAATGTAAGGATCTCTTGCATAAGATAACCTTCAGCAATAGAGCCCTCTGGTTGTGCTTTATTACGCACATAAGATTTTAGTTGTCCCAAGTACCTATTAATTAAGCCAAAACTATTAATATTAATAGGAAACTTATACACTATTTTAAAATTAAGGTAAAGAAATTTATTCTTTGTTACCTTTCTATCGGATACATCCACCGGTAGTGTACAGGACCTCCAAGCTTAACTTCTTCAACAAGGTAAACCACCAAATGAATCATAACTGTAAAAAAGGATGGAGAAAATAACATCTCCATATGGCATAGAGTGAGCACAATTTGATCTTGCAACTTGTCTAAATCCTTAATAATTAATCTTTTTCACATAACTTCCTAAAGAACGAGCACAATTCAATCAAGATTGCTGAAACTTCACTAGGCAAACTCGTTCGCATGGCTAATGGTAGCAATTGTTGTATTAATATGTGATTATCATGGCTTTTTAGCATCCCATTGATCTTAAGGTTGTCAACATCAATGCACCTAGATATGTTACTTGAATACCCGTCTAGCACACTAATATTTTTTAAAGTTGACAGAAAAGCCTTCTTGCCTTTATTAGTCAGTGTAAAGATAGCTGAAGCGTACTTTCCATTCTCATCTGGCCAAATATCTTGTTTACAGCCTAAAGCTTTAAGATCTTTTCGAGCATTGAGGTGGTCTTTTGACTTGGTGCTGTCATTTAGCAACGTGTATATCACATTATCACATACATTTTTTTGTATATGCATCACATCAAGATTGTGACGCAATAGGTTATACTTCCAATAGGGAAGTTAAAAAAAATGCTTTTCTTCCTCCACTGCTTAGCACCTTCTGCAGCACGCTCACCACGTCTTCTTTTCCCCCTAACTTTTGCCTCTTCTTTTCTACCAATGTGACATTGATGTCCTTGACTTGCTCAAGTATATCAAGACCAGATAACCTCTTCGGTGGATTGCGGAATTCTTGCTCTCCATTAAATCGAACACTATTCAATCTAAACTGATGCCTTTGATTAAGAAAACGACGATGTCCTATGAAACATGATTTTCTACTATGAGGAAGTTGAAAAGGAACAGAGTCGAAGTTACAAGATGGACAAGCAAGTCCAGTGTACGTGTTTCACCTGGAGAGAATTCCTAAGCCAGGAAAGTCACTTATAGTCCACATTAACGCCGCATGCAATTTGAACGCCTTTTTCTCAAAAGAATCATACGCATCCACGCCCTCATTCCATAACTCTTTTAGCTCTTTGATCAACGGTTGTAAGTAGACATCTATATTATTTCCTGGCATCTTTTTTCCAGGAATTATCATTAAAAGAATAAAAGACGTCCACTTCATACAAATCCAAGGAGGAGTGTTGTAAGGAATGAGAATAACTGGCCAGTTACTAGAATTTGCATTCATACTACGATAGGGATTAATACCATCAGTAGCTAATGCCAAACGTATATTTCGTGGATCCTCTACGAATGAAGTGTTTTTTAAATCAAACATCTTCCAAGCTTCTGAATCTCTAGGATGCGTCATTACACCATCTTCTTTAGGAGCAACATCATGCTATCTCATGGCCTCGGCTGTCTTTGAAGGCAAAAATAACCTTTGCAAATGAGATTTTAGTGGAAAGTAACGAAGAACTTTTGCAGGCACCTTCTTCCTAATATTCCCATAATTTGATTCTTGAATCTCACCACCCTTTGTATCTAGTTTCCATCTAGACCTGTTGCAAACCTTACACATTTCTTTCTCCTTGTCTTCACCCCCAATACAGCATGCAATTGTTCGGGCATGCATGTATGTTCTCATAATTCATACCAAGCTTCAAGATAGTTTTCTTTGCTTCATAAAATGAACTCGGAATCTCTGCATGTTCAAATGCATCATGTAAGAGTTCAAATATCATCGACATTGCCTTGTCAGTCATCCCACATATACACTTAATATGATACATCTTCACCAAAAATGACAATCTTGAATATCTTGTACACCCTTCATACAAAGGTAGTTCTGCATAACTTGCTAATTCTTCAAACTCTGCTGCATCAGCTACATCTGGCATCACTCTTTCAATTCCATCAATGTCTTCATCTGACTCTAATGAGACTTCATTTGCCCAGTGCATATCAGTCCCAAAAGCATCTCCAAGCATGTCATGAATAGAATCTTGATTAAAATCATCAAAAGCATTTGAAGCATCACTATTTGAGACGTTACTACTGGGATACCCTACGTTAGTCTCTCCATGATAAAACTAAAGTGTATATTCTTTCGGGAATTGGGTACATATCAAGTGATCGTTGATGAGCGGATGATTTGTATACTTTTTGGCATTGTTTTTAGTATGTTTTTGATATGATCTAGTTAGTTTTTAGTATATTTTTATTAGTTTTTAGTTAAAATTCACTTTTCTGGACTTTACTATGAGTTTGTGTGTTTTTCTGTGATTTCAGGTATTTTCTGGCTGAAATTGAGGGACCTGAGCAAAAATCTGATCCAGAGACTCAAAAGGACTGCAGATGCTGTTGGATTCTGACCTCCCTGCACTCGAAGCGGATTTTCTGGAGCTACAGAAGCCCAATTGGCGCGCTCTCAACGGCGTTGGAAAGTAGACATCCTGGGCTTTCCAGCAATATATGATAGTCCATACTTTGCCCAAGATTTGATGGCCCAAACCGGCGTTCAAAGTCACCTCAAGAAATCCCAGCGTTAAACGCTGGAACTGGCACCCAAATGGGAGTTAAACGCCCAAACTGGCACTAAAGCTGGCGTTTAACTCCAAGGAGAGTCTCTACACGAAATTTCTTCATTGCTCAGCCCAAGCACACACCAAGTGGGCCCGGAAGTGGATTTTTATGTCATTTACTCATCTATGTACTAGTTTTCTATAAGTAGGACCTTTTACTATTGTATTTGGACATCTTAGAACATCTTGGTAGCTATCTTTGAGTTTTATGCTATCTTAGATCATTGGGAGGCTGGCCATTCGGCCATGCCTGGACCTTATGCTTATGTATTTTCAACGGTGGAGTTTCTACACACCATAGATTAAGGTGTGGAGCTCTGCTGTACCTCGAGTGTTAATGCAATTACTATTGTTCTTCTATTCAATTCCGCTTGTTCTTTATCCAAGATATCACTTGTTCTTCAACATGATGAAGGTGATGATTGACGCCCATCACCATTCTCACCCATGAACAAGGTGACTGACAACCATTCTTGTTCTACAAGCATCTGAGGCTTAGTGAATATCTCTTGGATTCTTCGGAATCTTCGTGGTATAGGCAGGACCTGATGGCGGCATTCAAGAGAATCCGGAAGGTCTAAACCTTGTCTGTGGTATTCTGAGTAGGATTCAATGATTGAATGACTGTGACGTGCTTCAAACCTGTAACCTACTGGGCGTTAGTGACAGACGCAAAAGAGTTATTCTATTCCGGTAGGGGAGGGAACCAAACCGGTGATTGGCAGCACTGTGACAGAGTGTGTGCATTAGCTTTCACTGCACGGATGGGAGGTAGCTGCTGACAACAGTGAAACCTTACACGAGCTTGCCATGGAAAGGAGTAAGAAAGGATTGGATGAAGGCATTAGGAAAGCAGAGAGACGGAAGGGAAGGCATCTTCATACACTTGTCTGAAGCTCTTACACCAATGATATACATAAGTATCTCTATCCTTATCTTTTATGTTATTTTCGTTCATCATCATATATATTTGAGTTTGCCTGACTAAGATTTACAAGATGACCATAGCTTGCTTCAATACTAACAATCTCCGTGGGATCGACCCTTACTCACGTAAGGTTTATTACTTGGACGACCCAGTGCACTTGCTGGTTAGTTGTGCGAAGTTGTGTAATGCCATGGTATTGAGCCACCAAGTTCTTGGAGCCATTATCGGGGATTATTTGAGTTGTGAAAAAGTATTGTTCACAATTTCGCGCACCAAGTTTTTGGCGCCGTTGCCGGGGATTGTTCAAGTTTTGAGCAAGCTTTTGGTAACATCAGTGCCAAGATCCGGCAACAACATCAAGTTTTTGGTGTTATTGCCCGGGATTGTTTAGGCTGGACAACTGACGGTTCATCTTGTTGCTTAGATTAGGTATTATTTTTTTCGAAATTCTTGAAGATGAATTCTAGAGTTTCATGATGATTTGTTGAAATCTGGCTGGCTGAGAAGCCATGTCTAATCTGATTGGACCGAGGTTTCAACTTATCACCACAAGAGCTTGTTGATTGTCATCAATTTTGCTCTTGGAGCAGTGATCTGCTAAGATTTGGCTGACCTCTGGTCATGTCTAGTGTTTTGGACCGAAGCTTTCTTTGAAAGCTTGGCTGGCTGTGAAGCCATGTCTAATTCCTGGACCGGAGTCTTAGACTAGCATTGCACTGATTCCTGGAATTCTCATTAAGAATTTTGATACCTTTTTCTCATTTAATTTTCGAAAAACACAAAAAAATTACAAAATCAAAAAGACCAAAAATATTTGATGTTTCTTGCTTAAGTTCAGTGTCTCATCCTAAGTTTGGTGTCAAATGCATGTTTTTGTTATAATTTTCGAATCCATGCATATATTTCTTTGTTTTGATCTTTGAATTCTATTGACTTGAAGTATTTTGTGTGTCTCATATGCATCCTCATATTGTTAGTGTCAGTAATATACAAACTGCTAAGTTTGGTGTCTTGCATGCATTGTTAATTGATTCCTTTTGCATTTTGATTATAAAAAAAAAAAAACCAAAAAAATTTTTAATTTGTGTCTTTTCAAGTCAATGATACAAAGAATTGAAGATTCAGAACATACTGCAGAGGAATTACTCAGAATAAGCTGAGCATTCAAAAATGCCCAGTGAAGAAGGCAGACTGGCGTTTAAACGCCAGCCAGGGCACCTGGTTGGGCGTTTAACGCCCAAAGAGGTAGCATTTTGGGCGTTAAACGCCAGAATGTATACCATTCTGGGCGTTTAACGCCAGGATGGTGCTAGGGGGAAGATTTTGTTTTCAAATCAATTTTTTCTTAGTTTTTCAAAATCAAATCTTTTTCAAATCAAATCTTTTCAATCAAATGTTTTCAAAATCAATTTCTTTCCTTTTTAAAAGATACTTACTAACAATTAATGATTTGATTGAACATCTCAAAATTGTTGCCTTTTCTGTTGAGGAAGGTTTTATGTTTGAATCATATCTTTTCTTGTTAGGCAAGTCATTAATTTTTAAAATCATATCTTTTCAAAGTGTTTTCAAATCATATCTTTTAAAATTGTTTTCAAATCATATCTTCTCAATCACATCTTTTTAAAACCATAACTTTTCAATTAAATCTTTTTAACCACATCTTTTTCAAATTAGTTTTCAATCAAATCTTTTTAATTTCTAATTTCAAAATCTTTTTCAAAAATCACTTGATTTCTTTTTCACTTTTAATTTTCGAAAATTATCAATCAAATTTTCAAAATGTTTTTAAAATCTCTTAATTGAATTTTCGAAAATTCTCTTCCCTCCTTCCCACATCCTTCTATTTATGGAGTACCACTCCTTCTGAATGCACAATTCGAACCTTATCTAATTAAAGTTCGAATTCATCTTCTCCTTCTTCTTTCTATTTCTCTTTTCCTCTGACATCTCAAGGAATCTCTATACTGTGACATAGAGGATTCCACACTTTCTGTTTCTCTTCTCTTTCATATGAGCAGGAGCAGAGACAAAGGCATTCTTGTTGAGGCTGATCCTGAACCTGAGAGAACCTTGAAGCGAAAGCTAAGAGAAGCCAAAACACAACTCTCTTTAGAGCACCTGACCGAATTCTTCAAGGAAGAAGAACAAATGGCCGCCGAAAACAACAACAATGCAAACAATGCAAGGAAGGTGCTTGGTGACTTTACTGCACCTACTCCTGATTTCTATGGGAGAAGCATCTCTATCCCTGCCATTGGAGCAAACAACTTTGAGCTTAAGCCTCAATTAGTTTCTCTAATGCAACACAATTGCAAGTTTCATGGACTTCCAATGGAAGATCCTCATCAGTTTTTAGCTGAGTTCTTGCAAATCTGTGACACAGTCAAGACTAATGGGGTTAACCCTGAGGTCTACAGACTGATGCTATTCCCTTTTGCTGTAAGAGACAGAGCTAGAATATGGTTGGATTCTCAACCTAAAGAAAGCCTGGACTCTTGGGAAAAGCTAGTCAATGCCTTCTTGGCAAAGTTCTTTCCACCACAAAGATGGAGTAAGCTTAGAGTGGAAGTCCAAACCTTCAGACAGAAGGATGGAGAATCCCTCTATGAAGCTTGGGAAAGATACAAACAATTAATCAGAAGATGTCCCTCAGACATGCTTTCTGAATGGAGCATCATAGGTATTTTCTATGATGGTCTCTCTGAACTATCCAAGATGTCTTTGGATAGCTCGGCTGGAGGATCTCTTCATCTGAAGAAGACGCCTGCAGAAGCTCAAGAATTGATTGAAATGGTTGCAAATAACCAATTCATGTACACTTCTGAAAGGAATCCTGTGAACAATGGGACTAGTCAGAAGAAAGGAGTTCTTGAGATTGACACTCTGAATGCCATATTGGCTCAGAACAAGATATTGACTCAACAAGTCAATTTGATTTCTCAAAGTCTGTCTGGAATGCAAAATGCACCAAACAGTACTAAGGATGCTTCATCTGAGGAAGAAGCTTATGATCCTGAGAACCCTTCCATGGAAGAGGTGAATTACCTAGGAGAACCCTATGGAAACACCTATAATTCTTCATGGAGAAATCACCCAAATCTCTCATGGAAGAATCAAGAGAGACCTCAACAAGGTTTCAATAACAATAATGGTGGAAGAAACAGGTTTAGCAATGGCAAGCCTTTTCCATCATCTTCTCAGCAACAGACAGAGAGTTCTAAGCAGAATACTTCTGACTTAGCAACAATGGTCTCTGATCTAATCAAAACCACTCAAAGTTTCATGACTGAAACTAGATCCTCCATTAGGAATTTGGAAGGACAAGTGGGTCAGCTGAGCAAGAAAATTACTGAACTTCCCCCAAGCACTCTCCCAAGTAACACTGAAGAAAATCCAAAAGGAGAGTGCAAAGCCATAAATATGGCCGAATTCTGGGAGGAAGAAGAGGCAGTGAACGCCACTGAGGAAGGCCTCACTGGACGTCCACTGGCCTCCAATGAGTTCCCCAATGAGGAACCTTGGGAGTCTGAGGCTCAAACTGAGACCATAGAGATTCCCTTGGACTTACTACTGCCTTTCATAAGCTCTGATGAGTATTCTTCCTCTGAAGAGGAGGAGTATGTCACTGAGGAGCAAGTTGCTAAATACCTTGGAGCAATCATGAAGCTGAATGACAAGTTATTTGGAAATGAGACTTGGGAGGATGAACCCCCTTTGCTCACCAAAGAACTGGATAACTTGTCTAGGCAGCAATTGCCTCAAAAGAGGCAAGATCCTGGGAAGTTTTCTATACCTTGTACCATAGGCACCATGACCTTCAAGAAGGCCTTGTGTGACTTGGGGTCAAGTGTAAACCTCATGCCCCTCTCTGTAATGGAGAAATTAGGGATCTTTGAGGTGCAAGCTGCAAAAATCTCACTAGAGATGGCAGACAACTCAAGAAAACAAGCCTATGGACTTGTAGAGGATGTTCTGGTTAAGGTTGAAGACCATTACATTCCTACTGATTTCATAGTCCTAGAGACTGGGAAGTGCATGGATGAATCCATCATCCTTGGCAGACCCTTCCTAGCCACAGCAAAGGCTGTGATTGATGTTGATAGAGGAGAGTTGATCATTCAAGTGAATGAAGAATCCTTGGTGTTTAAGGCCCAAGGATATCCCTCTGTCATCATGGAGAAGAAGCATGAAGAGCTTCTCTCAAAACAGAGCCAAACAGAGCCCCCACAGTCAGACTCTAAGTTTGGTGTTGGAAGGCCACAATCAAACTCTAAGTTTGGTGTTGAACCCCCACATTCAAACTCTAAGTTTGGTGTTGGGAAGTTCCAACACGGTTCTGAGCATCTCTGAGGCTCCATGAGAGTCCTCTGTCAAGCTAATGACAGTAAAGAAGCGCTTGTTGGGAGGCAACCCAATGTTTTATAATTAATTATTTTTTTTTGTTATTTTATCTTTTTTTTGTAGGTTGATGATCATAAGAAGTCACAAAAACAATGAAAAAAGCAAAAACAGAATGAAAAACAGGAAGAGAAACAGCACACCCTGGAGGAAGATGCTGCTGGCGTTTAAACGCCAGTCAGCCTCGCTGTTGGGCGTTTAACGCCAGAAAGGGGCACCAGACTGGCGTTAAACGCCAGTAAAGGGCAAAAACCTGGCGTTAAACGCCAGGAATGGGCACCAGCCCGGCGTTTAACGCCAGAAAAGGCTCAAAACGTGGATTTTGATGCCATTTGGTGCAAGGATGCCTTTTCCTTGACACTACAGGATCTGTGGACCCCACAGGACCCTACCATCACTCTCTCTCTTCTTCCCCCATTCACCAATCACCTCAACACCTCTTCCCCAAAAACCCCTCACCTATCAAATCCCATCTTTCTCTTCACCACTCACATCCATCCTTCATAAAACCCCACCAACCTCACCCTTCAAATTCAAACCACTTTCCCTCCCAAACCCACCCTCAAATGGCCGAACCCTCATCCCCCTCTTTCCTATATAAACCCCTCTTTACCCCTTCATTTTCCACAACCTAAACACCCTTTCTTCCCTTCTTGGCCGAACACACTACCATCTCCCTCTTCCTCATTTCTTCTTCTTCTACTCTCTTCTTTCTTCTTTTGCTCGAGGACGAGCAAACATTTTAAGTTTGGTGTGGTAAAAGCGTTGCTTTTTCATAACCATTTATGGCATCCAAGGCCGGAGAAACCTCTAGAAAGAGGAAAGGGAAGGCAAAGGCTTCCACCTCCGAGTCATGGGAGATGGATAGATTCCTCTCAAGGGTGCATCAAGTCCACTTCTATGAAGTTGTAGCCTTGAAGAAGGTGATCCCCGAAGTCCCCTTTTCACTCAAAAAGGGTGAATATCCGGAGATCCGCCATGAGATCCGAAGAAGAGGTTGGGAAGTACTTACCAACCCCATTCAACAAGTCGGAATCTTGATGGTTCAAGAGTTCTATGCCAATGCATGGATCACCAAGAACCATGACCAAAGTGTGAACCCGGATCCAAAGAATTATCTTACTATGGTTCGGGGGAAATACTTGGATTTTAGTCCGGAAAGTGTGAGGGTGGCGTTCAACTTGCCTATGATGCAAGGAGATGAGCATCCTTACACTAGAAGGGTCAACTTTGATCAAAGGTTGGACCAAGTCCTCACAGTCATATGTGAAGAGGGTGCACAATGGAAGCAAGATTCAAGAGGAAAGCCGGTCCAATTGAGAAGGCATGACCTCAAACCCGTGGCTAGAGGATGGTTAGAGTTCATACAACGCTCAATCATTCCCACTAGCAACCGGTCCGAAGTTACCATAGACCGGGCCATCATGATTCATAGCATCATGATTGGAGAAGAAATAGAGGTTCATGAGGTTATAGCCCAAGAACTCTATAGGGTGGCGGACAAGACCTCTACCTTGGCAAGGTTAGCCTTTCCTCACCTCATTTGTCACCTCTGTTATTCAGTGGGAGTTGACATAGAGGGAGACATCACCATTGATGAGGACAAGCCCATCACTAAGAAAAGGATGGAGTACACAAGAGATCCCACTCATCATGAGATCCCTGAGATTCCTCAAGGGATGAATTTTCCTCCACAAGACTATTGGGGGCAACTAAACACCTCCCTAGGAGAGTTGAGTTCCAATATGGGACAACTAAGGGTGGAGCACCAAGAACACTCCATTCTCCTCCATGAAATTAGAGAAGAACAAAGAATCATGAGAGAGGAGCAACAAAGGCAAGGAAGAGACATTGAGGAGCTCAAGCACTCCATAGGACCTTCAAAAGCAAGGAAGAGCCGCCATCACTGAGGTGGACCCATTCCTTGATTTCCTTGTTCTTTATTCTCATGTTTTTCGATTTTTATGCTTTATGTTATCCATGCTTGTGTCTTGTGATCATTAGTGTCTTAGTGTCTATGCCTTAAAGTTATGAATGTCCTATGAATCCATCACCTTTCTTGAATAAAAATGTGCTTAATTGAAAAAGGAAGAATTGCATGAATTTTGAATTTTATAATAGTTTAATTATTTTGATGTGGTGGCAATATTTTTGTTCTTTGAATGTATGCTTAAACAGTGCATATGTATCTTGAATTTGTGGTTCATGAATGTTGGCTCTTGAAAGAATGATGAAAAAGGAGACATGTTATTGAGGATCTGAAAAATCAATAAAATGATTCTTGAAGCAAGAAAAAGCATTGCTATTCAAAAAAAAAAAAAAGAGAAAACGAAAAAAAAATAATAATAAGAGTTGTGATCCAAGGCAAATAAGAGTGTGCTTAAGAACTCTGGACACCTCTAATTGGGGACTTTAGCAAAGCTAAGTCACAATCTGAAAAGGTTTACCCAATTATGTGTCTGTGGCATGTATGTATCCGGTGGTAATACTGGAAAGACAGAGTGCTTTGGGCCACAGCCAAGACTCAATAAATAGCTATGTTCAAGAATCATCATACTTTACTAGGAGAATCATTAACACTATCTGGATTCTAAGTTCCTAAAGAAGCCAACCATTCTGAAGTTCAAAGGAGAGATTGAGGTGCCAAAACTGTTCAGAGGCAAAAAGTTAAAAGCCCCGCTCATCTAATTAATACTGATCTTCACAGATGTTTTTGGAATTCATTGCATATTCTCTTCCTTTTATCTTATTTGATTTTCAGTTGCTTGGGGACAAGCAACAATTTAAGTTTGGTGTTGTGATGAGCGGATGATTTGTATACTTTTTGGCATTGTTTTTAGTATGTTTTTGATATGATCTAGTTAGTTTTTAGTATATTTTTATTAGTTTTTAGTTAAAATTTACTTTTCTGGACTTTACTATGAGTTTGTGTGTTTTTCTGTGATTTCAGGTATTTTCTGGCTGAAATTGAGGGACCTGAGCAAAAATCTGATCCAGAGACTCAAAAGGACTGCAGATGCTGTTGGATTCTGACCTCCCTGAACTCAAAGCGAATTTTCTGGAGCTACAGAAGCCCAATTGGCGCGCTCTCAACGGCGTTGGAAAGTAGACATCCTGGGCTTTCCAGCAATATATGATAGTCCATACTTTGCCCAAGATTTGATGGCCCAAACCGGCGTTCAAAGTCACCTCAAGAAATCCCAGCGTTAAACGCTGGAACTGGCACCCAAATGGGAGTTAAACGCCCAAACTGGCACTAAAGCTGGCGTTTAACTCCAAGGAGAGTCTCTACACGAAATTTCTTCATTGCTCAGCCCAAGCACACACCAAGTGGGCCCGGAAGTGGATTTTTATGTCATTTACTCATCTATGTACTAGTTTTCTATAAGTAGGACCTTTTACTATTGTATTTGGACATCTTAGAACATCTTGGTAGCTATCTTTGAGTTTTATGCTATCTTAGATCATTGGGAGGCTGGCCATTCGGCCATGCCTGGACCTTATGCTTATGTATTTTCAACGGTGGAGTTTCTACACACCATAGATTAAGGTGTGGAGCTCTGCTGTACCTCGAGTGTTAATGCAATTACTATTGTTCTTCTATTCAATTCCGCTTGTTCTTTATCCAAGATATCACTTGTTCTTCAACATGATGAAGGTGATGATTGACGCCCATCACCATTCTCACCCATGAACAAGGTGACTGACAACCATTCTTGTTCTACAAGCATCTGAGGCTTAGTGAATATCTCTTGGATTCTTCGGAATCTTCGTGGTATAGGCAGGACCTGATGGCGGCATTCAAGAGAATCCGGAAGGTCTAAACCTTGTCTGTGGTATTCTGAGTAGGATTCAATGATTGAATGACTGTGACGTGCTTCAAACCTGTAACCTACTGGGCGTTAGTGACAGACGCAAAAGAGTTATTCTATTCCGGTAGGGGAGGGAACCAAACCGGTGATTGGCAGCACTGTGACAGAGTGTGTGCATTAGCTTTCACTGCGCGGATGGGAGGTAGCTGCTGACAACAGTGAAACCTTACACGAGCTTGCCATGGAAAGGAGTAAGAAAGGATTGGATGAAGGCATTAGGAAAGCAGAGAGACGGAAGGGAAGGCATCTTCATACACTTGTCTGAAGCTCTTACACCAATGATATACATAAGTATCTCTATCCTTATCTTTTATGTTATTTTCGTTCATCATCATATATATTTGAGTTTGCCTGACTAAGATTTACAAGATGACCATAGCTTGCTTCAATACTAACAATCTCCGTGGGATCGACCCTTACTCACGTAAGGTTTATTACTTGGACGACCCAGTGCACTTGCTGGTTAGTTGTGCGAAGTTGTGTAATGCCATGGTATTGAGCCACCAAGTTCTTGGAGCCATTACCGGGGATTATTTGAGTTGTGAAAAAGTATTGTTCACAATTTCGCGCACCAATCGTACATATCACCCTTTGTCACTTTTTTTTCTAAAACCGCACTTCAAACAAGGGCATACAGTTGCTTCAGCTAAACTATTTTCGAAGGAAAAATCAATAAACCTCCTAACCCCTCGCTCATAATCTATTGAGTTTCGTGGATTTGTGATCCATGACTTATCCATTGAACCAATATAAGAATATTCCTTCAAATTTCAAATAAGAGTATATCCTTAATTTTATCTACAATGCAATAAATACTAAACTATGAAAATTACCATGCAATAAAAATATAGTTTGTGCAGTAGTAAAAATAAATATAAACTAAGAAAAAAACTAACTGAATGTGGCGATGCCGCAAGGAAGCTCCACCTTTTAACTCTCTCACTTCCAACAATACTTATATGAATCTTCTCTCTGCATTCATATAGAAAATTCTAATGAGAAAATTCCAGGTTGACTTCAAGGAATTAATAAATATAAACCTTCATTTTCACTTGACCTCAAAATTCCACCGCGTGGGCCAGAGATTATTATAAACGAAAGCAAGCAAATACAAGTCACTTGAAATGTGCTTCTGCCACTTGAAATCAAGTCGGAAGTCCAAAAAATACTAAAAACTTACAACCAGTCATCCAAAAAATATTAAACTAAAAAAATACTAAAGACTTACAAACCCAGTTCATAACAACACTTACAGATGAGAGGCTAAAATTTCTTAAGAGCATATGCAAGTTCAAGGCTTAAGGGTAAACTTGCCAGGCTCGGTGTATTTTGCTTCTAGCTGATCAACTTTGTTAAATTTAAAACCCCTAATTCTCAATACCTCAGGCTCCTTGGAATCCTTATGGTCGACAGTTTCAAGGGTCCAACCTTTGTTATGAACTGAACCACTTGCATTAACCTATTAAAAAAGAAGAGAAAAAAACTCGCATTAATTTGGAGTCCAGTAGATTGTAGGATTGACTTGATTTTATTTTAGTCTATATCTGTTATGGTGTTAAAAATTTAAATTATTATATTTTATCACCAAGCTCTAATTGTTTTATCTGCACTACATCTAGTAACTATTCCTTCTAAGCTGTCATTGGTGGAAAATCTGCTAGACTCTTGTGGAATAATAATAATGTTTGAAAAGTAATTTTAATAGTTAGAAAAGTTTTGATTCTTAAAAATAAATCCTTATCATAAAAAAGTCAAAGTATATATATATATATATATATATATATATATATATATATATATATGGGAAATGCTTTAATTAAATTTGACGGTCCAGGATCCCAATAGCAGATGTCTTAGTTCTATCCTTCCTGATCCTGTTCCAACATTAAAAAACACTAATTTTGGTCTAAAACTGGTATTAAAGAGAAAGAAAGCACTAGTAAAATAGCAGCAGCAGTAGTCTTGCGATGTGAAATATATTAGCAATGGAGAATTGGAAATCTCTATATATATATATATATATATATATATATATATATATATATATATATATATATATTAGAAATTCCATTTCGGTCTCATGACATATATGCTACATTAATTTATTTCCTATAATATAGAAGTTAGACACTGGTGGACGAAATTGTGACCCTCTTTGTATTTGCATGAGATTTATTTAATGGCTATTGGCTATGTGTGGACACAACTCCATTCAACTTAACCAGCAAGTGTACTGGGTCATCCAAGTAATACCTTACGTGAGTAAGGGTCGATCCCACAGAGATTGTTGGTATGAAACAAGCTATCGTCATCTTGTAAATCCCAGTTAAGTGGACTCATAAAGTCAAATGTGATTAGATTGGATAAATAAAGATAAATAAAATAAAAAAAGGAATAGAAATACTTATGTAAATCAATAGTGGGAATTTCAGATTGGCGTATGGAGATGCTGTGCTCCTCTTGTATTTCTGCTTTCTTATTACATTCATCCAATCCTTCTTACTCCTTTCCATGGCAAGCTGTATGTAGGGCATCACCGTCGTCAATGGCTACTTTTCATCCTCTCGGGAAAATGGTCCTATGCACTGTCACTGCATGGCTAATCGTCTGGAGGCATCACCCTTGTCGATGGCTACATCCCATCCTCTCAGTGAAAATGGTCCAAATGCTCTGTCACAGCACGGCTAATCATCTGTCGGTTCTCAATCAGGTTGGAATAGAATTCCTTGATTCTTTTGCGTCTGTCACTAATGCCCAGCCTTCAGGAGTTTGAAGCTCGTCACGGTCATTCAATACCGGAATCCTACTCGGAATACCACAGACAAGGTTAGACTTTCCGGATTCCCGAAATCCTACTCGGAATACCACAGACAAGGTTAGACTTTCCGGATTCTCATGAATGCTGCCATCTATCTAGCTTATACCATGAAGATTCTGTTGGAGAATCTAAGAGATATGCGCCCGGCCTAAGGTAGAACGAAAGTGGTTGTCAGTCACGCGCGTTCATAGGTGAGAATGATGATGAGTGTCACGAATCATCACATTCATCAAGTTTGAAGTGCAACGTATATCTTGGAATAAGAATAAAAGAGAATTGAATAGAAAGTAATGGTAATTGTATTGAAACTTGAGGTACAGCAGAGCTCCACACCCTTAATCTATGGTGTGCAGAAACTCCACCGTTGAAAATACATAAGTGAAAGGTTCAGGCATGGCCGAATGGCCAGCCCCCTAAAATGTGATCAATAGCCTCTTAAGATAAAGAATAAAACAAAACTGAGACCAAAGATGTCTAATACAATAGTAACTTATCCTATTTATACTAGACTAGCTACTAGGGTTTACATGAGTAAGTAATTGATGCATAAATCCATTTTCAGGGCCCACTTGGTGTATGTTTGGGCTGAGCTTGATCTATCCACGAGCTGAGGCTTCTCTTGAAGTTGAACGCCGAGTTATAGCGTGTTTCTGGCGTTCAACTCCGGGTTATGACGTGTTTCTGGCGTTTGACTCCAGACAGCAGCATGTACTTGGCGTTGAGCGCCACTTTACGTCGTCAATTCCCGAATAAAGTATGAACTATTATATATTGCTGGAAAGCTCTGGATGTCTACTTTCCAACGCCATTGAGAGCGCGCCATTTGGAGTTCTGTAGCTCCAGAAAATTTATTTTGAGTGCAGGAAGGTCAGATTCCAACAGCATCAGCAGTCCTTTTGTCAGCCTTTTTCAGAGTTTTGCTCAAGTCCCTCAATTTCAGCCAGAAATTACCTGAAATTATAGAAAAACACACAAACTCATAGTAAAGTCCAGAAATGTGAATTTAACATAAAAACTAATGAAAACATCCCTAAAAGTAGCTAGAACTTACTAAAAACTACCTAAAAACAATGCCAAAAAGCGTATAAATTATCCGCTCATCTCAACACCAAACTTAAATTGTTGCTTGTCCCCAAGCAACTGAAAATCAAATAGGATAAAAAGAAGAGAATATACTATAAATTCCAAAATATCAATGAATTTTAATTATAATTAGATGAGCGGGACTTGTAGCTTTTTGCTTCTGAACAAAGCATGTCCATACACTTATCTGAAATTCCCACCAATGATTTACATAAGTATCTCTATCTTTATTTTATGCTTTATTTATCATTATATTCGAAAACCATTATAACTATTTGAATTCGCCTAACTGAGATTTACAAGATGACCATAGCATGCTTCATACCAACAATCACCGTGGGATCGACCCTTACTCACGTAAGGTATTATTTGGACGACCCAGTGCACTTGCTGGTTAGTTGTGTGAAGTTGTGACAAAGTGTGATTCATGTGTTTGAGAGCTCAAAGTCTTTGGCACCATTGTTGATGATCACAATTTACGCGCACCAAGTTTTTGGCGCCGTTGCCGGGGATTGTTCGAGTTTGGACAACTGACGGTTCATCTTGTTGCTCAGATTAGGTAATTTTTTTTCAAAAAAGTTTTCAAAAATTTTTCAAAAAAATTTTCTCTTTGTTTTCATTTTTCAAAAACTTAATTTTTGAAAAAAAATTAAAATACAAAAAATTTATAAAATCATAAAAACCAAAAATATTTTGTGTTTCTTGTTTGAGTCTAGAGTTAATTTTTAAATTTGGTGCCAATTGCATATTTTAAAAACTTTTGCATTTTTCAAAAATTCATGCATGTGTTCTTCATGATCTTCAAGTTGTTCTTGATAAGTCTTCTTGTTTGATCTTCATATTTTTCTTGTTTTGTGTCTTTTGTTGTTTTTCATATGTATTTTTGCATTCATAGTGTCTAAGCATTGAAAATTTTTAAGTTTGGTGTCTTGCATGTTTTTCTTTTCTTGAAAATTTTCAAAAATAAGTCTTGATGTTCATCTTGATCTTCAAAGTGGTCTTGGTGTTCATCTTGACATTCATAGTGTTATTGCATGCATCATGTGTTTTGATTCATAATTTTCATGTTGTGAGTCATTTTTGTGTTTTTCTCTCTCATCATTAAAAATTCAAAAATAAAAAATATATTTTCCTTATTTTACTCATAAATTTCGAAATCTTTGGGTTGACTTAGTCAAAATTTTTTAAAAATAAGTTGTTTCTTGTTAGTCAAGCCAAGATTTCAATTTTAAAAAAAATCATATCTTTTCAAAATCTTTTTCAAAATCAAATCTTCTCTTTTTCCTTTTATTATTTTTGAAAACTTTTAAATTTGATTTTTAAAATCTTTTTCTTATTTTATCTCATAATTTTCGAAACTTTACTAACAATTAATGTGATTGATTAAAAAATTTGAAGTTTGTTACTTTCTTGTTAAGAAAGGTTCAATCTTTAAATTCTAGAATCATATCTTTAGTTTCTTGTTAGTCAAGTCATCAATTTTAAAAATCAAATGTTTTTCAAAATATATTTTAATAATATCTGTTTAATCATATCTTTCCAAATCATATCTTTTTAAAAAAAAATTTGATTTCAAAATATCGTTTCTAACTTCTTATCTTTTCAAAATTGATTTTCAAATCTTTTTCAACTAACTAATTGACTTTTTGTTTGTTTCTTATCTTTTTCAAAACCACCTAACTACTTTTCTCTTTCTCTAATTTTCGAAAATCACCCTCCTCTTTTTCAAAATTCTTTTAATTAACTAATTGTTCGAAATTTTAATTTTAATTTTATTTCTTCTTTTAATTTTCGAAAATCACTAACTATTTTTTCAAAAATAATTTTCAAATTCTCTCCCTCTCATCTTCTTCTATTTATTCATTCATTTACTAACACTTCTCTTCATCTTAAATTCGAACTCTCTCTTCTCTTCTGTGTTCGAATTTTTCTCCTCCTTCTTCTATTCTTTTCTTCTTCTACTCACATAAATAAATCTCTATACTGTGACATAGAGGATTCCTCTTCTTTTCTGTTCTTTTCTTTTTTATATGAGCAGGAGCAAGGACAAGGACATTCTTGTTGAAGCAGATCCTGAACCTGAAAGGACTCTGAAGAAGAAGCTAAGAGAAGCTAAAGCACAACAATCCAGAGAAAACCTTACAGAGAATCTTGAAAAAGAAAGAGATATGGCTGAACCCAATAACAATGGTGGAGGCGCAAGGAGGATGCTTGGTGATTATACTACACCTACTTCTAACTTTTATGGAAGAAGCATCTCAATCCCTGCCATTGGAGCAATAATTTTGAGCTGAAGCCTCAACTAGTTGCTCTGATGCAACAGAACTGCAAGTTCCATAGACATTCATCAAAAGATCCCTATTAGTTTTTAACTGAATTCTTGCAGATCTGTGATACTGTTAAGACTAATGGAGTAGATCCTGAAGTCTACAGGCTTATGCTTTTCCCTTTTGCTGTAAGAGACAGAGCCAGAACATGGTTGGACTCACAACCTAAAGATAGTCTGGACTCTTGGGATAAGCTGGTCACGGCCTTCTTGGCTAAGTTCTTTCCTCCTCAAAAGCTGAGCAAGCTTAGAGTGGATGTTCAGACCTTCAAGCAAAAAGATGGTGAATCCCTCTATGAAGCTTGGGAAAGATACAAGTAGTTGACCAAAAAGTGTCCTTCTGACATGCTTTCAGAGTGGAACATTTTGGATATATTCTATGATGGTCTATCTGAGTTCTCTAAGATGTCACTGGACCATTCTGCAGGTGGATCCATTCACCTAAAGAAAATGCCTGCAGAAGCTCAAGAACTCATTGACATGGTTGCAAATAACCAGTTCATGTACACTTCTGAAAGGAATCCTATGAATAATGGGACGCCTCAGAGGAAGGAAGTTCTTGAAATTGATGCTCTGAATGCCATATTGGCTCAGAATAAAATGTTGACTCAGAAAGTCAACATGATTTCTCAGAGTCTGAATGGATGGTAAAATGCATCTAATAGTACTAAAGAGGCATCTTCTGAAGAAGAAGCTTATGATCTTGAGAACCCTGCAATGGCAGAGGTGAATTACATGGGTGAACCTTATGGAAACACCTATAATTCCTCATGGAAAAATCATCCAAATTTTTCATAGAAGGATCAACAAAAGCCTCAACAAGGCTTTAATAATGGTGGAAGAAACATGTTTAGCAATAGCAAGCCTTTTCTATCATCTTCTTAGCAACAGACAGAAAATTCTGAGCAGAGCCCATCTAGCTTAGCAAACATAGTCTCTGATCTATCTAAGGCCACTTTAAGTTTCATGAGTGAAACAAGGTCCTCCATTAGAAATTTGGAGGCACAAGTGGGCCAGCTGAGTAAGAAAATCACTGAAACTCCTCCTAGTACTCTCCCAAGCAATACAGAAGAGAATCCAAAAAGAGAGTACAAGGCCATTGATATTATCAAAATGGCCGAATCCAAAGAGGAAGAGGAGGCCGTGAATCCCAATGAGGAAGACCTCATGGGACATCCTCCAGACAGAAAGGAGTTCCCTATTGAGGACCTAAAGGAATCTGAGCCTTATATAGAGACCATAGAGATTCCATTAAACTTCCTTCTGCCATTCATGAGCTCTGAGAACTATTCTTCTTCTGAAGAGGATGAAGATGTAACTGAAGAGCAAGTTGCTCAATATCTAGGAGCCATCATGAAGCGTTGTTTGGTAATGAGACTTGGAAAGGTGAACCTCCCTTGCTCATTAGTGACCTAGATACATGGATTTAGAAAACTCTACCTCAAAAGAAATAAGATTTTGGTAAATTTTTAATATCCTATACCATAGGCGCCATGACCTTTGAAAAGGCTCTGTGTGACCTGGTGTCAGGTATAAATCTTATGCCACTCTCTGTAATGGAGAAGCTGGGGATCTTTGAGGTACAAGCTGCAAGAATCTCATTAGAGATGGCAGACAAGTCAATAAAACAAGCTTATGGATTGGTAGAGGACGTGTTGGTAAAGGTTAAACACCTTTACATCCTTGCTGATTTCATAATCTTAGACACTGGGAAGGAGGAGAATGAATCCATTATTCTTGGAAGACCCTTCCTAGCCATAGCAAAAGCTGTGATTGATGTTGACAAAGGTGAACTAGTCCTTCAATTGAATGGGGACTACCTTGTGTTTAAAGCTCAAGGTTATCCTTCTATAAAAATGGAGAAAAAGCATGAAAAGCTTCTCTCAATACAGAGTCAAACAAAGCCCCCACAATTAAACTATAAGTTTGGTGTTGGGAAGCCACAACGAAACTCTTAGTTTGGTGTTAAACCCCCACATTCAAACTCTAAGTTTGGTGTTGGGAGGTACCAAAAATGCTCTGAACATCTGTGAAGCTCCATGAGAGCTCACTGTAAAGCTATTGACATTAAAGAAATGCTTATTGGGAGGCAATCCAATTTTTATTTATCTATATTTCTATTATTCTTTTATATTTATTAGGTTTATGATCATGTGGAGTCACAAAACAATTGCAAAAATTAAAAATAGAATAAAAATAGTAGAAGAAAAAACACACCCTGGAGGAAGAGCTTACTGGCGTTTGAACGCCAGTAAGGAGCATCTGGCTAGCGTTTAATGCCAGAACAGAGCATGAAGCTGGCGTTGAATGCCAGAAACAAGCAGCATTCTGGCGTTCAAATGCCAGGATTGCACCCTGGGGAAAGCTGGCGTTAAATGCCAGAAACAAGCAGCAAAGTGGCGTTTAACGCCAGAAACAAGCATCAGTCTGACGTTAAACGCCAGGATTGTATACAGAGGGCGTTTACACGCCTAAAGGGTGCAGGGATGAGAAATCCTTGACACATTAGGATCTGTGGACCCCACAGGATCCCCACCTACCTTCTCCCTCTCTCTCACACCTTTTCATAACACTCTTCCCCAAACATCATTCACCAATCACCTCAATCACTCTTCCCTATCACCTCTTCACCACTCACATCCATCCACTCTTCCCCATAAACCCCACCTATCTTCAAATTTAAAATCTCTTTCCCACCCAAACCCACCCTAAATGACCGAACCCTAACCCCTCTTCCTCCACTATATAAACCCCTCTATCCTTCTTCATTTTCACACATCACTACCCTCTCTTATCTCCCTTGGCCGAATACACATCTCTGTCCCTCTCCTCCATTTCTTCTTCTTCTTCATCTATTCTTTCTTCTTTTGCTCGAGGATGAGCAACATTCTAAGTTTGGTGTGGTAAAAGCATAGCTTTTTTGTTTTTCCATAACCATTAATGGCACCTAAGACTGGAAAAACCTCTAGAAAGAGAAAAGGGAAGACAAAAGCTTCCACCTCCGAGTCATGAGAGATGGAGAGATTCATCTCAAAAGCCCATCAAGACCACTTCTATGAAGTTGTGGCCAAGAAGAAGGTGATCCCTGAGGTCCCTTTCATGCTCAAGAAAGATGAGTATCCGGAGATCCGACATGAGATCCAAAGAAGAGGTTGGGAAGTTCTTACCAACTCCATTCAACAAGTCAGAATCTTAATGGTTCAAGAGTTCTATACCAATGCATGGATCACTAGGAACCACGATCAAAGTATGAACCCGAATCCAAAGAATTATCTTACAATGGTTTGGGGAAAATGCTTAGATTTCAGTCCGGAAAATGTATGGTTGGCATTCAACTTGCCTATGATGCAAGAAGACGCACGCCTTTACACTAGATGGGTCAACTTTGATCAAAGGTTGGACCAAGTCCTCATGGACATATGTATGGAAGGAGCTCAATGGAAAGAGACTCAAAAGGCAAGCCAGTTCAATTAAGAAGACTGAACCTTAAGCCTATGGCTAGAGGTTGGTTGGAGTTCATCCAACGCTCCATCATCCCCACTAGCAATCGATCTGAAGTAACTGTGGATCAGGCCATCATGATCCATAGCATCATGATTGGAGAGGAAGTAGAAGTTCATGAAGTCATCTCTCTAGAACTCTACAAAGTAGCCGAAAAGCCCTCCACCTTGGCAAGGCTAGCTTTTCCTCATCTCATTTGCCATCTATGCTACTTAGCTGGAGTTGTCATAGAAGGAGACATCCTCATTGAAGAGGACAAGCCCATCACTAAGAAAAGGATGGAGCAAACAAGAGAGCCCATTCATGGATCTCAAGAGACGCATGAGGAAGCTCATCATCAAGAAATCTTTGAGATGCCTCAAGGGATGCATTTTCCTCCAAACAACTATTGGGAACAACTCAACACTTCTCTAGAAGGATTGAGTCATGACATGAACCAATTAAAGGTGGACCACCAAGAACACTCCATCATTCTCAATGAGATTAGAGAAGATCAAAGAGCTATGAGGGAGGAGCAACAAAGGCAAGGAAGAGACATAGAGGAGCTCAAGAACACCATTGGTCCTTCAAGGAGAAGGCGCCACCATCACAAAGGTGGACTCATTCCTTAACTTCCTTGTTCTTTACTACATGATCATTAGTCTCTAATAACTATGTCTTAAGGCTATGAATAATTCCATGAATCCTTCACATTTCTTAAATGAAAAATGTTTTTAATTCAAAAGAACAAGAAGTACATGAGTTTCAAATTCATCCTTGAAATTAGTTTAATTATATTGATGTAGTGACAATACTTTTTGTTTTCTGAATGAATGCTTGAACAGTGCATATTTTTGATCTTGTTGTTTATGAATGTTAAAATTGTCGGCTCTTGAAAGAATGATGAAAAAGAGAAATGTTATTGATAATCTAAAAAATAAAAAAATTGATCCTTGAAGCAAGAAAAAGCAGTGAAGAACAAAGCTTGCGAAAAAAAAAGTGGCGAAAAAAATATAAAAGAAAAAGATAAAGCAAGCAGAAAAAGTCAATAGCCCTTAAAACCAAAGGCAAGGGTAAAAAGGATCCAAGGCTTTGAGCATCAATGGATAGGAGGGTCCAAGGAAATAAGTCCAGGCCCAAGCGGCTAAATCAAGCTTTCCCTAACCATGTGCTTGTGGCATGCAGGTCCAAGTGAAAAGCTTGAGACTGAGTGGTTAAAGTCGTGATCCAAAGCAAAAAGAGTGTGCTTAAGAGCTCTGGACACCTCTAACTAGGGACTTTAGCAAAGCTGAGTCACAATTTGAAAAGGTTCACCCAGTCATGTGTTTGTGGCATTTATGTGTCCAGTGGTAATACTGGAAAACAAAGTGCTTAGGGCCATGGCCAAGACTCATAAAAGTAACTGTGTTCAAGAATCAAAATACTTAATTAGGAGAATCAATAAAACTATCTGAACTCTGAGTTCCTATGGATGCCAATCATTCTAAACTTCAAAGGATAAAGTGAGATGCCAAAACTGTTCAGAAGCAAAAAGCTACAAGTCCCGCTCATCTAGTTAGAACTAATATTCATTGATATTTTGGGATTTATAGTATATTCTCTTCTTTTTATCCTATTTGGTTTTCATTTGCTTGGGGACAAGCAACAATTTAAGTTTGGTGTTGTGATGAGCAAATAATTTATACGCTTTTTGGCATTGTTTTAGGTAGTTTTTAGTAGGATCTAGCTACTTTTAGGGATGTTTTTATTAGTTTTTATGCAAAATTCACATTTCTGGACTTCACTATGAGTTTGTATGTTTTTTTGTGATTTCAGGTATTTTCTGGCTGAAATTGAGGGACCCGAGCAAAAATCTGATTCAAGCTGAAAAAGAACTGCTGATGCTGTTGGATTCTGACCTCCCTGCACTCGAAATAGATTTTCTAGAGCTACAGAACTCCAAATGGTGCGCTCTCAACTGCGTTGGAAAGTAGACATCCAGGTCTTTCCAGAAATATATAATGGTCCATACTTTATTCAAGCTTAGATGACGCAAACTGGTGTTCAACGCCAGTTCCATGCTGCATTCTGGAGTAAAACGCCAGAAACACGTCACAAACCAGAGTTAAACGCCAAAAACACGTTATAACTTGGCGTTTAACCCCAAGAAAAGCCTCTGCACATCTAAAGCTCAAGCTCAGCCCAAGCACACACCAAAGTGGGCCCCAGAAGTGGATTTCTGCATTAAGACTTATTTCTGTAAACCCTAGTAACTAGTTTAGTATAAATAGAACTTTTTACTATTGTATTAGAAATCTGGTCCTGTCTTATCTTGGTATCTATCTTCAGATGTTTAGTTCTTAGACTTTGGGGGTTGGCCATTGGGCCATGCTTGGACCTTGATCACTTATGTATTTTCAACGGTGGAGTTTCTACACACCATAGATTAAGGTGTGGAGCTCTGCTGTTCCTCGAGTATTAATGCAATTACTATTATTCTTCTATTTAATTCAGCTTATTCTTATTCTAAGATATTTGTTGCACTTCAACATGATGAATGTGATGATCCGTAACACTCATCATCATTCTCACCTATGAACACGTGACTGACAACCACTTCCGTTCTACCTTAGAACGAGCGTGTATCTCTTAGCCTCCAATCCGAAAGATCAGAGTCTTCGTGGTATAAGCTAGAATCCATTGGCAGCATTCTTGAGAACCCAGAAAGTCTAAACCTTGTCTGTGGTATTCTGAGTAGGATTTAAGGATTGAGTAACTGTGACGAGCTTCAAACTCGCGAGTGTTGGGCGTAGTGACAGACGCAAAAGAATCACTGGATTCTATTCCAACATGATCGAGAACCGACAGATGATTAGCCGTACTGTGACAGAGCATTTGGACCATTTTCACTGAGAGGACGGGAAGTAGCCATTGACAATGGTGACGCCCTACATACAGCTTGCCATGGAAAGGAGTTTGAAGGATTGGATGAAGGCAGTAGGAAAGCAGAGATTCAGGAGGGACAAAGCATCTTCATACACTTATCTGAAATTCCCACCAATGATTTACATAAGTATCTCTATCTTTATTTTATGCTTTATTTATCATTATATTCGAAAACCATTATAACTATTTGAATCCGCCTAACTGAGATTTACAAGATGACTATAGCTTGCTTCATATCAACAATCTCCGTGGGATCGACCCTTACTCACGTAAGGTATTACTTGGATGACCCAGTGCACTTGCTGGATAGTTGTGCGAAGTTGTGACAAAGTGTGATTCACATTTGAGAGCTCCAAGTCTTTGGCACCATTGTTGATGATCACAATTTATGCGCACCAAGCGCTATCTCTCTTTCTCCACCGCAGACCTTCTCTCCCTCCGAGGCATCTCTCCTCATCCATGGCGGCAGAGTAGTGCTGACGTGACGGCACTAGCTCGGCGACCGTTCCCTTTCTCAACGCTAGCTTTCTCTCCCTTCTGTTCGACCTTCTTAGCAACGATTGGTAGGGCGCGGCGACGGCGACGGTGACAGCGGAGTTGACCAGTGCCAGCACACCCCCTTCTTCTCTTCCCTCTCCTCTGTCTACCGTTCTTTCTTCCTTTCTCTTTTTCCACTGCCGCCGCTGTTTTTGGTAACAAGGAGAATAAGGAGGCTAGGGTTGGGTTAGAAGGGGATAGGGTTAGTGTGCTGATTTTAGGATTAAGGTTTAATTTGGGGCAAATGTGAAATTAAAAATTTTAAATAAATTAGAATTTGGTAGTTTTAATTAAATTAGAGTATAGTGTGTCAATTCAAAATCTAATTTATTCCATTAAAATTACATTGAAAAATATTATTTAATTATCAATTTACTGATTGCAGTTAATCGTGTATTCTAATTTAAAATTAAAAATAATATAATTAATTTTTTTTATTTAATTATGCACAAGGGAAGAAGATCAAAACTTTGACTACTATCAAAGGATTCGAGACTTCGAGGTAAAAGAGGCTTTAAAGCAGATGAAAAATGGCAGGACAGTAGGACCTGATAATATCCCGATTGAGGTTTGGAAATGTCTTGGAGAAAAAGGCATCAACTGGTTAACCAAGCTTTTTAATGAGATTTTAAGGTCAAAGAAGATGCCTGATTGGTGGAGAAAGAGCACCTTGGTACCTATCTACAAGAATAAAGGGGATATACAAAGTTGTAGAAACTATAGAGGGATTAAGCTTATGAGTCATACTATGAAGTTATGGGAAAGGGTGATAGAACGGAGGTTGAAAAAAGAGACACAAGTAACAGAGAATTAATTTGGATTTATGCCAGAAAGATCTACCACTGAAGCGATATACCTATTAGAAGGATGATGGAGAGGTAACGTAGTAGTAAAAGGGATCTACATATGGTGTTTATTGATTTGGAAAAAGCGTATGATAGGGTACCAAGGGAGGTCTTATGGAAGGTTTTAGAAAAGAGGAGAGTAAGGATCGCATATATTCGGGCAATTAAAGACATGTATGATGGGGCCACAACTAGTGTGAAGACTCAAGGTGGTGTGACGGAAGAATTCCCTATTGGTATAGGATTACACCAGGGATCATCCTTAAGTCCATACCTTTTCACATTAGTCCTGGAAGTACTCACAGAGCACATCCAAGAGCCTGTGCCATGGTGCATGCTTTTTGCCGATGATATCGTCCTTATGGGAGAGTCAAGGAAAGACCTAAATAAGAAGTTGGAGTTATGGAGAGAAGCTTTAGAAGTGTATGGTCTGCGCATAAGCCGTAGCAAGACGGAATATATGGAATGTAAGTTCAGTCTGAGAAGGGAAAACCCAAATATAGAGGTGAAGATTGGAGAAAACATCCTAGAAAAAGTTAAAAGTTTTAAGTACCTTGGGTGCATCGTACAGGATAATGGAGAGATTGAACAAGATGTAAATCATAGGATCCAAGCAAGTTGGTCAAAATGGCGGAGTGCATCTGGTTTTATATGCGACAAAAAAGTGCCTTTAAAACTTAAAGGTAAATTCTATCGCACCGCTATAAGACCGGCTATGCTGTATGGTACGGAGTGTTGGGCGGCTAAAGGGGAGCACGAACATAAGCTGAGTGTGGCAGAGGTGAGATGTTGAGATGGATGAGTGGTCATACGCGATTGGATAAAATAAGGAATGAAGATATAAGGGAGAGAGTTGGAGTAGCACCCATTGTGGAAAAGATGGTTGAATCGCGTCTCAGGTGGTTTGGACATGTGAGAAGAAGACCGATAGAACATCCAGTCAGGAGGGTGGATGAGATGGAAGATGGACAAAGGGCGAAAGGCAGAGGAAGACCTAAGAAGACTATCCATGAGGTGGTCAAACGAGGTCTACATGTAAACGGTCTCTCTGTAGACATGATACATGATAGAGCACAATGGTGTCGCTTGATTCATGTAGCCGACCCCACTTAGTGGGACAAGGCTTTGTTGTTGTTGTTGTTGTATAAAAATTAAAGTATTAAATTCTGAAATCTCAATTATTTAACTAAATTGTATAAAATTCTTATTCTTTTACAACTGTTAAGCTGTATAATTTAAATATCGAAAATTATTTAATAATTATAAAATTAAGTAAAATTTCTAATTTAATTATCAAAACTTAATTTAATTACTTTTAATAAAATAATTTCTAAAAATAAAGTCTTTAATGAATAAATAAATGAAAATTAACTCATAATAATATTTTTCCGAAAATTCTGAGTCTTACATTTTTGTACTGATAAGTTCTGCATAATTCAAAACTCTTCCTCTTCCTCCTCATCTTCTACTGCTTCTTCTTCTTTTCATCATCATCATCATCATCATCATCATCATCACCGTCTTCTTTTTCTTTTTTTTTTCTTATTAATCTTTTTTTTTGTTTTACCTTCTCAAGTTTCTTCTTGTTTTACTCTCTTAACAAGAATAAAAATAAAAAAATCAAACAAAGAAGAAGAAGAAATACATAATGCTGCAAAATTACTTGGAAGAGAATGAACTTACATTCATTCAACTAAAAGAAAGAAAAAATAACGAAAAGAAGAAAAGAAAAAAAAATGCAGCATTAGAGAAAATAACTTTTTTGTATTTGCAGCAAATTTCGGTGTAACACGAAGATATTTAAGTGTATCGTTTAAGAATTTTCGGTGTATGTGTGCTGATAAGTTCTGCATAATTCAAAACTCTTCTCTTCCTTCTCCTCATCTTCTGCTTCTTCATCTTCTTTTTTATCTTCTTATTTCATTTCTCATAGTTCTTTTCGAATTCAGTTTCAGAACTTCCTTCACTTTTCGCGACGATTTTGAGAAATTTTGATCCTTGTTTAAATTTTGAGCGTTGCAGTTTTGATTGAGAGAGAATAACTGTTTGCGCTATTCAAGATTTTAGGAAAGTGCATGTTTACATGCAATCTAAATTGAGAATTATTTTGTGGATTTGAGCCAACTTGTATGAACTTGTATACCAAAAAGACTTGTATGTGTAGCAGCCCTCCAAAATTTAATAATGTTCATTTAATAGTTTTTGGTTATGGACAAACTCCTTTATTTTTGAGTTTTTATTATGGACCCATAAATATGATGTATGAGACAAAATATTGTATCTCTAATTATGGAGAATAATTAACAATCGAAAAAAAAGAAATATATCTTGGAAAAAAAAGGAAAGGAATCGAGAGGGACAAAAAGAAGAACATGATTAAAACATATATACTTGTTTACTGTTAAAAATAAAAAATGAGGAAAAAAATAAAAAATGAAATTCGTAACCAATAGTATTTTAAAATTTTGATATTGTTGAGGAAAAAAGAAATTCTAAGATTAAGCTCCAGAATTTTTGTTTTACAATACTAAGAAAAAAGATGCAACGTTAATTTATTCTGTTGATAAGGGAAAAGGAAGATGCATTTATAGGATTAGATGTTTGTAGAAATGTTAGTCTTAACCAGGTAATTGTGTTACCTTATACATTTAAAGTATTGTGTGAGTATCATAAACTACAGTACTTTGTTTCAAATATATTTATCATGATTGAATTTTCATATAAATTTTAATAAACAATATCCAAGAATAGTAAAGGTTTAAATAAAGAATAATTAGGTCTCGATTTTTTTTTGCAAACAATGTTTATAATCTCTAACCATTGTAAAAATGAGAAAATAAATCCTTTGGTTCTTTGTATGTGTTACTACAAAAATGATTAAAAATTTAGAAGAATATTCATTGTGGGTTAAAAAGAATATTCTTTAAACCAACCTCATATACTGTAATTTTTTTTGAATGTTTCTACATTTTCAGTAAAGTATTTTTACAAATATTAAAAAAGTCATATATTACCATTTAACATATCTATCTAAAAGGAAAATCATGAAGGAAATAAAGAGAAATATTGTATATAGAGAAAAAATTGGAAGAGTGTATATATATAAATTGTTAAAAAGAATGGGAAAAATTGAAAAAACATATATGTGTGATAATTATTTCAGATTTTGTTTGATATTTCCTTTCTTTTCTTCCACTTGTTTACTTATTTGCTTTCAATTTATCAATTTATTACTCATCCTATAATTTTAGGGGGACGGAGAGCATAGAAATTGAGTATTTATTAATTAATAGTTGATTGTTATTAGATAGTAAAACTCAGTCAATAATTTTTCATTTACATCTTAAAATTTTAATAATTTCACATTCAAAACATAAAATATTATATTTTATAAATCTATCTTTACTTTTTTTTAATTGTTCTTATTTATCTGTAATTTTATACTTTCATTGTAATTACTCCTATTTATATGTGTTAGCAAGAGGAGGGACAATCAAAACTAATTTTTAACATTTTATTTGATTTGGAAAACCTGAATCTTTTGTAGAAGCAAATTTAGCTTAACACATCGAACCTATTTTAGAGGTGGATTTCGTTTCGTTTTAAAATTTTCTCAATATTTTTTATCTACGTTCTCTACCGTCTCTGCGTTTTCTGTGTTTCTATTCGTTCTTTCTCTATGTTTTTGAAATCAAGCTCTAAAATCAATTTTAAACAGTTATCTCGTTGTGAAGAAAATGAATAATTCAACTTTATACTGTCAATTGAACCAGAACGAAGTTGATTATTGTTTGAATCTATTCAAGTGGCTGAGGTGTGATTTGATTCTAGATAATGTTTGCATTAGTTTTTTATGATTCTGTAGGTGAATAATGTTTTTTGTGTGAAAATTATTGTTCATCGTTGATGATTTGAATTGAGTGTAATATAAGAGTTCTGCATTAAAGAAAACATTTTTTGCATTTGCAGCAAATTTCAATGTAACATGAAGATATTGTATTGTTTAAGTATTTTCAGTGTATGTGTGCTGATAAGTTCTGCATAATTCAAAACTATTCTTGTCCCTCCTCCTCATCTTGTATTGCTTCTTCTTCTTCTTTTTCATCATCATCATCATCATCTTTATTTTTTCTTACTCATCTTTTTTTTTTTCTGTTTTATCTTCAAGTTTCTTCTTGTTTTACTCTCTTAACAAGAATAAAAACAAAAAAATCAAAAAAGAAGAAGAAGAAACACATAATACAAAATTACTTGAAAGAGGATGAACTTACATTCATTCAACTAAAAGAAAAAAAGAAGAAAAAAATGCAGCATTAGAGGAAATATCTTCAGTATTTGCAGCAAATTTGGTGTAACACGAAGATATTTAAGTGTATTGTTTAAGATTTTCGGTGTTTTTGTACTGATAAGTTTTGCATAATTCAAAACTCTTCCTCTTCCTCCTCCTCATCTTCTACTGCTTCTTCTTCTTTTTTTCATCATAATCACCATCTTATTTTTCTTTTTTCTTATTCATCCTTGTCTTTTTGTTTTGCCTTCTCAAGTTTCTTCTTATTTTACTCTTGTAACAAGAATAAAAATAAAAAAAATCAAAGAAAGAAGGAGAAAAAATACATAATGCTGCAAAATTACTTAGAGGAGAATGAAGTTACATTCATTCAACTAAAAGAAAGAAAAAATAACAAAAAGAAGAAGAAAAAAATGCAGCATTAGAGGAAATATTGTTTTTTATTTGCAGCAAATTTCGGTATAACACGAAGATATTTAAGTGTATTGTTTAAGAATTTTTGGTGTATGTGTACTGATAAGTTCTGCATAATCCAAAACTCTTCCTCTTCCTTCTCCTCATCTGCTTCTTCTTCTTCTTTATCTTCTTATTTCATTTTCTCATAGCACTTTTTGAATTCAGCTTTGCAATTTCCTTCACTTTTCGCAACAATTTTGAGAAATTTTGATCCTTGTTTGAATTTTGAGCATTGCAGTTTTGATTGAGAGAGAAGAACTGTTTGCGCTATTCAAGAGTCAGGGAAGCGCGTGTTTACACGCAATCTAAATTGAGATTTATTTTTGTTGGATTTGAGCCAACTTGTACGAACTTGTATACCAAAAAGATTTGTATGTGTAGTAGCTTTCCAAAATTTAATGTTCATTTAATAGTTTTGGTTATGGACAAGTCTTTTATTTTTGAGTCGTTATTGTCGACCCATAAATACGATGTATGAGACAAAATATTCTGTCTCTAATTATGGAGAATAATTAAGGATAAAAAAAGAAATATGTCATGAAAAAAAGCAAAGGAATCCAGAGGGACATAAAGAAGAACATGATTAAACATATATACTTGTTTATTGTGAAATATAAAAAATAAGAAAAAAAATCAATAATGAAAATTTGTAACCAATAGTATTTTAAAATTTTGATATTATTAAGGAAAAAAGGAATTCTAAGATTAAGCTCCAGAATTTTGTTTTACAATACTAAAGAAAAAGATGCAACATTAATTTGGTCTGTTGATAAGGGAAGGAAGATGCATTGTCAGGATTAGATGTTTGTAAAAATGTTAGTCTTAACTAGGTAATTATGTTACCCTATGCATTTAAAGTATTAATTATGTGGGTAACATAAACTACAGTAATTTGTTTCAAAATTTATTTATCATGATTGAATTTTCATATAAATTTTAATAAACAATGTTCAAAGAATAGTAAAGGTTTAAAGAAAAAATAATTAGGTCTCTAATTTTTTTTTTTGCAAACAATGTTTATCGATCTTTAACCATTGTAAAATGAGAAAAATAAATTCTTTGGTATTTTGTATGTGTTACTACAAAAATGATTAAGAACTTAGAAGAATATTCTTTGTGGGTGAAAAAGAATCTTCTTTAAACCAACTTCAGATACTGCAATTTTTTGTGAGTTTTTTCACATTTTCAGCAAAGTATTTTTACAAATATTAAAAAGAATCATATATTACCATTTAACATATCTATCTAAAAGGAAAAATCATGAAGGAAATAAAGAGAAATGTTGTATATATAGACCAAAAAAATTGGAAGCGTGCATGTATATAAATTGTTAAAAAGAATGGAAAAAATAAAAAGAAACATATATAGTGTGACAAAATTTTATATGAAAATTTTAAAATTGGTTGTAATTACTATCAAGTAAGAGAAAAACTGAATCAATTTCTTTAAAAATAGACTCAGAATAAAGACTAAAAGGCACAGCGCATCAAGACAAGTTTAAAGCTATAAAAAGAATACGTGAATCAAGAAGAGGAATTTAAACAGAGAAAGATAGATACAACGAGGATTTCAACAAGCATATTCAATTAGGATCAAACAAGAATTCATATGAATAGAGGAATATGGTTGAAAAATCAAACTAATTTTCAAAAGGATTAGCAAACAAGAACTTCAAGTTAGGCTATGAAAGAACCAGTCGACTCGAACGAAATTCAAGACACGTAACTGGATAACCTCGAGAAGTAGTTTCTAACGATCCCAAAACCCGCGATTCGCTTTATCCAAAACTAGTATATCATCTTTGATAACCCATTAGTGTTCTCATATACATAATTCGCTAGTATTAAGTCGACAAAACTTAATACCAAGAAGTATGCAATGCAAGACTAACAACGTTAATCAATAGACTGTCATGAACATAAATCTCTAATTCTCGTCATTTGACAAGATTATTACATGACAGACACTCAGTATGCAATTGAAGCACAGTCAGTCCATTCCTCAGCCTCTACAGGAAAGACTGCTTTGATACCATAATGTAACACCCTAACTATCAAATGTCACGCTTTCCGGCTGCGCCACTTTGATAGCTTAGATATTACGACTCTTATAATATTTAATACTAAAATATGCCTGTTTAAAACTTAAACCAAATTTTTCAAAAACATACATTCATACTTACAATATAAATTACAATACTCACAGGAAATACATATATATATATATATATATATATATATATATACATATACGTATACATACATATTAATTTACAAGCATCTCATATCAAAATCCTATCCCTCTTACAAAACTTGCAAAGTTAAAGGCGAGGGAAACATAAATTCTAAAACAATACATAATATTGTCTAATAGAAAAGAAATAAGCCCTTCCGAACTTCGTCGTCCGTAACCTGAAAAAGAAGACCTGTAGGGGAGTGAGAACATCATCCTCAAAAGGGTCTCATTATAGGGTTGCAGAATTACTATAATAGGATATGCGAGATAAAATCGTTACAGTTATTAATATCCGTCTTATGCATCTTTTTAAAAGCAAAGGTTACTATAAAAAAATTTGAAATCTTTTCTAAAAGAGGAAAATATCATTTCTTAAAAATTCAAAAGCCTTTCAAAATGTTTATCTATGCTGAACCAGATTAGTTTTTCATACTTTTCTAAACCAGAAACATCAACCAAACATGGCCTTCGGCCCACCATGATCAACCACGGCCCTAGGCCCAACAATCCAAACAACAATCATCACAGTCCAGCAGAATCCTAGTCACAAACACAAGTAGGAAAGTTCAAGCACAAACAAACAATTACTTCAAGTAGAACAATTAGCAGTTAACCACAATTAATCACAAAGGCAAACCAAGTACAATATGCACACCCAAACAATGTCACATAGATGCATATGATGAATGCCTATCCTAGTGGCTGATGAGTCTCATCTGTCAGTTATAAAGCCAACCCGACAAGTCCTGGTAGCTAACCATTGGACTGTCCCTCTGTCGTGCATCCCCAACTCGAGTTATTCACAAACATAATCATAATCACACAACACCCACATTGGTGTTTTATCCACGGGGGCGAGCTCATCCGGAACTTTCACAGTGTCCGGCCACACTTACGACATAGGGTCAGTAGAGTTTCGAGTCTCAACCTGGAGCACGTGGTGGCTAGCCACTGCTTTTACCCAGTGTTCATACCATAGGATCAAGCTAGGCAAGCCGGTTTGATAAAGACAAAAACGACCGACCTCTTATAAAGGTTGGTCTACACCGACCTCTCTCCAAAGAGCTCGGCCAAATCACCATAGAGGCCCAAGTAGGCCCATACAAAAGGGCACAGCCCACTCTAAAGGCAGCTGGCATAAAAGATAACGTGACTTCGTTCAAAGATAAGATAAGATAGCTAACTTATCTCCAGAAAGGTCACTCCGCATTACTATAAATACACTGGAGCACCCAGGTATAACTCATACTCTGATTCTACACAAAATCCTGCCTAAAGCACGTGCTAACTTAAGCATCAGAGTCTCGTAGGTACCACCACCCCGGTGATTAAGGATCAGCAGCACCCCAAGTCCGATAAGTTGGACATGACAGCTCCGGCCACAACAGCAGATCTGATCCGAGATCGACCTTCAAGTTTCAGGTAACCCCCGGAATATTGGCACAGTTGTCGGGACCCTGGAAGTCATCCCATCACCATGGCGGACAACCTAGACAACGATCATAACTCCAGTTTGGAAGAAAGAATGCTGCTTAAAAATACAGATGCCACGTCAAAAGACACACCTCAACCTAACGGAGACAAGCAGTCTCCAAATGCAGAAATTTTAAATGCTCTACAAGCTTAGCAGGATCATCTCAAATAGCTTGAAAACAGGCTGAGCATCAGTGGGAAGCCGAGAGAGACCTCCGGAGAGAAACAAAACGACACCGAGAACTAGAGGAATAGCTCCTGAACCTCGAGGCCAACCTCAAAGCTAAAACCGTTCGATCCATTACGAAGATAGCTCCCACAAGGACCAAGATCCATTCACCAAAGAAATCATGAAAGCTAAAGTCCCAAAGGACTTTAATGCTTCTGAGATGACCCCATACGATGGTACATCTGATCCAAGCCATCTCGGCAATTTCAGAAGCAGGATGTATCTCATTGACGCCTCGGATGCCATTCGATGCAAAGCTTTCCCAACTACTCTAACCAAAACGACAATAAAGTGGTTCGACAGTTTGCCGCCAAGGTCCATAGTAAGCTTCGATGACCTCGCCAAGAAGTTCCTAGCTAAATTCTTCATCTAGAAAGACAAATCCAAGCATGCCCCTAGCTTGTTAGGGATAAAGCAAGAGATCGGGAAAGCATCCGCAGCAACATGGAAAGATTCAACAAGGCATGTCTGGATATACAAAATCTGCCAACAGAAGCAGCCATCATGGGTTTCATCAATGGCCTGCGAGAAGGACCTTTTAGCCATCAATATCCAAAAAAAAAACCAACATCTCTAATAAGTTCAAAAAAGGGCAGAAAAATACATCAACATGGAGGAAAACTCCCGATTGGGAGAAAGCTCAAAGGCCTGATTCTCCTACCCACCTCGGGACAAGGATAAAGAATCCAAGAAGAAAGAAGACCAACCCACCGAGAAACCTAGAAAATACCACAACTACACCCCTCTTCGGGTGTCTCTTGTGGATGTCTA